>NW_016804694.1:4992266-5149283 GCF_001698545.2 Rhinopithecus bieti
CACATGTACCCTAGAACTTAAAGTATAATAAAAATAAATAAATAAATAAATAAATAAATAAATAAATAAAAGACTAGAGCTACCAGGCAAGGGCTTGGTCACATCCATGGAGCCATGAAGCTGGGTGACCGTAGCAGCATTCTATCTTATAATGGGAACGGACCACTTGACAGCACCCAAGCAAATCTGGAGGGCATGTTATTTCTTTTAATCTCCAAGGTGGGGAGAGGTAGGGGGAGAGTAGTTTAAGTCTGTTCTCCCCACATTGTGGAGTTCAACTAGATTTAATAGCTATCTGGGACTTCAAGTTGTTTATCTCTGGGTCTACTTGTCACTAAAGACCAAGTTTCTAGGGCATTGTTATCTTCCTATAGCAGACCTGAGAGGTCTTACCCTTGAGAAGTCAAGCCTATCCTCCAATGGCAAGTCCCTCCTATAGCCAACCTTCCTGTTCTGAAAGCCTCAAACTCCTTAGAGGCAGGACACATTGCCACCATTCCAACTCTAGAAGGGGATTTGGAGTTTGGTGGCTTGAGCTGCAGTTTTCTCCTGTAAATCAGCACATCAAGGATATCAATGCGATACTTAAATACATCAACCTCTCACTAGATTCCATTCTATGCAGAGCATTAACAGGCTAGAAAGGGGTTCTAAAAAAGGTTGGAAGAAAAGTATATGTAAGTGTCTATTTATGGCAAGAAGCCAATTCAAGTAGTCCTATCCCTAAAGGGCTCTTCTAGTCACTGAAGGCAGTCAAAGTTAGTGGTATTTCCATTTGACCCAGCAATCCCATTACTGGGTATATACCCAAAGGATTATACATCATTCTACTATAAAGGCACATGCACATGTGTTTACTGCGGCACTATTCACAATAGCAAAGACTTGGAACCAACACAAATGTCTGTCAATGATAGACTGGATTGAGAAAATGTGGCACATATACACCATGGAATGTTGTACGGCCATAAAAGTTCATGTCCTTTGCAGGGACATGGATCAAGCTAGAAACCATTCTCTAACACAGGAACAGAAAACCACTATGTTCTCACTCATAAGTGGGAGTTGAACAATAAGAACATATGGGCACAGGGAAGGGAACATCAAACACCAGGGCCTGTCGGGGTCAAGAGGAGGGATAGCATTAGGAGAAATACCTAATGTAGATGATGGGTTGATGGGTGCAGCAAACCACCATGGCACATGTATACCTATGTAACAAACCTGCACATTCTGCACATGTATCCCAGAACTTCAAGTATAATGAAAAGTTAGTGGTATTTATAGCCATCTTTAAAGATGGTAACACCAGACCCTAGATTCCCCACAGTATAAAATGTGGACCTTCAAACACAGGACAGCCTGATGAAAGGCAAGTGTTACAGGCTGTATTTACCAACTTGGACTTCCACCTTGGACTCAGTTGAACAAATGCATTTACTCCGGAAGTCCAAGCATGTTAACTTCTTGCAAGACCTTGGCCATCTTGTTAGTGAAAGCTGAAATGGAAGCTCCTTTTGATGCAGCTTCCATGTCAGGCTTTTCTTTACCTGTAGGGCCAAGCAGAATATTCTAGACTCCAAATGCCTCAACCATTAGTCCCTTTGTCTTGGGTTTTGGTGGCACTATATCTACCACGTGGAGAACCAATTTGCCATGTGTGAAACCTGCTTTTGTAAGGCCCTTTCATGAGGAAGGCAATCTAAGGCATCGCATCTTAAGTTCATCCTCTGTTTTAGAACAAGCGTGGCTTTCCAGAGAGTTTCATAGCAGCGTAAGACCATGTATGTCAGGTTCATCCAGGAACTTAAGAGTATTTTGTATTTAGGTAACAGGACAGCCAGCCTGACAGTGAAAGCTGTGATTTAGTAATGTGGCATGAGTAGATTAAGCTTAAACCCCGTTTTTATTTTCTTCATTTTAAAGTCCAAGTACTTGCATGAAAGATATGGAAAGTTATGTTATATACTATCCACATTTTATAAGTCAGCATTTGTGTTCTATTCTAATTGTGTAAATTATAATTGGTATATACCTCTTCACATTATGCTTTTCAACCAAGCTTTTTATGTTTACTTAATGCTCTATTTACAGGCTATACTGTGATTTATTCAATAGAATATTTGGTATCGTTTTTCTAAGCTATATGTACAACTTAATAGCTTATATTTGGTCTTTTTAAACAAAAGGTCAAGTTACTGAATCAACTGAGAACAAGCCTGCTAGTGGTTGATATTGCCTCTCAAACATCCTATCCACACAGTTAACACCCATTGCATGTGGTGAGACCAATTATGAAACTACCTTTGCAAAAGTTATAACAGAAAATTGTGATGATGAAATATCTGACCTGACTCCATCCTGCTAACCTCCAAGCTGTCCTTGTTCATTGCTGGGTATAGGCTGAATTTTGGGAGGAATTTATAGTTGAAATAAAGATGCTAACAACCCTTGCCCAAAACAAACCCTTCCTTTCTGGTACTTGACTGCTCTTGCAGGACTAACCAATTAGCCACAAAATTAGAAATTGTGGTTTAGGAGTCATACAGCTAGAGGCTGCAAGATTCTGAATCTCCTCAAATTGCTCCCAGGGATAACATCACTATTGTAAAACCTAAGATCAGTGCTTGAGATACTCTGCAGACCCTGCAACTCGATGAATCAGCTGGCACCACCCAGATGGATAAACTTGCTCATCTGGTCTTGTGCCCCTCATCCCACCCAGGAACTGATTCAGTGGCAAGAGGACAACTTCGACTGATTTCATCTCCAACCCAACCTATCAGCCCTGCCTATTTCCCAAGCCCCTACACACCCAAGTTATCCTTAAAACTCCTAATCCCAAAATTTTTGGGGTGATAGAGTAGTGACTGTCTCTCAGAGCAGCTGGCCTCATGTTAATTAAGTTCTTTATTGCAATGCCATTTTCCTGGTTAATCAGTTGCTTGTGCAGTGGGCAGCAAGAACCTGTTGGGTGATCACAATTACAGTATACCGTAACATGAAATACAAGCACTCTAGTAGGAAAACCACACTTCAGTTTTCACCTGTTCTCATGCAGCTGAGGATTGGTTGTAGTTTGAGGTAGTGGTCCCAGGCCCATGGTTCTCTTTTTACCGAGTTTAACCTACATACAATCAAGTTCACTTTTTGAAACTAATTTGGTACTTCACAAGGTTGTATGACCATACCCCCTGTCTAACTTTAGGACATTTTGATCTATCTTCAAAAGTTGATTGACTCATCTTCAAGTTCACTGATTCTTCTGTATCAAGTCTTGAACATCTCTAGTGTAGTTTATTTCCAGAGGTTATTGGGGAACAGGTGGTGTTTGGTTACATAAGTTCTTTAGTGGTGATTTGTGAGAATTTGATGCACCTATCATGCGAGCTGTATACAATGCACCCAATATGTAGTCTTATCCTTCATTCACCCCTTCTTCCTACCCTCTTTCCCTGAGTCCCCAAAGTCCATTGTGTCATTCTCCTAGTAGAGTTTTTAATTCAAGTTATTATGCTTCAACTTGAGAATTTCTATTTGGCTCTTTAAAAAAGTTTCTCTATTGGTAGTCTGACTAGACATTTCCCATACTTTAGACAGTCTATTTGAAGATTTTAAATAGTGGATTTAAAGTCTTCATCTAATAAGTCTAAAATCTGGACTTTCTCAGAGACTAATTGCTTTTTTGTATATCAGCTATAATTTATCTTTGTTGGAAACTGGAAATCTTACTATGGCAACTCTGGATATCAAGTTCTCCCAGGGCTTGTTGCTGATTGTTCTTTGCTTATTTAGTAACAGTTCTGCAAGGTCTATAGTCTTAGGTGGGACTACTGGAGTTTATTTGGTTAAGAGGTCAGCTACTACTGCTTAGATTTCCTTAAACGCCTGAAACTACCAAGTTTCCCAGTCCTTACTGAGGGCTTTCCTGTATGTATTAGGATATGCCTTCAACACTCAGCCAGGCAGTTGAAACTACCTTGGCCTTTATTTCCCCTTTATGCAGAGCCTCAAGGTCAGCCAGAGGTGAGCCCACAGCGCCTTCTAGGGTCCTTTCCCACCACATACAGTCCTACATATGCACTTGGCCATCCAGATTCATAGGAATATATTGGAGCTTTTCAGAGTCCCTGTAGACAATTTTCCAGCTTTTCCTTTAGCTTATTGTTTGCTCCAAGTATTACCCACTATGCCCTTAGGCAGCTGCAATGTTAAACAGTTGCTTTTAATCGTTCTTGATAAATGCCCCTATGGAAGAGGCTTTTCGCATTAGGTGATCTCCCAGTCACGCAAACAACCTTGTGAATGGAGTCTTCCAATGAGGCCAGACAGGTTAAAGTGTTAACATTTCTCCAGGAATGCAGCCTTGAATCAGCTCTAATCCCATTCTGCCCTCTCTGCCAGGCTGCTGTTTTTCACTGTTTGCAAGGTGTTGGTTTTTAAGGCTACCACAGAGCTGGGGTGGTGATGGAGGGAACAGGGAATTTTAAAATACCACAAAAGCTTGCTATTACCTGGATTTGGTTGTTTTCCCTGGATTGCTATAGGATTGGTTAAGTTTTAAAAGTGTTCAACTTGATTTTACCTAGTGTTCTCACTGCTTTTATGAAGATAGTGTTTTCAGAGGTCCTTATTCTGCCACTTTCGCTGATGTCACCCCCAGTTACCTAGTGGCTTTTGGATAACCAGTCAGAACTTAACATTGACCCAGCATAGCTTTCCTTGTGTCCACAAAGGGGAAAACAAATTTGGGAGCACATAGCATCGTCTGACAATTCTGTTTTCTAGGTTCTCTTGAAGTTGGAGTGGGACTGGATTCTGTTCATACTGTGGAAAGACCGTATATCAGAGCTACCGAGTCTGGGCCACACTGGTACCAATCTGAACTACTGTCAGTACATAATGATTAAATAACCTTATACTAGACAATAAATCTATGTTGTCTTCCATAGAGAAGTCTTAAGGATATAATCCCAACTGAATAGTGCCTAGTGATGTGGTTGATTTCTATTTCAGTGAAAATTTCAGTGGCAAGTGGACATTTGTACCTACTGTTAAAGGTGCTAGACAATTTTCCAGGTCTGGTTACCAACCCCATGAAGGTCATTCGTTTTTCCATGGCTATGAAGACTTTGAAGAGACATTATATATAGGAGTTCATGCTCCTTTCATCTCAGCTCTGTAAGCCATTGCTTATAGGTGAGCCACCTAACACTCCAGCATGAGCAAAACACACTTGTGCTAAGTTACTGAGATTCGGGGAATATTTGTAACTACTCTGGCAATCAGAGTGGGCAGAATGGGATTAGAGCTGCTTCAAGGCCCCGTTCCTGGAGAAATGTTAATACTGTAGATAGGTCATGGCCTGTCCACAGTATATTTGCTGTATTTCTTGATGTCTTTAGTGTATACACATGAATGTCAATATCCTCCATCATCTTTGTTAAAGTTCAGCAGACAGAACAAAAACTACCTCCAAGAGTGTGATAAGCATTACTATTCAGTTTTAGTGTCTCTAGTCTGATTTTTCTACATCATTCCAATTCTGTAGTTTTGAGATGAAGCAATCTGCTAAACATTTTCTAAATTGTTCACCAGTTGTACCTATCACTTATTCTCGTATTGCCCATTGATCTGTGGTACCTCTCACAATTTAGATGGCAAGAGTAGTTTCTGGCCTACTGTTTTATTGATCTTTGTGAGGTTGAAACCCTTAGAATGGTCCCAGGATAGGGTTTGTCCTTTACAACTAATTTTCAGCATAATTACCTTTATAAGTGAATCCACACAATTCCAGTATGGTTTATATTTACAATTAGTCTTCTTGGGATTTTGTATGTTATCTTAATACCATTTGAAGATAAAGGTTCAATTCAGGATGAAAGCATCTACAAAATGTGTTGGAGAGGCTCAGAGAGTAAGTTAAAGGTCATACAGTAAGGAAGCTGAGATGGGTGTTAAAACCCGGGCCTGATTTCAGAACCTTAACTTCTTCCAATAATGCATGTTTCTTGCCAATCTAAACACTTCCTTTAAAAGAAAGGAGACATTTAGGAGAGGACTTTTGCTGAACCAACCCGATGAACTTCTTTCCCTGACCCTCACAGGCTTATAGCATCCATACACAATAGGATTACAGATTGCTATGCTCATCCCTTGGAAGTGTAACAAAGAACTCCCCTTGCCTTCCTTCAGAGATAACCCGCTTCCTTTTAACTACAGAATAGAGTTCCAGGAACCTCAGCTTGTGTTTGAGCTATCACTTATCTCAGGCCTAACTCTACTTACTACCTCAGTAGCTTCCAAGAAATCAGACAGAAACAAACAGGTGATTCTATTTCTCCTGGAATTCTTGCCAATTTGTCATCAGGGGGACTTGACCCAGCATTTGGGTGGGGATGGGATATTATAAACCCATTGAGCCAATTTAAGGGTATTGATTTCTGAAATACCATCCTTAACACCAAAAGGAAGCTGCCTTGGAAGAAGTCTGGCTGGTTATTAGGGGCCCTGGCCACCAAGTGACAGTACCTGAAGTGGGACTGGCTTTACCAAGGCCAATATGTGCAAACATGGATCAGGATGTGTACATGTTAACTAAACCCATTATGCTTTGGGACCTCTAAACCCTATCCCAATTCTTG
The DNA here is from genome assembly GCF_001698545.2 of Rhinopithecus bieti. Classification (NCBI taxonomy): domain Eukaryota; kingdom Metazoa; phylum Chordata; class Mammalia; order Primates; family Cercopithecidae; genus Rhinopithecus; species Rhinopithecus bieti. The sequence goes on from NW_016804694.1 coordinate 4,998,911, forward strand.
TACAACACCCATGTCAGACATCATGCAATTGACAGGGCTAGCAGAAGACCAGTTGCAGCACCTATTCATGCTCTAAAAATTTTGGTGAGAGGTATCATGGAATGTTGTGGTTTAAAATTAGATTCTCTCAATAGTGTTCTCTACAACGTTGTGATTGTTGGGACAATGATGGATAAAGTGGCAAGTTGCTATAACATGTTCCCTTCAAGTATTATATGCATGTACCTCAAAAACCAGATTTCTATTGGAACTTTTGATAATATTTGCAAAAACTTAGAGGCTGAGGACGTATGTCCTGTAGCAATCACTGGCACACTTTCTTCTATCGCATCTAAGCATAAATTCTAACCTTATTCTGCATGGAATCTTAGGGTTAGCATCCCTGCCTAGTAGAAAGGCCTAGCAAACATGGCTAGGGAGTGTATTTTGAACATTGGGAAAGATTCCAATAGCCCTGAGACCCCACTACTCCTTGATGTTTGTAACAGTTCTGGCCTCATTTTATAAAGGCAGCCACCCCTTCTCCATATACCCTTTCCCCAATATTATCCTATTTGAGGATAAGTAGGAATAGGAAGTTGTCAGGTATATGGGGACAGTCAGTTTGTCAAGCTATAACAGTACCTTAAAGGGGCACCTTCTGGCCCCCTGAACTACCTTCCAGTTACAAGTATCCTTTACAGTAAGTCAAAGTATGTAGCAAACTGTGGGTAGGAGGCTGTGCTCACATTTAGAGGTGAGCTCAGACTGGTCTAGGACGACCTCAGCTGGGACAATAGGACTTTCACCTCAGTCTGATCAGACTCATCCTAGCCTAGGCTCATTTTCCTTACAGTGGCAATAAAGAGGAAAACACAAGGGTCCTTAAGGCACAGGCTTGAAATGGCAGTTCCATTTCTACCACCTGCTATTTTCCAAGCAAGCCACAAGGCCAGCTCAGATTCAAGGGGGTGGGAAAATGGTTCATTTCTTGATTGGAAGAATGGTGAAGTCACATTGTAAAGGGTATCAACAGGGGGAGAAGTACAGAATTTTTTTTTTGTCATCAATATGAACTAAAATTCAGTGAAAGGATGAGAAATCGTGGTTTCAGATGGAATCAGGTTGAGCCATTCACTAAACTTAGCACCACTGTAAAAGGAACAGCCAAGTGTAGTGCACTTGAATGTGATGCAATAGAAATTATAGATAGCCTCTGTTGGCAAGACTATCAGTAATCTAGTCAACCTGTAGGACTATCAATTTTTAGTAATACAGGGGAAAGGAACAACTTAGACATAAAAGTAGTCAAACCTAAATATAGGACATTCTGTGAGACAAGACAAAATTCCTCCAGTGTTTCAATGATACTAGGTGGGGAGGGGACCGTTATGGGAAGACTTAAGCTTAAGTACTAGCAGACATTTTAGAAGTCCTTTCAGATTCTCAGTGTCACTTGTTTTTCAGATGCAGTGGACACTGGCCAACAACATGCTGAATGTCACAGCTTCCAGCTCCTTCTGGGGCTTCTGGGCTCAGATGAAGTGCCACATTGCTTGGATGGATTTGTATTTCCCTCCAGCTGCCAGACAGGCTAACCAGACACACCCAGAAGTTTACTCAAAGAAACTGACCAGCAAATACTAGAAGATGGGAGCCAACAGGTGACTTCTACCATCTTTACTGGTCACTCTCCAGGCCTCATAATCGTCTGTGATCTTTGTGAATCAATGGCTGACTTGGTACTACAAGCTGGTGTATATTTCCCAGTCTTCCATCTTAAATTCCTTTTGTTGTTGCTCCAGGATTGTACCCCTCAAGTAAGCATTAGCAATGAAGTCTTGCTTCAATTCTGTCTTCTAGTGACCCCAGGTTAAGCCAAACAATGCAATAGTAAGCTTGTTTGGAGCTTGATTCGAATAAGCCAGATACAGGACATTTAAAGCAAGCTGTGAAATTTGATGGGACTATTGGACATTAAGGAGTGTTGATTGTGCTATGTGTGACAGTGATTTTAAAGAGGGACTTTGTCAATCAGTATTGTGACTAGAAGGATAGGATGCCTAGCGTTTAAAGAATTCCAGCAAAGCAGAATAAGGCAGATACACCTAGTGGGATAAATGAAGATGGAAATACTGAGTTTAATCTGAGTAACAGGTACGTGATTCATTATGATTTTCTACTTAAGTATACTTGAGGACTTCTACAAGGACAAGTTTAACTCTTTAGAATTATTTCATCCACCATTTTTCTTGAGTATAATGATTCTGATCGTTTTGTAGATGATCCTTTGGAAGTTTTCATAGCTGAATTTTACAGTTTATCATATTGAATCTAGTTGTAGAGTTTCTCCATACACTTCATGAAGCCTTTCAAAATATGGTCATTTCAGGACTTATCTTTATTATTGTAGATCGACTATTATCTACATGTTTACAATTAACACCTTCCATCTCATTTTCTATTTTCTGTGATGATTCAATCTGATCTTCCAATTCACCAATTTGTTCTTCAGCTATGTCCACTTGTGTTGTATCAGCTTTCTTACACTTCATTTTTCTCATTTTTGAATGTTAGTGTCTCAATCTTAGGTGTGTATTGTACTTGATAGTCTCAGTCTGAGTGTCCTAATATTTAGGCTTTCAGTGTTTGTTTCCATTTTGCAATAGGTCTATTCTTCCTGTGTCTTATTTTAGTGTGAGAGTATCTAGTACCAGAGGAATATGATTTATCTAGTAATGCATTGTTGGTTCAAGAGCAAAGGCAGTTTTAGCTTGTTTCAAACCCTAGTACATTTACAGAAAGAAAAACCCTAAGTTACTGTAGTTTCCAAAAAGAATCCTATTAGGCTAGGGTCTTCCTTCTTGAGAGGAGCAGCATTGGTAGGAGGCAGGCTCCCCAGACTGGAATCCACCAGCCCCACATGGGGCAGGATGGAGGTATAAATGCTCAAAGTTCAACCTCTACTTGCCTTCATCAACTGCTTACCTCACAGGGTTTTTATGCTAACCTGATTTTGTCCAGGGCATTAACATGCAGGGTTACCAGTTTCGGTCAGACAGTGCCTATCTCAATAAGCAATTATGCAGAAGAGGCAAAAAGCAGAAATAAATTCACCTTAATTACCCTGGCAGCACTGTCAGTTGCCCTTTGTTCCAGATCACAGCCATTACACTCAGGGACTACATATACCAACTTGTCCAGCCCGTTGGAGTTTTTGCCTGTTGCCCTAGTGTGATTAACAAGGCTCTTTACTCTTAAGTGTCCGAGTTTGGACAGTCATGTAGTCCTTGTGGCAGCCATGGAGATGTACTATTCCAATCTCCCTCTGAAGATTATGCCTTGGAGTGCAGTTAGCCTCCAGCTGCAGTATCCCTGGGATCTGCCAGTGTTGGAACTAAGGATGCATTTTACCCAGGTAGATCCCTGCCAACAACTGGGCAGGGCACACCAGGCCCTGGCCAGTCCTGCCCAATGGAGGACCAAGCATTCTTTATGCTAAGGATCCTTGTTAAGGGAGCTGAGACACTAGAGCTGCACTGCAGTTTGGGTGTCTTCCTGATAAGGCTTCGACTGACCGTCATCTGGATCTATATCTGTTCCATACAACAGATCAAGCCCCTCTTAAGCATGTCCAAAGCCTCTTATTCCTGGATTCCATGTTTGCTTTTCTTCAGGGTTGATGGTTGAGGAAGGAGTCAGAACAGTCAGGACAGTCCCAGTCCCAGTGTCCATTCAATTGATTGTGCAAACTAGGTTTTGGCCAATGAAAAGCCCTGATGAGATTGAAAGAATGTAAAAGAAGCCAGGGTATTTTACACCCTCTCCCCTCCACTTCAGTAGAATCTGTGGGAGTGGCTATTTCTAGTCTTTAGAGTCAGCAGCCCCTCCCACCTCCCAGCTTTCTCTAAGCATTCCTTACTGTGGCTGTAGCCCCCTCCGGGCATTCTCTACAAGGCTACAGTAACACTCTTTCCACTGTACTTTCAGGTCTAAAGGGAGAAGTGGCTTCGTTAGTCTGGATTTCTTCAGCAGTCCCTGTTTTGCTTTCAACTCTTAGGATATTTTTATAACGTCGCCCACATTAAATTCTTTCCATTGAACTATCTAGCTCGCACTGATTCTTAGTGGACCTGGATTGTTACACTTGATTTCTTTCAAGAATAAGCCATTAAATTGCTCTCTTGGTTGGCATAGGTTAATGTTTAAGGCATGAAATATTTAGAAGCATCTTAAATACATGACCCATTAATCAAGCAGCAAGTAGTGTATCTAGAAGCAAACTGAGCAAGTTGATCTGTCACTATTAGTTGTACCATACAACAGGAGTATCCCTTGACAAAGGACCACTTGGCACAAAGGCATTGAAGGAGTCAAAAATCAGCATATAGAAGGCACAAGATACTTTTAGAAATCAGTAGCTTTCTCCAGCAGCCTTTCAAAAATGCTGAACAGTTTAATTTCCAGTTTGAGGGACACATTTAGTTAAGCTCTGAATATACTAGATTAATTCTCAAACCTCCCTGTAGAACTCCAGGCTTTAGTATAAGCTGCCAGCTTATACTTATACCATGGAAGCCATGCTCCAGAAGGCTAAGGCATAACTGTAACCAATATTTCTGATTGTCCCTCTAGGAAACCAGATGACATATAAGAATATTATGAACTCTAATCCTTAAGTCCCCTAGTTTTACCCATTGCACTGACCTCACTGCTCGCTGCATAACTCAATGCTACCCTATAACCCTAGGTACACAATAGTAAATGGGGAAGTCCAGAATTCTGGTTATGGGAGTTTCCAAGATGCTCCAAGGTTGTCTTTGCTTGAGACCAGGAATTGAGACACTGATGCTTAAAGGATATAGCCTCTCCCTTTTTCTACAAGCTGCAAGTCACACAGTCATGCTACCTACAAGTAGATAGAGCATCCTCAGGGGAATTGGGTCAAACATGTCCTACTGTTCCCATAGGGAAGAAGCCACCAGACAAAAACACGACTTTTCTCAAGTCATAGCACCTTCTTCCAGTCTGGGCCTGTGTACAATTTCCTGACCCAAGACTTGCTTTCCTACCAGTCATTCTCAGGATAGTTCTTCCTTGAGGACTTCCTAGGCTATCCATGTTTGGGCATCTGTGCTGACTCCGGTTTTTTGTAAGAGACTCGACAGTGGAGTTGTCTAAGAGAGAAAGCCTGCCTATGAAACTATCTTAAAGAATAGTTGTCAGCCCAGCTTGTTTTTGCTTATATCAGATCCTTGGTCACCCCTAAGTCAAGCCACAAGTCTAGAGGGTTCAGTGAGAACAAGGGTGCTCACCTTGGTATACACTTATTTTTGTATAAACTTGAAAGAATACAGGTTGTTACATGGATATATTGTGTAGTTGTCAGGTCTGGGCTTTTGGTGTCCTCACCGAATAATGTACATTCTACCCATTACGTAGTTTCTCATTCTTTACTCCCCTACCCCACCTAGTCTCCAGTGTGTATACCCTACTATGTCCATGGGTACATATTTAGCTATTTGGATGAGAACATTTGAGTTTTGTTTTACATAATTCACATGTTGTCTAGGGGTTTTGTATGCTTCAAGTTCTGAGCATTCTCCCTTGCCTCACACTCAAAATATCATATCTTGGGATGGTAACTGGCAGTGAGTTTTTGCTATCAATTTTTAATAATTGCCACCTATTATTTTCAAGCCCCGCTATTGGAGTCAGCTGCTACTCAACATCTAGAGATTTGAGATCAGTCTGCAGATCTACATGGAAAACATTAAATGTGACTCAAGCATATAACTTAAGAACTTCACTTGCTTTGAATACTTACCTGGGCACCTGGCTCATATCCAAGTGTCTATACAGCATTTCTATGTGGATGTCTTAGATATCAAGTTTAGCATGCACAAGACAACTTATTTGCTTAAGACTTTAGACTTCCCCATTCTGAAGCACCAAAAAACTACCAATCTGGCCAGAAAAGTCATGGATCATTCTGGTTTCTTCTTGCCCTTCATTCCCTGTATCAATTTGTCAGAACCACCCATTCATTATATTTAAGACATTCTGAATCTATTCACTCTTCCATTTCTACTGCCCCGTCTCAGGCCTAGCTATATACATTGTCTCCTTTGTGAGCAGATCGTCGAGGATAGCGATTAGTCACTTACGTTACTTCACTGCTTCAAGGTTTCCTAGTGGCTTTCCATTAGCTAGAGTGTAAAAACCCAGCCTTCCTTAGCAAAGTTCTGCATGATATTTGTTCCTGCCTCTGATGGGACTTTCCCCCTTCAGTAAGTACTATAGCCACATTGCTTCATTTCAGTCCTTCAAATATGCCAGTGCTTCCTGCCTCAGGGATTTTATTTCCATACCCTTTTTCTCTTAAAATGTTTAGAAAGACCCTAACCTGTCTAAAGCCTAGAGAAAATAGAGCCAATGTAAGTGTCATCTCAGAACTCTGGACCAGGTTATCATTGTCTCCACCATTCCTGCTAAATCATCCTTCAATCCATTTCCTTTGTAGAATACCTGTTATTAATCAAAAGTACCTTGACTCTTATCTCTCCTATAGGGGCACAAGAGTCTCTATACTTCATCTGACTGGACTCATGTTCCAGTACACAAGAATGCTGGCTGATTTCTCCAAGAAAAACAGGCATCAGGGAGTATATCAGCTGATAGCCTCTATCTGCAGAACCTTTGGGATCCACCACAGCACTTGAGCTAAGGTCATATTCTTCCTGGAATGTGAAGCACTTTAATATGGCATGGCAGGAGGGTACCGGGAAGCTTCTGAGTGAATCCTCTGCAGGCATTAACTGCACCAGAGTTTTAGAATTGCCAAGGATTTCTCAGGCACACAGCAGTCTGAGGTTCCTATCCAATTTCCTTCCCTTCTCCTTTCATGGGTGTCAGATGAGCATCATGATGTAAAGACTTACCTTGCCTATTTCTGCTCCTTCCCTTTTTCACAGGCATTACCCAATGAATCAAGCTTCTAAATGTGCTTGGAAGCAGTTTTCCAGAGGGCCAGAACATGAGATCACAGTAGTAGCTTGAGATAAAATGATACAATAGGATTTGGGGACTGAATCCCCTTACTCCAAGTGTCCAGAGCAGATCCAAACTCAACTTCAATTGATATGTAGCATAAATAGTTTGATACACAATGTGGCAACATAATTGCTAAAGTTTTAATAGTGACTTGAATGTTCTATTGAGGGAAAATTCCCTGGCCGATGCCATGATTTGGACCTTAAAGTATAGGGGAAGTGGAATTAGTTACACTGCTGTAATGCCTTACTGGAGGAGTATAAAAAACAAGTTTTAGCTATGTTAGAGCGCTGAAGGGTCTCTGGCAGCCAGCTTATGAGAGGTCCTTATCTCCTGCAGTAGGACAGTGGATATAGCCGAGAAGCAAATTTAGGATTGGTAGACTTGCCAAGCTCAAAAGACAGAAATGCTCCAGTCAAGGCAGATCTGCTTACTGTGTTTAAGCCCCACTTGCAAAAACCTGGGACATCTAAGTGAACACAGCCAAGAACTGTAGCTTGTCAGCCCTGAACCATCAGCCTATAGAGGTGGATTCACCTCTATCAGAAGCTAGACTTCCCCCATGCAGGAAGACGCTGCCAAGGCTTCTACCCTACAATGCAACCAGCTGTCCTATAAGGAGACATCCTTTCCTGGATGCCAGGCTGATAACTAAGATTCCATGCCAGTGCTAGCCCTGAATAGGAGAAAAGTGATAACATCCCAAGAAGCTGAAAGAACTAGGCAGCAAGTGGCACCAGAAGCCCAGAGAATATCTCCAGGCTTTGAATTTGAGAGTGCTCCTCTCAAAAGCCAGACTACAAAACTTAAAAGCACTCTTTCAGAGCACTGAGCACTTTTAGAGGATGGAAGTTGTAGCCAGTGAAGAGTCAGATCTGCCACTTCCAGAAAGATCTTAGCAATCTAGGGTTAAGGAGAATGTGACAAACCCCTCCAGACCATGACAAGTTGTGGTAGGGGATGTAAGATGTAGGAAAGGGGAAAGCACAATGCCCGATAGGCATTGTGATCTAGAAACACCTTCAAACCCTGGGAGTACTGCTTTAGCCCACAGATAGAACAAAAGGCTATCGGTCCTAAGATGAACCCAGAGTAAGAAAGGGCTCTATAGATCTAGGCTGTGACATAATCAGGCCTGCCCCTTGGGCCACAATCCAGCAAGGTGACATATGTCTTATTACCTTGATTACAGTGGTTTTCATGCATGTATGCAATGCATGTTTAATTTGACTTGTATTATATGAAGCTATTTACTTAACATCTTTAAGCTGTTAAAACAGATCATGAACTAAAAGAATGATTAGTGGGAAGTAGTATGGAATTTATGTCAAGCCCCAGTGGGAGAAACAATACAGTCCCCTCCAGTTCAAGAGCAAGGCCATATTATCTGTAGCAGACAGTTATGTCATTTTAAAAATGGTTCATGTGCTACCAGGCTCTGGTAGAGAAGGAAACCTTAACCACGAGCTACCGTGTGACCATATACCTGGAACTGCCCATTATGTGCTGGGGGGGTCAGTTAAGACCCATCAGATCAAGTTTGGCCACATCAGTGTCAATTCATCAAGAGATTAAAATGGTTCAGCCCAGGATTGAGCCCAAGTAATACCAAAGGGCACAAGCAAGGTGGGTAAGTGGATGGCCCAAGTCTCCCGGACATCCCATATTGGTTTGCCTCAGAACCTCTTCTTAGGCTTACATCTATGGATATAGAAGCCCATTATGACCAACTGAAGGAATAGAAGGCAGTTTGACTTCTAGATGTGTTGGTCCAGTGTGTGAAAGCTAAGGTAGATGGTAACTCTTTAATAGATGCGTTGAGGATGGCTTTGAAATGCACTGGCAAGGCAAAGTTTTCCCAGTGAGAAAATGAGAGTACATCTTGGGAAAAGTAACCCAAAGTCAGAATCCGTGCCAAGAAGTGCAGAGCAGTAAGTGCCCTAGCCAGCATATCAGGAACTTGGAAGGAAACGGACTGGAACATAAGGAAGTCTGGGGTAGATCCTTGTGGAAAAACGTTTGGGGGTAGTAATGAAGTGTTAACATATCACATGTTTATGCCTACCAGAGTGCTTCACACCATGGAATAGGCATGTAAGTAAGTAGGCAAAACAATTTGACCAGTTGATATTACTGTCTAAGAACTGCTGTGGTCAAATATGTGGACTGGGCAGAATAGCAAAAACGCTGGCTATGCAAGGGCCTAAAAGCATGGGTTCCCACATGCCAAGGCCGATCTAGATACCACTTATGAATGCTTAATCTGCCAGCAATAGAGACTAAGAGTGAGTCTCTGCTATGGCATAACTCAAGAAGGCCAGTTACTTGGTAGAAAGTTAACTGTTAGGCCCCTTCCATCTTAGAAGGGTCAGGAATAGATTCTAATGGCATAGATACATATTTCAGGTATGAGTTTGACTGCCCTGCTCAGAGCCTCAGCCAGGTCTTTTGTCTCTGGGGACTTAGAGACTGCTTTATCTACAGCCATAGAATCCCATGCAATATGGCATCTGACTAGAGGACCTACTATGTATTGAAGGTATGGAAGACAGTTCATGACTGTGACCCACTTGTATCATGTGCCACACCCATCCAAGGGCTGCCTGCCTGATGGAGTAGGAATGGCACACATCTGATGCATTAGGTCAGAAGCATTACTCTAAGAACAGGAAACCATCTATAAGCATGCATTGTATGCCTAAGTCAGACCTTGCTACAATAAGGAAGATCGTGGACCTGGGAACAAGAGGTACAAGAAGAAATGGCCCCACTTACCTTTATTCCTGGTGATGAACTGGGGGATTTTATATCTTTAAAAATCTGGACTCTGTAGTGTTATGGGCCCTGGGCCCCACATAGGGTACCTTTTACAGGGGAGGCAGCAAGAGTCTCAGTGAAGCTACTGGTGTTTCCAGGACACTCTGGACTCTGCCTAGGGACTAGCAGGTGAGAAAAGACACCTAGGTTATCAGGAGGTGGTGGAGCCCTGGTTGCAGTGGGGGCAGGAAGAAAAGTATGGAACTTACGTAACACATTCAGGCACTTCTTGGTGCCACTGACAAATTGAAACAATAAAATACAGCCACTCAAGTTTGAAAAGTATGGCTACTATAGGCTGACTTATCAGAAGTCAGTTTCAGTCATATTACTAGGCAAAGCATAGATACCAGAGGTGGTATCTGAGGGCAATGAGAATATCGAGTAATGAGGAGATGAGCATTAGTTGTGGCCCTTAGGACTATGGTAAATAAGGGATCTAGTTCATTTCACTAAGTTTTCTCCAAGCTGTTAGTACCAGAGGCCTACTGCAACCCTGGAGGACCGACCCTCTGAGCATGCTGGAGAGCCAGATCCACGTGGTTCAAGGAGTGGTCTGTGACAGTCATAGCAGCATGCCATCTAGGTCTCCCTCCCAGGAAGGGTCCAATACCTGTGGGGAGTGCAGTCATCTGACAGCTTCTAGCTATACACCTTTGGGAGCCACTCCAGCATTTGCTAAGACCATCTTCTCCCCATTAATTCCCCAGAAGAACAGCAGGGGCCTTAGAGCCAAGCTACCTCTGCTCAGTGTGGGAGAACTCACTTGAGGTGATGTTCCCCTGTGGTCTGAGCCGATTCCCACTCAATCTTCTCCTGTGATAGGCATCAGGACTGCATTTAGTTTGAAGGCATTCTCTGCCTATTTCTGGCTCCCTTTCCTGCCTGGGCTTTCAAAACCATAACCCCATAACCCCAATAAGTCTCTCGTACTTTCAAGTCCACAGGATTTCAGCAACCTTAGTTGGCAAATACTAAACCTGCACTGGGTACATAAGTACTTGAACAAATGGCTCTTAGTGCTAAGAGGGACTACTTCAGCAGCTCTCATTTTGTGTTTTAGGCAAGGGTTGGTAGAAAGCTCCTCAGGCTAATTAAGGCTAGATACAAATGTTGGGAGTGCAGGGTACGTGTTAGATGTTGCAGGGACTGGAAAATGAGTTGACTTGTGGGTATTGGAAACAATGGTATTCTGCCCTGGTAAGATTCTAGAAGGGTGAAGAAATATAGAAAAATAGGTCCTAAACCATTTTCCACCCCTAGAATCTTGAGCATTGGTCAGAACAATTCTATGAATCCTACTCTTAAGGATGCAGAGTTTGTCATAATCTGAATCCAGGGAAATCCCAACCATAAGAGCAAGATATCTAACATATTACTGGCCTCTTAGACAACTTACAGTCCATAGATGAGCTGGAAAGGCCAAAATTGACTTAATAGTACCTCTGAAGTTTAACTTCTAACCCCTCTAGATAAGGTTGTCATCTCACAGCATTTTCCCCTATGGTTTCCAGTTGTTTTTGACTCTCAGATTTCTCTACTGCTTCTCCTTGGCCTTCGAGAATTACAAGAGTTATTGGTGTAGCACTTAAGATACAGAAACACTGCTGCATAAATTCAGGTTAGACAGTGACTCACCTTTGATAGAGTCCTCTCAAACATGGACACTCGCTTAGTCCCATTAGCCAAGATGTTTTTCCTAATACTTGGGAGCTAGAAGGAGGCATCCTTCAAACTTGAGATTCAATTATGTCAGCCTAGTCATCCTCAGACGGAATTAACTTCCATTGCTACTGTACTGGGATTTATTTGGGATTTTGTCTTAGTTTTAGAAAGGCAGAATATGTGGGACAAAGAAAACATGGCTTTTGCAGCCCCTGATGTAGAATGACATATGAAGGTTTTATGCCTTTTGACAAAGATATGGTCTAGAGGACCAAATTAGTGGCTAAAGCTTCAGACTTAGCATCTCAGCTCCAGTGCCACTCTATTCAGTAACTGGAGTTCTTGAGGTCCCATGTAGTTCTAGGTCAGGCTGACAGTCTCTCCCATCACTCCCCACTACAAATAACCAGGACAAAAGGTACCATTCTATGCCCAAGCAGGGCTTTGCCATCACAACTTGAAAACAAAAGGCAGTGCACAAGCAGGAAGCAACTCGTGGTCATCATCCTACAATCCCCAGAGTTCAGTCAACCTCCAAGCTTGATCTGCCTTGGGATGCTTCCAAGCTACTCACTGTGGCTGGGTAAGCCAATGGGACCAGGTTTCAGCCATGAGTACAGTTCCCCAGTTTCTAAAGTGGCTGGCACCAATTGCTACGTGCTCCAAGAGTTTAGGGGGCCTTAAACCAATATGGCATAAGTCCTGTGATCTGAACCAATGTAACTAAGAAATAGCTCCTGGAACAGGGACTATGTCTATTTATACCAGGCAAAGACCAGACCAAAAAAAAACCTCTTATCCCAAATATATCCTGGCAGTGACAGCCTTCTTCCAGAACAAAGTACAGCCTGCTGTCCACTGATTTTAGCTATAAGAGTCAAAATGCAACTACATGGCCATGGAGAATAGCTTCTTTGGAAACACAGCAGCACCTAGCAGTGCATAGACAAGACACATTTAAGTGCTTCTGTCACCTTCCACCATCTGACCAAGAAGGATAAATCAGGGCACTTATAATCCTGGCACATGGCAGGAAGATGGACTAGATACACAAGGATATACCCAGTATGTGTTTCAACATCAGGTACCCTTCACATCGACATGTCATCTATAAGTCAGTATGAACCAGTGTCCCAAGGAGGATGAACATGTCTTATCTTTGAAATTGACTTCCAACTATTATGAAGGATTCTACTTATCTTTCAAGGTAGGAGTCTATAAGCCAAGCCAACTCCTGGCTGAGAATTGTGGCAAGTACTTCACTAGGTTCAAGTTTAATGTCTACAAGTAGAACTGGCAAGAGGCCTTGGGTGGTCTATGCCAGAAGATCCATATGATAACACCAGAGGAAGTCAGACCAATGAAAGAACAGCTTTTGTGATAAACTGCATCCATGACAGATGAAACAAGAACCAGCAACCAGTCAGGAGGGTAGGGGTTGCATGTAGAGTCTGGCTGCTGCCTTTCTATCATACAGGTCTTTTGGGCACCTGGAGCCACATGAACCAGACCTACCATCTGAGCTGTAGACAGCTGCTGTCTAGTTCACATTCCTCAGGACCAGAAACAATGAACTGGCTTCAAGGTCCAAAAATCCCATACCTATCTGCCAGATAAACTACAGCAGATGATCGGTTTCAGGTATAGGGAAACCCAGAGTGGGCTTGCCATCAGTGGTAACTTTGCCTGAACCTACCTCAGTGCCAAGACTCCAGTGTCCTAAGTCACCACCACCACCTTTCCACTTCCCTTGTGTTGCTGTCAGATCAGTACAATCACCCAGGTCTGATCGTGGAACTACCTAGAAACCCTGGAGATATCTGGCGTTTCAGGGCTGTGGCATCGTTTTGCAAGTTGGTGCTAGGCAGCCTGCTATACTCATTCACTTCTGTCTCACTGCCCAAGCATCTGCTCCAGTTCAGTAGTGGAGGGCAGGGAGAGGTCGGTCTAGAGAATTAGTGCACTATTCTGATTTGCTCAACTCCTAGGCCATGACAGACAAGTATGACATAGGTAGTATAGTCTGTGGGAACCATGGGAACAGATGTGATTGCAGGGAGTATGATCAAGCATTGTCCCATTGTTATGCTTTAAAATTGCTATATCGTACCGAGACCGTGTCTCATAGCTACTCCCTGCCATGATCAGTCATTGGCTATAAGACAGACTAGTGCAGGTCTGTTCTTTGGGAGGTGTGAGACTCCCAATATTTTTGGCTAGAAGATTCTCCCTACAGCTGCATTGTAAGCCAAGATACTTCCACCCAGCTTTCGTTCCTCCCGTTTTAGAGCTACATTGTAATCTGACAGCTCCCCTCAACCTCTTTGGGCCCTCACCATTTTTGCAGGTGTATCTCAGTGTGTTGCATGTTTAATACAGTTTTGCCATCTTTCTTGCAGGACCTGGTCTACCATACTTCCTGAACTTATAGAATTCACTATTATCCGACACTTAAGTGATCTTACATAAAAGATTTCAGAAGAGAACATTTCCCAGGTTGTTTTGAGGCTGGAATAACCCTGTTAGCTGCAGAAGACTATAGGTGCATCTGTCTCAAACCTGGATATCATAAGTCTTTACACTTTCAAAAAAAGTCACTCAGGAAATGTGAAAGCAATACTAAGACCATGTGGAATTTATTCCGGGAATGCAGGTTAAATATTAAATCATTAATTTGTTACATTAGCAAAATGGAAAGTCATCAATAGATACAGAAGCAGCATGGTAAATAGTTTAATACCTGTTTACATAACTCAAACTGGGAATAGAAGAAAATGACCTGAAGTTATAACTATCATTTATTGCCCTTGATTATGAAATATTACTTCTAGATAGGTAGAAATAAGATTGTTGCATTCTTCCTAAGACCATATTAGAGGTCATAGCTAATGTACAAAAGTTTTCTCCTCTACGGAGGTGAGCAGGCAGGCAGGCAGGGCTGACTTGAGTTCTACCCACAGCCTCTGCCCTAGTGGACTGAGGGCAAGAAATGCAGTTGGAGGTCCCCAAACCACTTTACTGTCCTTCTATCACTTCCGAGCCTAGGGACGGGTGGGGGCTTCAATTGTAGCCTCTCCATAAGCTTCTGGAAGACCCTCAAGACCCTGACAGAACAAGCAACAAATGCCAAGGAAGAAATATGGTCCCAGATAAGCAGGGGCATTGGCCAGATAGAGATATTATATTCAAGGACAGCCCTTCCACTGATATCCTAACTAGTCTGTGGTAGCTCAGCAAGGCTCAGAATGAATGAACAGAGCTTGGAGCTGAAATTGAACAGGTGAGAGTCAGGAGGATCTTAACTCTAGCCCTCTGGCCTCTCCACATCCCCTAACAAACCCACCCCTACCCTCATATACAGCTTGAGAAGCAGAGTAAGGGACCTCTGTCCTGGTTGCTAGCACCAAGGTCCTTTTCATATCTTTCACCTCCCCCGCCACCGCCACTGCCCTCAATCCCCCAGGGAAGTGAGCAAAGGCTCTGGGTAGGGCCACACTGGGATCACTAAGGATCTCTTGGCTGTTTCTCCCCCACTTAATTTGTAAGCCCTCTAACTGTAGTCTTAAACCAGATGAATCATTTATATGTGGCCATAAGAGCAGAAGCTAGGGAAACCCAAAGGCTCATAGCTTCTCCCATCCTCTAAATAAAGCCTGCAAGGAGCCAAGCATCCCTCCCTTGATTTGTTAAATCCTCCCCTTTACACACTGGCCCTCAGTGTACTTCCAATTCCCTGAGTTGTCTAGGGAGTTCCTTCTACTCCTGGTGCAAAACAGTGAATTGTCTAGTTTCTACATTTGTTGAATTTGACATGTTCATGTAGAGGTTGGGAACATGCAAATGGGGCTGCTTCAATTTTTAATAAGGCTGCCCCGTCTTGAATCAGTTTTGGTAGAGTCCCTCATGACTCTACTTTGCTAAAACTGAAGTCCTTGGCTTTAAATACTTCCCATTGTAATGTTCACAGCATCCTAATAACCAATTTCTTCTGTGAATGGCTTACATATTGTTAATGGTTGAGAACATTCTTATTCAATGTTAGCCTAACAAAGATCATGAGAAAGTAACAGTTATACTTAGAGGTAGTCTTTAAAGTATTTTTTAAATGCTTTGCTGTAAAAGATGCTTCTAGTATCTGTATATACCCTCTGTTCAGTTTCAGCTGTAGTTCCATAGAAGCTGAGATACGCAGGGGAACATGATTGGGGTAGTTTTCCATGTTTGTTCTAGATTTAGTTCCAGTAAGAGCAGCCTAGTAGCTGTCAGGCTGATAATCTACCAACTGAATACAAAAGTCCATTAGATAGATGCCCCAGCTTGCCAAGCTTACCACTGACAATCCTGCAAGGCATCCTGTATGCCTCAGGAAGTTTCATTGGAATCAAGCTCCCCTAGCTCATGAAGTCTCCATAATGCTTTCTGTCATTTTTTCCAGCTTCCTGGTTTCTGCATTTTTGGGTTTCTCAGTGAAGCCACTTTGTATTATGCTTTCAAAGAGGCTAAGCTATAATGGTTAGTAGATGAGGCCTTAGAACACATTCTCAAGATGGTAACCTAGAACCTAAACCAGTTTGAGAACAGATATCCCAGTGCTGGTGGGAAATAGACTGGTGGTAAGCCCCAGCTTGCTGCACTGTCAGTTACTAAGACTCACCTTTGGTGTATTTGGATACAGCACAGTCTGAAGGGAAAACATTTTGGCCATGGGCCATGTGATAGTTCTGCCCTGGGTTCAATGGTAGTTATGGTTTTGTGGAGTTGGCCGATACTTGCTAACTGCTTTTGAAGTCTGGACGAGGATGACAGACTTAGAGCAGCCAACTGTCAACCAAAACAAGGCATATGCCATGATAGCTAGGCCTAAGACAAGGCATAGTATTAACATATCTTCTATACTAAAGCCAAGTACCCAACAGAATAGGATAACCCGGACCCCAGGTCTCAGAGTCCTAAGTAGATGAGCCCAAGAATGTTGATGCGGATTCCCTTGAGGCATTCAGGATGGAAGCAGCAGGCCTCTACCTCCTGCAAGTGGAAAGCCACTGCCCATTGAGGATCACACTAAACCCTGAGGTAGACACAAGATGATGCTTGTCACAAAATCTTTCATTGCATCAAGGCAAATAACTAGGGCCAGCTCAGCAAAGCCTGAGGAGGAAAATATATCTGCTTCAGGAACAACTTGTTGCTGAAAAGACTTGCATGACCTAATATATACCAGCAGGAACTGGGAGGTAGCTCTTGATGGTGTTAGATTGGGGGTAGCCTAAATGTAAGTCTGAATAGGGAAAGTTTAATGGAATGGCACTCTCCTATGGTTAAGGATTTAACATCCCAGAAGTGATGACTGGTTTTACACTGCTGGGATTTCTACCCCCTCCAACACCACTAAAAGCTTGGATGTTATAATGGCTTTTACAAGGTATAAATTTGAGTGCTCTATCAGCAGAGCATAACTGTGGAGTTCAGATGCTCAATAGGGTAGGAGTGATCTTAAATAGGCACATTCTTACAGAGAACTCACCAGCTGTGTTCCTTTTGGGTTGGGGAGCTTAGAGGACACATCCTTCACTAAGGCAGTAAGAAATGCATTTGAGGAGAATGAGAATCATTTAAGCTCAGCATCAGCTGTCTTACTGCAGACCAAGAGTGACAATAGGAGATGCTGCCACAAGACAGGGCTCCTAGATGGAGATGAGACAAGAATTGTCACTTATTTAGGGGTTAGGTGATTATAATTGTAATAGGCACCAAGTCTGGTATAGTCAAGTTTATCTTGACCTACAGGGATCCTTTGACCATGGCTAGTAACACCATATTCATAGGGGGTGAGGAAGATGGGCAGCTGACTCAAGCACTTGACTTGTAAATAAAAGAGCCAGTAAGAAGGCTAGTGTCGGCCAGCCCTACGTGAAATCAAATTCTTCACACCAGTTTCTAGATCTAAAATCAGTTCTCAGATCCAGAGACCATTGCTTGAAGAAACTGGATTCCATTGAAAGTTGGCTCTGGAACGCCACCACAAGTGTACAAGTATTCCACCAATTCTTCACCCAAGGAATTCTGTGTTCATTTACTAGAAATGTATACCGGGGAGCTGTAAGAGGCTACAGATTTAAGTCCAAGCTGAAGCCTGGAGAGACTCAATGTGATCTTGATTCTCTAAGAAC
The DNA here is from genome assembly GCF_001698545.2 of Rhinopithecus bieti. Classification (NCBI taxonomy): domain Eukaryota; kingdom Metazoa; phylum Chordata; class Mammalia; order Primates; family Cercopithecidae; genus Rhinopithecus; species Rhinopithecus bieti. Next base: position 5,016,595 of record NW_016804694.1, read on the forward strand.
AGGGGCCAGATAAGTGTTACATAGCTTAAGGCAGTCTGAGTCCAGTGGGTCCAAAGACAGACCTGCTCCCTGCCCCCACAAAGTGTTGTTTCAGGTTCCTCGGTTCCACTTAGGATACCGAATCTGGAAGGACTTGGTTTCTTGGCCTGAGTTTAGGGCATGAGGAGCAATTTTAGGGGTTTGGACTTAGCGTTTCCTATAATAACCGGTTCCAGATATTAAATTCTTGTACCACTTAGGATGGGAACTTCTAGCGCTGAATCCTTTATCATTTACCACCTCTGTATGAATATGCATCATGGCAAATATTGACAGATAATGTAGATCTGATATCCCCAACTGCATCTGCTTTGCTAGATGCAGCATCTTCAATACCAATTTGATGTTCACTTCAGAGGTTAAAGTACATGAAAGAAGTCTGGCAAACATGTTCTTTCCAGTCTTTGATTAAAGGTAGTTTATACTTACATGGGAATAACAATAGCACAAACTTCATAGCCTTGCGAGTCTTAATTCTGCTTTCACTATGTAGACTATGGGACTTTTTAAAATTTTTTTCGTTTATGAGATGGAGTTTCACTCTTGTTACCCAGGCTGGAGTACAGTGGCACTATCCTTGGCTCCCCGCAACCTGTCTCCTGGGTTCAAAAATGATTCTCTTGCCTCAGCCCCGAGTAGCTGGGGTTACAGGTGCCTACCACCATGCCAGGCTGATTTTTATGTTTTTAGTAGATACAGGATTTTACCATGTTGTCCAGGCTGGTCTCGAACTCCTGACCTCAGGTGATCCACCAGCCTTGGCCTCCTAAGGTGTTGGGATTATAGGTGTGAGCCACCATACCAGTCAACTATGGGAATCTTGACCACATTGGTACAAGACACTATACTGATCCCTCCATATTGAAAATGTCATACTAATTCGATCTGATCAAGAGTAGCAAAGTTCTCTGCCTGCCTCAGAAAGACATACATGCCAAGGGAGAGGAACCCTACAAAATTCAGGATGTTCACATTTGAGACTGATTCTAGTCACATGATACATTTCATAATATCCCTAAAGGTTAGCAACTGATTAACTGCATCTTGTACTTTCTTCAACGGCGGAGGAGGGTACAAGATTCAGTTATCAGGTTATGGTGAAGGCTTTTGGTTTCAAATGGGGCCCAAAGCAAGCAAGCTCTAAGAAATTCAGATCGTGCCATCTGTTCTTTCACTTTGTCCATATAACACAACCAGTTCGATGTTCCAGAGATCTTTGGTACTCATGGTGGCATATGGAGATTAGTAAGCCACAGTATAACCCCTCAAGTTTCTGGAAGAAAGTCATAACACCTGTAGCAGATTTAGTCATATGACACCTAATACACTCCAGGGTCCTAGCAGAGAGAAAACTGGCTTTGGGTCAAGTGACTATCTAGAGCTGTCCATTTTGAGCTAGATTTGGACAGACTCCAATCATAAGGTTGGGTGGGCACAACAAATCACTCAGATGGATGTATTACATTGAGTGGATTATGAGGTCTTGAGGGAACACATTATACAAAAGCAGGCATCCAAGACCTCATGTCACCTGCCTTTTTACCCACCCCACTCAGTTCATACCTATTGTCTCAGGGGAAATTTTCCTATAGTCAAAACAGGAGGGAAAAATCCAACTCTAATTTCAGATGTTTCAGCCCATTGAAGGTGCTGTTGCTACATTACAGCTCCGCGAGGGAAACAATCCCTGAAAAGAACAGTGATAAGGGGAAGGTTTTATTGGACAGAGCTTCAAACAGTATCTAGTTTTGTAGAGAGGTGACCTGAGGTGAGGATATGTAGAGACTTCCAGGCAGAGGGCTTTGCTTCGGGTGCCTGGAAGGAATGAGATGGGATGAATGGATACCAAGGTCTGGGAAGGAACAAGTAGTTGGAACTATAAGGGTGACAATCATCTGTCTGTCACTCAGAAGTCATCCAAAAATATGAACAGATTGACACCTGTCCTTTTAAAGCCAGTCAGCCTCTGCTCTTGACTACCCTAGTGCTTCAAGTGACCCATAAATGAAATATTAATGGTGGCAGGAATGGAAGCTATGCATGGACCTGACAGCCTGAACTTTAACCAAGACACTTTCAGCTATTGCCACTGCTGAATAACCTATGAGCAGAAAAGTTTCTCTTTATAGGGAACCCTACGGCACCATTACTCAGTAAGATTGATCAGCCTCTTGAAATTGAATACTGGATTCCTTCTACCCTAGGAGCGGCAGTGATTCATCTTTATTGGAAATATTTGGAGTATGGGCTCACTTCTTCCCAGTGTTTTGGCCAGCAGCACTGTGAAGACTCAGATTTACTAAAGTTACATGAAATATCACTTATGTAGCATTGTCTAAGGAATCAGTTCTAGAGTGAATAGCTATAGAACAGGCACATGATGAAGGGAGCTACTGGTCCTACCAAACTAAAGATCTGAAAGCCCAACGGGATATTAGAATGGTCTCTTAAACAGGTAAGACACCAAAGAGCCAACTTGGACACAATTCTGCAACACTGAAGTACAAATGAAGTATATACTTTAAACCAATGGCTATTATGAAGGCCTGTCCCCAATAACTACAGTTTGTGGGGCTGGGAGGCAAGGTATAGAAGAAATATCCCCTTTCTACCACACTAGACTAATCTGAAGTATTTGTATTTCTTTACCATATACACCTTTAAGTTCTGTTGGACTTAAACTTCCCTGGAAGGGAAGTGAAAGGAATGTCTCTACAGGAGGCACAGTGAGGTGTCTACTAAATCTGAACTGATGGTAAACCAGTGGGCAACGGAGGACTTAGCATGTTGGGAGGAATAGCTGACTTATATAAGGTTGCTGCTGCATACTGGGGATAAGTGTCCGGAAAACGCAGGATGCTTCTTGGTGCGCACCTGTTTTGGATAACTCAATAGGTATTTGCAGTGACTATAAGGAAGACGTGTCAGGGCTCAGTTCCTTTGAACAGTAGTCTTTGGGTTATCCCAACAGGCAAGCAACACAGACCCGCAAAAGTACAGACAGGAAGTAAATGGAATGTGAAGTGGGTATTAGTCATGACCTCAGAATAAACTTGGAAAAACAGGGACTACAGCTCATCGCATTCATCCTGTTGTAATTTTGTTAAGCATCTATGCTTCTCAGTAGTTTACCAGTTTTAAAGATGTAAGTGACAGGGGCAGCCTGTCGAGTCTCAGACTAGGATGTCAATGTCAAACAGATTTCAGGTCCACAGACTTATTTTCATGGCCACCTTTAAAGTTAAGTCAGAATCTCCTTCCTAAGTCTGCTTGGTGACAACTTAGGTTGGTGCAAGAGTACTTGCAGTTTTTACCATTATTTTTAACGGCAAGAACTAGGAAAGTACTAGTATGAAGTTATTTAATACTATGTCTTTCTTCAATACTATTTAAAATATGTACACTTTAATACTATATATGAAAAGGAAAAAAATGCGAAGTAGTTTGTGACATGGTTCAAATTCACGTTGAGTAATGACATTCTCTGGAAAAGCTACCACCACGGTTTAGCAACAGGATTAGGTTTTGCTCACTTGGGTGGGGGTGCTATTAAGGCCATTCTTTATGTAAGATTCGTTTGAGTTTCTAGAAGTACAATTGCTGGTTCAAAGGACGTAGAGATTTAGTTGTCACAGCAAGTCATCTAGACATTTGTCCCTTTCATGCCTTTGATTATGAAGTTCTAACTAGGCCATCAGCACATCTCCAATTAACTAGTGGTGAGATAGTCACTAGCAAGACTTGACTTCCCTTCCACACTTAAAGTCAAACCCTTGTCTATAAGATCTATAAATCTTGGTAGAATCCAGTAGATAAATGGGCCAATGATGGAACTAAGTTCACAAGCAGAACAAGATACTCCTATATCTTTTCATCCTTGTCAACATGAAAATTATCTTAACGAACTCAGGTCAAGTAACTTGTTAGAAGTCAGTCCTTGCTCTTAGATTTAAACCCAGGTCAGTGACTGGTTACTGGCCAACTGCACAAATCCTGATCTTGAACCTTTGCATCTCAGCCTGACTGACACATCTATTAAATGAGTCAATATTTCACCTTCTCTGAAGGGGCAAGGCACTCGAAGTCAGGGTCAAACTGTGTGCCAGAAATTGCTAGTGGTTGCCTCAATGTTTATTCTTTCCTTCTGTAGTAACATTTATTCTGGGTACAGAGATGATATGGGTACAGAGATGATATGGGCCCCATGAAACTCCCTTGCGTTTTGTATTCTGCATGTCCCCTCCTCAATCATTGCCTAGCCCCTAGATGGCCTATTCCAAAAATAATGAGTTGAGATCATGAAAGGGACCTTATGCTTTCATTATGTAAAGATATGCTTCAGGACATTCCTGAAACCAGAGATAAGTAATCTAACTTTTGCTAACTAGCTTTTTGGCTCCTTTCCCAGAAAATGGCCACTAGCTTTCAAGATATCAAGGGACCGAAACTGACTACTGACCAGACTATGGCACCAAGATCCTGTGTCAAGAAGGCTTGACATCCATATTAATCTACCTGCTCACACATAATCCAAGTCTCCACATATAGCTACATTCCTTATCCCTCCATGAGAGCCAACTCTAGTTAGAGGGGCCTATTTGAGACTTATTCTCCTATCTCCCAGGTGAGGTCACCCACAATGAAGCCTTTCTTCCCTGACAATACTTGTCTCAGCAATACTCACTGGCTCTCTGTGCTTCACGCAATGGAACTCTGGCCAACCCCCTTTGGATTGGTAATAGCTAAAGACTACCCTTTTTCTAGCTGCATGCAGCTAGCCATAGCCATATGACTAGGCACTGGTTAATGTATCTCTAATCACAAGTTGAGTCATTCCCTGAATGTATGTTTTTCCTTTCTTCCCTCCTGGTTTGGTAGACTTGTAACAGATAAAAGCAAGAAAAGTTATCTTGGACCATCAGGGTAGAAAATTTCTGGATCAATACCTCAGATCCTCTGTATCAGATTGCATTGCTCATGTTTGGACTGTCAGAGAAAAGAAAGTTATCCTTCTAAGCTGCTATAGGTCTATTAGTATACCATCTTGGCTGCTATAGCAAGTGCGTCTTCCAGGAATTGAGGAAAATGTGGAACCCTCTCTCTCCCCTCTCCAGGGGCAAAACTCTGAACAGACAGGCTCCCAAGAGCTGGTACTAATGGGCTGCTCGAGTTTGGGTGATTCAGTGATTTGTAATAAAACTAGTTGGGTGGACACCTTGAGACTCAAGATTCCTAAGAACCATCCAAAGCTCACTACGAGGAGTGCCAAGAAATCCAACCAGTACTGAGATACCACCGCATATTAGAACCAGCACAAAGTCCCAAGTAGGCCATTATACTTCACCCCTCTACAATTGGATGCTCGCCTCCCCTACTAGAATCTGAATAAGATGTCTCCACAGGATAAGCCATCTTATTTTATTTAGCCATATCAATGAACCTTGGTGTCTTACAGTAGACACCTGATAGTAATAACTTTGAGTAGACACCTGACAGTAATAACTTTGGCACAACCAAAAAATGACTTATGGCAATGCACCTGACAACAACTTAAGGGTTGCCATGTGGATGTTGCCAGGGAAAGGGTGCTAAGTGAAAGTGCTGTACAAATTGCATGCTGTTTTTAAACAAGCAGTGGCAGTTTTGTCCAGCCTGCTGCCACTAGACCTCCTAGTAAGGTCCTCCAAATATGCCCTACGTATTGTTTGCAGGAGGTAAGAAAATCCTGTGAGTACCAAGACAATGGGATCAGGGAAGGGGAAATCTGGGGCAAGTCCTGGGCTGGCCATCCACATCTATGTGGGGCCCGAGAGCCACTATCCTTAATCGGGCCCAATGTGAGTATGGGGATGACCCCACAAAATGCTGAAGTGTCTGAAAGCTGTTGTAGGGGGTGGGTCTAAGTGAAAGATGCCTTAACTGTGGCAAGTTATGGTTGGCTGGATATTCTTGACTACAATTTAAGTAGCCACTGAGGTGGAGATTCTAGTACAGGCAAGGATGCATCAGTTACAAAGTGAACTGCAACTAGCAAGACGCCAGTTTAGCTCAAGCTGAAATGGAGACTACTCTTCCCACAGGCAGGAACAGGATAACAGAATGGAGATCCTAGTTTGGTGGGTAGACCATGTAATCATGTGAAGGGCCACTGACTGCCATATTGATGGGTCAGGGCTACCATGATTAAGTTGTCCTAAGACCCTAAGCCCTCAGACCCCATGGAGAGCTCTAGTGAGAAGAGTGAGGACTGGGATGAAGCCATAGATCTTATCTGTGCATCTGGTTTTCAGCAAAATAAAAGTGGGCCATCTGTACCCATAGAAGGTAGCACTGCAAGACTAGCCTGCACCTGAAAGGTGGCAAGCACACCAGTGTGGAGCTGCACTACTGTGGAATCAGAGCTGGGAAATGTTCAGGCAGAAGGAGAGAATCAGTCACGGGGTGGTATCCATCTATAAACACGGGGGCAGAGGGTATTACACTCTGGACTCGTACAATGGCATCCATCACGAACTACCTGGCCCTGAGGCAGGCACCTCTATGGTACCAATAATGAGGATGTGGCCATCCTAACAGGTGGCTGTGGGCTGCAAGGTGGCCTGGCCAAATGAGGGAGACATGTCCTCATGTCTCCTTTGTGATGACAGGCTGGAGAAACTGCAGAACATCCTCAGAATTAGAGGATGGAGCATGCTCTCTGCTGAGCATTAGAGTCCCCAACAATGAGCTTTTCACTGCCAGAACAAAAGATACCACCTTGTAGTCCGGCACCCAACCCAATGGTATGGCATGCTGGTGTCTATCCTGGGCTTCTCAGGATAGCCAGTGTTTCAGGCAGCCCAAGCAGCTGCCAACTCTGGGGAAATGGAGAACCTGAGGGGTGTGTGCTACTGGGGTAAAGGACAAGGGAACCAAAGGAAAGGGAACAGCCAAGGGGCCCATCAGGGTGACCCACCAACAAATGTCATGACTTGATATTGGCAGGGACACCTACTGCAAAAATAGCTTTAATGCTGTTCTTGTGGGACTGTGGCAGCAGCTCAAGCCAGAAACAGCACCTCACTAAAAGGAGCCTCAAAAGTTCAGCCCACTGCCCTTCCTGCAGAAGTTATGGCCAGCACCAACCCTTTTAGGCTAGGATATAGGGGCCTTCCCCAGAATCCCAACAGCAGCAAAGGTGGCTAGGGTGTCTGGGGGCCAGTGGCCACATGTAGAAGTACATATTGCTCACTCAGGCTGTGTTTGCCCTATTGGCTACTGAAACTGAATGCACTCATAACATTCATTGGTTCCAAGGGCCTGTAATAGCAATAGATGGTTATACAGGGGCCGCGAAAGACAGGCTGAATATTACAAGTTGGGAGATTGCCACCAAAATCCTGTTTAGCATACACTGATTCCATCTGAGAATACATCTTGGGAACGGATCTCTTCTTATTAGGCTTGACCCTCTAAATGGCAGCTGGGAAATTCTGACCAGGAGTTAGGGTGGTAAAAGCATATGATCAGGGTAAACATGAAATAGGTTTAAATGGTACAGTTGCCAGCCCTACAGTGAGTAGTGCTGCAGCAATACCACCTGCTGGGGAGGCATGATGAAATCCCAGAGACTTAAGGAGTTAGCCCAGATAGGCATAAGGCCAGTACACAGCCCACACAACAGCCCTGTATGGGCAATGTAGAAGCCTGATGAGACACAGAATGATAGATTACTAGGAATTAAATAAGCCACTCTCACTCCCCACCACACACACAATATATGCAGCTATTCCCAATATTACCACCCTTCTGAAGGGGCTAGGAAAGGTGCTTAGCTCATACCATTTTGTTCTTTAGCCAATACCTTCCTTCAGCATCCCCAATGCCCCACTGCATTCACTTGGGAAGGAAATAAATGGACCTTTGCCGTCTTTCCCCAAGGATGGTTACATAGCCTCACTGTCAGTCTAGTGGCCACAGACCTCTGAATGGACCACTCTGGAGGGAGTAACATGTTCTCTATTACATGGAAAACATTGTGCTAACTTCCAAGTCTTTTTCGAGCTTACAAACCGCAGCCCTCACCTGGCAAACAGGATGGAGAGTCAACACAAAAGTCCAGGTTCGATGCTTATGGGTCAAATACTTGGCTTTCATTTTGTCGGGTAAGACTCAAGTCATTCTGTCTGCCATTACAGATAGGGTGCAGGCCTACCCATGTCCTACCATGAAGCAGTTGCAAACCTCAGGCCTCCTAAGGTATTGGAGTCCTTTTATTCCCCCATTTGGTCTAATTCCTTAGGCCCCTAATACAGCTTAATCAAGAAGAGGGCCTACTGAGACTGGTCCACAAGGGAGAAGGAAGTCTTTGAATAAGTCTCTGAAGTAAATACAACCTTTGGGAGTTCTAGTGCAGGGACAGCCTTATGAATTGGATGTAGCCAGATACCCTGAGGGGTTTGGGTATAGACTATGACAAATGCAAGGACAAAAGTGTGTGCCTTTAGGATTCTAGTCCCAATTACAGAAGTGGGCTGAAGTTATACATAGCGTAACAATTCTGCACTATGTCGTGCCTTATAATAAGTGGAGGATGTTACAAAAGGTGCCCAGTGCTAGTATACACCCAAGTACCCTGTAGTAGGTTGGCTAAAGGACCTTCCAGAAACCAAAGCCTGGGAATGCCCAGACTGGCCAAGTGGCATGCATACCTGCAACAGGAGTAAATTGGCTAATAGTCCCTTGAGTGCTGAGTTCCATTTGGGGCTTGGTCCTGTCACTTATGTGACAACTGAAGATTGTTGACAGGCCTACTGACCCTCTAAGATGCCCCCTTTTGTACAAAAGGGACAGGGCCCAATGCCTGACCAGGCCTGGTACATAGATGGCTCATCACAAGGTAATCCTTACACTTGGACAGCCATGGCCACCCAGCCATCCACTGATAGTATCTGGCTTCAATACTAGTAAAGGACATAGTAGCCAAAGGGCTAAGCTGCAAGCTACCTGGTGGTCTTGTGCACCAATACCTGGATCTTCCAGGGCCTCAGCATGTGGCTATTACAATGTGAAGTGCAGGACTGGATGGTAGTGGATCATCCCCTTTGAAGTGCTGACACATAGAAGGATGTTTTCCACCTTATCTGGAGGACACAATGATCTATCATGTGGATGCCTACATGCCTACACCACATCTACACCACCTGGAAACCAGCAGAGGAGTTTGCCATCATTAACTGAGGAAGTCACAGAAGATGTAGTCCTCTGGCTGTGTAGGACAGGACATTGGGGACAACGTATCTTCTGGGCCATACAGAATTGAGGTCTGCCACTATGATGTGAAGACATATGCCTTAGTGTCTTACCCTAGCACAGGAACACCGAGCTCTTGCCACATACTATACAGGCCTCCCAGGGCCGGATTCCAGTGTAATGGTAGGAGGTAGGCTATGTAGAACCTTTGCCTCTTGAGGCTGCCATGCCTTGACTTTTGCAGACATCTACATGGGGCCACTGCAGGCATGTTCCAGCAAGCATGCCAGAAAGAACCATCATAAAAGGATGAGCAGCTACGTACAGCCTACAATGTCCCAGTAGTAACCAGGGCATGCACTTTGACAAAGTGCAGCAACAAGAGGAGTCCCTGGATATACACTGGCATTTCCACCAGCTGTACAACGCTACAACAGTAGAGCCAACTGAATGAATTGTGGAAGCAACTCCAGGAGATACTGGCTCTGGACACTGTTTACCAGTGGCCATCTGTGCCCTAGATATGTGTATTCTCATCTCTGGGGCACGTAGACTGACGCAAGGACCCGACACCACTATCAGGATCCAGAGGGACAGCATGCGGGACAGCATGCGGGACAGCATGCGGGACAGCATGCGGGACAGCATGCGGGACAGCATGCGGGACAGCATGCCTTTAGCCCCAAGCTGGGACTCAATGTACACTGTTATTGCCCTTGCCACAGGACCCACCCTCAGGGGAGCACGTCATTACATAGCCCTGGAAACAGTGAACCAGCCCCCCATGTAATAATGAGCACATTACATGGCTCTAGGAAATGGTAAGCCAGCCCCCCCTTCATGGTTCGTTTATTCACTCGGGTGGCAGGGAAGGGCCTAGAACAAGATATACAGGTCACACCTATTTTATACCATACCCGCCCCCCTCATACTTCAAAAGTGATTTTTGGTCCTGTCTTGTGTAAGAGGAAGATACTCATTATGGCATATCCCCATTGTCTTCTTCTGGCTTCCCCCAGCATGTCAGAGGCGGGCCAATCCATCTGGTGTTGTAGACTGGGCACCAGGCTGCTGCCAGAGGTGATGCTCTCAGAACAACTTGTGTTTTGCTAGATGGTTATGACTTGCCCTTTGACTAAAGATCTTAACTTCCACCCATAAATGGTATGCAGCAGCCAACCTTTGGGCACACAGGTGGTCTCCAGAACAAAACAGTCTACCATCAAGATGGGATGACATTTTCCACCTAGTATGGAAGCTAGTGTTATCCCCACTGTGGGTATGCTACATATGGTGGGTTAGGGTGGGTTAGGGTGGGTTAGGGTGGATGATACTGCAAGGTATGGATAGTGGGTCATGTACCCTTCTCTTTGTAAAGTCACATAGCCCTGGACTTCAACCTGCCCAGGATGAGGGCTGTATACGCACTGAAGTTGACTGTTATGTGTATATATAACCCTGATTGCTCTCACAATATAACCTGGGCCATGTGGGCCCTAGAATCTTACAGCCCTAGAACCGCATGGTTTTTTTTGTTGAGACAGTCTTGCATCATTACCTGGGCTGGAGTGGAGTGGCACCATTTGACTCACTGCAACCTCCGCCTCTGTGGTTCAAGCCATTCTCTCCTACCTCAGCCTCCCAGGTAGCTGGGATTACAAGTGCCCACCACCAAACCCAGCTAATTTTTTTTTGTATTTTTAGTAGAGACAGGGTTTCAACTGTGTTGGTCAGGCTGGTCTCATACTCCTGACCTCATGATTCACCCGCGTTGGTCTCCCAAAGTGCTGGGATTACAGATGTGAGTCACCATAGAACTGCATGGTTTAATCAACTCCCAAATACCTGGAAAGACTTTCTGTAAAGTCTGATTACATTCATTGTATTGCTGAGGCATCTGGCCACAATGCTCTTTCACATACCTGACTCCAGGAAAGTCATGGAAGAATGTCATGAGGGCCATCCAAGGGTATGCTGGGGGTGGAGGTGCATGGTAGACACCTGACAGCAACCAGCCTACCCACCCGAGACTGATCCTTATTGCAGACACAACTGACAGCAATGAGGGGTGCTACGTGGAAGCTGAAGGGAGTGTGCTAAATGCTATGAACTGCCTTGCATGTGGTTGAAGTTTTCCTTCTAGTCAACTGCCACTGGACTGCCCTGTGTTCCCAGTTCCCTTAAACCCTATGTTTGCTGGCTCTTGGTCTCTTTAGCCTCTCGAACATTGGTTTGACTGTGTGCCACCCAACTGTCATCTTTAATTGTAGCTCCCATGATTCCTGTGTTGTGGGAGGTCCCTGGTGGGAGACAGTTGAATCATGGGGGGTGGTTTCCTCCATATTGTTCTCGTGGTAGTATCATGAGATCTGATGGTTTTAAGGGGTTTCCCCTTTTGCTTGGTTCTCATCTTTGTCTGCCACCACATAAGACATGCCTTTGTTCTTCCCTTGCCTTCTGCCGTGATTTTGAGGCCTCTCCAGTCACATGGAGCTGAGTCCATTAAGCTTTTCTTTATAAATTACCCAGTCTGTTTTCATGCTAAGACATACCTGACTAATACTAAACCTTGTATCATCCCTACTGAAGTTAGTAGGGGTCCAACATAAGAGTGTCTCACTTTCTAGAGAACACGGTAACAATCAGAACAAGCTCAAGTTTGGCTACCCCAGATCATCCAGCCAATGGTTCACAAGTCAGCTAAGAATTTATTTTTATTTTTTTTTTGAGACAGTCTCGTTCTATCACCCAGGCTAGAGTGCAGTGGTGCGATCTTTGCTTACTGCAACCTCCACCTCCTGAGTGCAAGCGATTCTCTGCCTCAGTCTCCTGAGTAGCTAGGATTCAACTGAAAATTTTGACCTCACTAGGAAGTTAACTGCGGCCTTAATGCCGGCTCCATTAAGGTACTTGAACCTGCTAATAGCACCAGGTCCTGTGATTGAAACATCCACCCCCTATCCCAGGACTATCCTATAAGAATGCTTTCTCTCTTCAGTTTCCACTTCATGCCATGTTTTGGAGTTGATACTCATACCTGAAGATACAGCTGGTGGCTAAAGTAGGTACAAGATTGGATACAACCATGAGAAGTGGGAAGGTAACCCTAACCAAAGGAAGGGAGAAAATGAAAGCTTCAAAGTAACAGGGAGAGGAGACAGGATAGAAAGCTGATCTAGCCACTGCATCTCACTCTTTCAGAGAAATCAGCAAAAGCTTGGTGTTAAACAGTCTGAGGACATAATCCTAAGGAAAATGAATTAGGACAGAGGGAAGGCCAGTGTAAGTCTGCATTATGGAGTTGGCCACCACTACTAGCAATGCCAGAGTCACCCAAGAAGTTACAGCCTTAGGAAACATCTCAGATTGGGAGGATAGAGGGATGCATTATCCATTAGTTCCCAGCTCCCATCCATCAAGGTTTGTCCCCAGGTGCTAACTCCCCTTCATACTTCCAGGGGTAAGTGAAAGCCCAGTGGATTCCCAAGAACATCCCATGTCTCCAAATTGGAGGAAAATCCTGGGACAGGAACTGGGAGGTAGCTGGTATGAAACTGAGTTGAAGTGCTGATGGGTTACACCAGCAGGTGCAAATGGGAAGAGGCAGTGAGGAAGAGATTTGAAATGGCACATAAGAGGTACAAGCATACCAGACAGCATAAGAATGTAATAATGTAAGACATGCAAGTCAAATCACCCAGCTACCAGAATAAAGACATTTTCTATTCACAGGTTTCAGCTGGATTTTAATCTTTTTTTAAAGAAACATGCCTAAATAGTGACAGAAGGGCTGGAAATAACAGGATTAGCCAAAACATACCTGGTAAGTACTAAGAGGGGTTAAAAAAATTGATCAAAGTGAAATAAGACCAAAAGCATTAAGCTGTGGCAGAGAATGGTATCATTTTTAGAAGTATATCTTAGTGGATTATAGACTGCTTAGGGTATAAAGAATTCCTAGAAACTTCCTTAAGAGCCTCAGAAACATAAGCTGTAAGAGGCTTGAAGGGAATGATTCACTAGGCTCAATGTAGTGGATACACAAATTCACACCGTACAAAGATGCATTCTTGTCTCCACACTATTGATATGGCTTTTGATTATGAGCCTTTGTCCATCTTTTTGCCAGTGTGGCCATTGAAATTAAGTTGGAGGGGATTCTTTTTCAGGTTTTTGATCTTTGCTTCTGCCAGCACAAGACCTAAAATCATTTCATTCATGAATCTCATAGACAACGCTGGTTTTGCCCTTAGATATCAGCCTTGCTTAGGACTGAAGTTTCTTCATCTAGAACACCCTCGACCCCACCAGCACCTGCGAGCACCTGACGAGCTTTGGTGAGCCCATCCGTGCTCACAGCATAGCTCTGCCAGGATTGATAGATCATGGATATTCTTTTGGGTTTCAAGTCATGTTGACATCACCTAACTTTTTAGTAACAGAATGGTCAGCTTTGGAAGTAACAGGGGCTTCCAAACACTGGACTAACATTCACACAATAGTTATTGCCTCTGATTCCCCATTTGAGTGGTCTTACAGGAAATTGGACAACTCCCCCTAGGAGTGAGGAGAGAGGCCATTTCTCCTACTGTCTGTCTCCAAAGAAGAGGAAGTAAAAACAAAAATAAGACTGATTAACCTACAGGCCTGGCCAGTGGTGCCAAAGATTAACCCCCACCCTAACCGCTTGTGCTATCTATAGATCAGACAATGGTATGGACAAATACTTGCCTTGCTCTCCACCTCCACCTAGCCACATACCCCATGCTTGCTCAATAATCTATCACGACCCTATCACGTGGATCCCCTTAGAGTTGTAAGCTCTTAGCAGGGCCAGGAACTTTCTTTGGGGAAGCTCAGTTCTTGAGACAAGTCCGCTGACGCTCCCAGCTGAACAAAACCTCTACCTTCTTTAACCCGGTGTCTGAGGGGTTTTGTCTGCGACTCGTCCTGCTACCGACTGACTCGTCCTGCTACCGACTGACTCGTCCTGCTACCGACTGACTCGTCCTGCTACCGACTGACTCGTCCTGCTACTGGAGCAGGGGAATGAACATTAATCCTAGTAGCGAGAACTCTCCATAGGGTATACAGGCTCTAGAGGCCAGTTCTGCCTGCACGATGGGGATTACATTAGGCTATGCAGACAGTAAAGCGCAGAATTCAGGGAGAGAACCTTAGAATACTTCTAAGATCTAATCTTCCAGAAAATTAGAGTTGTAGATGACTTCTGCTTTAGGTTCATCTTACCCACGCCCCCACCCCCCGAATGAGGCCTATTTCCATAGTAGCTGGAATTTAGGATGGAAACCATAAAACTAGTTCAGGATGTATGAATTGAACATATTCTCTTTTGGGCAAAAAGGTGTAAGAAAAAACTCAGGTGATAGATAAGACTAATGCTTTTCGGTCTGTTTAAAGTGATAAGAGCCCATTACCACTCACCTAAGATGAAAGTGAGATGAGTATGAAATCCATTACTCCTTCATCCCATATAATGCCAAGCATAATTCTGCCAGAGTAGACCATCCCTTGAGTGTAGTACATTCAGATGTTTGACCAATACAAGCCAGCCTTGAGTACCGTAGCTCCCCAAATTGTAGTTCTACTTAGAATGTGGTTTGACAGTAACTATGACCTTTTGAATTGCTCATGTGGGCAGAAACAATAGTGAGATGGCTTGTATGTTTGCAACTAGGGTCAAACACCCATTCCTGAAAAATGACATACCTTATCATTTTCCCATTCTTCAGAAGACTGATGGCTGCCCTCAGCTCTAAGCACAAACCTCTTGATTTACCTTATCTCATATGCCTAACACAGGCTCAAACTGACTGCATATTGTACACAGGGTTCTCAGTGATAGGAGTGGCCTGAAGTATTCAGACAAGGAAAGGTTTGTGACTATCACCTACCTTGAAGGCTGTAGCAAAAGCTGTCAGTGCCAGCCCATATCCTGTCATATCCCATCGCCATTTTGATGTCTTTGTCAGGAGAGGTGCTTATATGCAGAGTTTGAGCCCAAAATGCCTGGGAAACTTACATTTCCCTGTGACATTTCCATTGAATGGTATACTGAGATTCCCATTCATGTCACCTCAATTTCTCATCCTTAAATCTGGCTAAGACAAGCCCATTAATAAGCCTGCTTACCCATGGAACTTTAGACCTGTGACCTGTTGCAATAGTTCGATCAATTAGACAGTTACTCCTTTATGCTTTTTGCCTTTTTTAAACTCTTCTGTCAACCAAGTGATTTCTGGCCTTTCCAGAGATTTTCCCTAAAGCTTATGGGCTTTTATTTTGTTCTGTCGACTTTTTTCTTTTTAGCTCCACTTGCTAAGCAACTCCTTGTCTTGCCTTAGGTCTATGAAGCTCAGCCCAGATCATGGCTACCTGTAGAGGCACCTGGACACTATCCCACCCATCAACATGTGAGCAACTTATGAAACTCCCCCCAGTCCACTGGAAACCAAATACCAGCCCAGGTATGAGTCAGTATCTGGAGAAGCTCAAGACCGATATCAGGAGTCAGTCCAAAGCATCTACTGTTTAGCGACAGACGCCAAGGGAGAATCTTAGCTGGCAGTGCCAACATTTGTTTATTTGTACCATGAGTTTGAAAGCCAATTACACATCTGTACAGCTACCGTCAAAGACAGTCAAGCAAGTGATATTCTGCTTTTGCAAGAAACGCCTTATCTGTAGCTGCTGTTTGTTATGTAGGGTGACTAAAGTTGTCCCAGTTTGAGACTTAGTGAAAGTACCCTGTTCCCAGGATAGGGACACTTGGTCACCTATTTTTATGGTAAGCTCATGAAGTCACTTTACCCCTCACCCTACAAAATTCAGGCTTAAAGATCCAAGACTAGAAACCAAAGTACATTCTAGAAACAGATTAAAGCATAGGTTTTTAAATACACATAAAACCACCTTTAAAAGTGAGATTTTTGCCAGGTAGATAGGCAACACCCAAATCTTTCCCCAGGCACCCTTATCTATTGGGGTTTCTGGGCTTGACTGGCATTGCAATTGTATTAATTCCCTCATGGCCTACTGCCACAAAATAACCCTCAAGAGCCAAGTATAAACCTAGACACACAAACTGATCAGAGCATTGTTTTGAGAAGCCCAAGGTAAGAATTTGCTCAGGAGTCTGGTCCAGGGATTCAAGGCCTTAGAATAGTAGCCACAACTTAGAAACAGACTGCATACCAACATGTAGGCGTGCCGTAAGTGAGGGTTACATGAAAAAGGCAGTATAGTGAAAGCGTGGCTAAAACCCAAAGGGAGCAGATGCTGGAAGTGACAAGAATCCCCAATGGTGGATGGGCAACTACTTGGTATCTTGGCAACAGAATCCATCTGAATATCCAACAGCAAGCCAAGGTTTTCCTAAGCCTTAGACCTAATAATTCATGCCCCACATTATCAGGACCATTAGTTGGTGCCGTTCCGTTTAGATAGCACTGTCAGCCAGCCTAGATTAGGTTACAAAAATTTTCAAAGGAGTTCAATAATTCTAGTGTAATTGACCAGTATTTTTCACATGTTTTTGTTCCAAGTGTACACACATCTCTATTTTAAGTTTTATTTTAGGTAAGTCTAAATAGATGCCACCATCAGTTGTTTGGTTGGGCCACCTTGTTATCACAGTGCACGCTTCATTAGAGTTTTGCCTATTTTTTTCCAACCCCATCACCTCCATTTAGGAGAGATTAAGGTGAGTCAAAGGACTATTTGTAGGTACCATAACATCTATCAAAAGCATTTTGATAAATTTATGCCACCGAAGTTGAAGAGGACCAATTGAATTCCAAGTAGAGTTGACCTTTGTACATCTTTCATTGAGCATAGGTGGTATCCCTCCTACTTGCTTGAACTATCTTACGAGTTTGAATACTCTTTTGTAGCCTTCCAAGCTGTATGTGAGTGTCATTATCTTTGGCCACATTTCCACTGGGTTTATGCCTATCCTATACAGGATCTTAGATCAATCCTGAGGAGTTTTAGCACTACTATTTTAGGGCACAAGAGTTAAGATTGCGATTTTGCTTTCCAAGCAAAGACAGGGAAGTAAAAAATATGTGTCTGAGATCTTGGAAGCTATTCTGGTCCGACATTAAGAATTCCTTCTTTAGACTATCAGAAAGTATAACAAGAGGCAGATAATAAAAGTTCTGTGGTTGTCAACCAATTTTTCATGCCACTACTTAATCCTTTATCCATCTGGTAGCAATACTTCCCTTCACAATACACATTACATAGAGGGATAGTCTCTGGCTTCATGTTTTAAGACAAGGGTAGATCAATAGAACAGATTACAAGTTGATAAGTGAAACTATACAAAAGTAGACTATCCACACAAGAGTACAGGTGGTCTGTCATCTTGCTTACTTTTCTGGTAGAAATAGGGCATGTTCACAAGTGTCAATGGGCCAAGGATATCTTTTGAAGTTCTGTCCCTCAAGCTAAGTGAGTCAGCTGGCTCTCAAGGCTTCAGAGCCAGCGGGGACTCCAAGTTAGATCTGTCCGAGTTTGTTCTGTGTCACTTAATGTTTTCTTCTGTTCTGACATCCATTAATTCATCTTTATTTCATAAAACTGTCTTGATTTTGACTCCCAGCAAGTATTCCAACAGGGCTACGAACTGAGTCAAAAACCAAGATAGTTTTATCATGAATCTAAGATGTTTGAATTCTAAAATTGGTGCTCCACTTTGCTTCTTAGATAGTCAGTGTACAGTGGTATCCCAGCTGACTAGAATCACCTTTGGAAAAGCTCATTAAGGATGTGGCAACTTCTGTTCCACAGGGAAACCTCTTTCCCTTAAGTTATTTGAAGAGCTACTCCATAGTTAAGACCACTTCTTGGCTTCAGCTATCCCTAATTCCTTAATACTCAGGAGCACCTAAGCTTACATATTCAAGGAGACCCCAAGGAATTTCACAAATCCAGAGGACTTAGTACCCAACTTGCTGAGCATTATTCGAGTAGGCAGAGTGATCCTACAATGGGCCACTTATGGATTAAGGAAGTTACTTTATTCAGTGACCAGCTTTATTTGGGAAGTCCTAGGAGTAAGCCACATCAGTATATCATGCACTATGTTCATCAAGAGGACTAGGGACTGAGTCACCATGTCCTACCCTCCCTGGAGATCAGAATCAAGTTGAAAATGCTTTTTCATAATGAGAGTAGGGTTGCAGATTCAGTGAACCTGGTTAGTAGGCCAGGGCAATCAAGGGGTCCCCTTTACTTGTTATGGCTTGGCATATATGAAAGCAGAAAGTTACGGACTGGGTATTCTACCTGAAAACAGACTGAATACACATAGCATTTACTAGGGCAAATGAACATTCAAGAGGATGTCCTGGAACAGTTTGCTGAACAAGGCTATCAGAAAATAAACCATCTAAATTCACCTAGAATAACTTGGCTCATATAGCCACAGACAGCCTAAAACCTGCTAGGATTTACTATTTTGAATCCAGCATAAGGATCTTAAGACAGGCTTCAGTGAGAAATTAGTTCCTCAGGTCAGATCTCTCTAGTCTAAGATCCTGTTCCAGGACCTTCTACTTGAAAGAAATTAGAGAACATGATCCACAAGTTAGTCAAGCAGATTAAGTTAGATGCAAAAGCCACACTTAAATCCACCTGGGCCATTGGGTTAGGTCAAAGTTCTATCCCCAGCAAATATTCCAGCAAGTGAGCACCTCACCTGAGAGGGGCCACACTAGGACTTATCCGTAGTGTTCAGCACAGCAAGCATTTGGAAATTACTTGATAGATGGATAACGTGAGTTAAGTCATCAAGCTGAATCATAATAAGTCATGTTTGTGTTCTGATGGTCCCCCTGTTCGGTACGTTATTCCAAGACATCCCATTGTGAGAACACTCCTATATTTGCCCCTGCTAATGTTGGTATTGTACCTTGTTTTGAAGTTCTTGCCCTATTCCAGTTGAACTATGGCTACTCCACAGTTAAGAGTTTGGATGGTTGTCTGCTCCAGTAGAGAAAGTTCACCGTAGTATTCTCCCTACCCATGCCTTTACTTTTAAGGCCTAACAAGAATTGACCTTCAATGGTTTATGCCAACAGATGAACAGTATGAAAGTCAGCTACTTTGTAAATTCTTGCTTTGGACAGTTCTTGTATCAAATTATTTGAACTTCATAGAGGACGAGATTCTAACCAAGCTCACTATCATGAATAGCAACTAAACTGCTGAGATAGATGCTGGTAGAAAGCTCCAGAGACCTTTCATGGACCATGTTGAAGGTGTTCTGTGAAAGCTCATACAGTGATGCAAGAAATGCATGTCCCTGCAGGCTTGATTCTAGTTAAGAGAGGTAGTCTTAAATCCAGGCCTTCATTTCATGTCCTAGGAGACAGCCAGTGGCCAAGTCCAGGAAGCTAGACAAGATGTGTTATTTTGTACTACCATAACACCCAGGATTAAAGTCAGGTAGAAGTTTTAGTTAACAGGGTCAGGTCACAGCATAGAATGCATAATGTCTCTGCAAAGAGACAGATTCCCCCAGAACTGTAGAACATAAGCAGGAACTAGAATACTTCTGGAAGGACAGAGTGGGGCTATACAAAAAGAAAGGTTGATTATGAGTACCTTTGTGTGGCTCAGCAAGTGTTCCTAGAACTACCAACACTGTTGGGATGCCTCCCCAATGCTTGCACACAGTAGTGGCCTGTGGTAAGTGAGGAGGATTCTCAGTATTGCAAAAGGAATATAGACTCAAAAGTGATCATGGTAGCAAGGACAATGAGATCAAAGAACTTAACACCTGAGCATATTCTCTGGAACATCCCTCCTTTAAAGAGACAGAAAAAGCATGAGTGAGGGTCACTAGCTTCTCCAAGAAGCCTAGTGGTGGCTGTCCTACATGGGTCAGAGCTGACAGGACATGCTGCCATAGAATGGCACTCCTTGGTATCAGTGGGGATGATGGGAGTCTAGAGAAGGGACCAAGGGGCTGCACTTAACTGAGGCATGGCCACCATAGCAGGTAGCAAGACAGAATGGCCTTGACCCAGAGGAATCCAGCAATAGCTGATCAACCATGGTATGCCTAGGGGTGAGATGGGCAGGCAGAGATACTGTTTACTCAGTATCAGATCAAGAACAGGTGAGAACGTGATCAGCTACTGCACGGTCAGTCATAATCCTTATGATAGCTTTTGATGTCAGCGTGGCTAGGCTTGTGTTCTGGTCCAGTACTTCCAAATATAATCTAGAGGTGTGTGAAGGTATAACGAGATGGCATTAAAACTTAGTCATAACTTTGACTTGGACCACTGCTGATTATACACGATAGTCTTTATTTGATCAGTTGGAAGTTCAGTTCTGCTCATGACCCTCCTTTTCCCTGAGGATAGCCTGGGCCCATATCTGAGTTCCAGATTACCTGTGATCTTTCCCTTGATAGATTTATGAATTTTGGACTTGCATCAGCCTCTACAATCATAGAATGAATGTACTGAAAGGAACTGGCCTATTGATATATATATATATATATATATCCATACACATCCTGCAGCTCCCAATTCTCTAGTTGAACCCTGCCTGATATAATCCCTCACCCAGTTTTTGTGTTTATTAGACTCAGTCCATTGAAGGGGCTACATATGCACAGTTCCCTTGAAGGATGCCCTGTGGTGTCACAGCCGATACACAGTATTCCCACCCCTCCAATGGAAACCTATGACCATTTACCTGCATAATTAGACAAATGGGGAGAGGAAGATTCAGACCTGTGATAGGGACCTCCACAGCCAGGTCAGTCCTCAGAATGGGGAGGGGTGTGTTCAGTCTAGGTGACAAAATTAAACCAATGCCATCTTCTAATTGCTCCAATAGATCTGTGGACCACCTCTGTGGACGTTTTCCTGATTTAGATAGAAATACAGCAGCTGATCTAGCCCTCACATGTTTCCTGACCCATGGGAAAAAAGCTATCACGGCAGGAAAGGCCAAGTAGAGTCCTCTAAAACTGCCCCTCCCACCCCTACATAGCCAAGAGTTAAGTCAGAAGCTATACCACATCTTCAGAGTGGGAGTGCCAGGGATGGGGGGATTCCCATCACCTGTTTTATTCACTAGGATGACTCCTAGAAGAATGAGGCAAGTCTTGGCATACGTTGAACTACCATAAGCTCGAAGTGGTAGCTCAGTCAAACCTGCTGTGCCAGAGGTAGTGTCTACTACTGAGCAGCAGCTGCCTCGGGCCCTTTGAAGCTGTTGGCCTGGCAAACCGATTCTTTACCACCATTATCAAAGGAGGCTGAAAGCCATTCACATTCGCCACAAATAAAGCAGCAATACATCATATACCCAGGTTCTGGAAGTTTTTCCTGCTCTGCTACTTGTCTAAAGTGACTTTCATAGTCTGGAGATTGTGAAGATCACAAATGTTTAACCTGATGCCCTTTAGCAGCAAGTCCAGGATTCCATCTGAACCTCTCTGTAGTTTGGGCACTATGACTCCACATCCCAGTGGTGCTGGAGGTATTCTGTGGCAGGTAGGCATCCTACAGGGCTCTGAAACATTCTACAGAACAGAACTATTAGCTGTTAAGCAGCTCCTACACCTCGTTCCCAGACGCTAATGAGGCAAGATGTCAGCTATTATATGACCACATAACTAGAGCTACCATTTTGTGCATGGTATTTCAGACCCAAGGCTGGGAACCCTCAGGAATTCATTCTACCATGGAGGTGACAGTTCAACAGACCCAGAGCCCCACATCACCTACAATAACTTCACACCTAGGCCTTGTGTTTCCTTAGTCAGCTGGAAGGACAGGCTGTCTAGTTCAAGATAGTTGGCTATTGACAAGTGAGCCAGAGATGGACTGCTGCTACAGTGCAGCCTCATTCATGACCCTGAAAGTGGTGAAAGGGTGTCCTCACAGTGGTAGGGATTCAAGCATTATACTTGGTCACCTGCTTGGTGGAGAAGTAGACAAGAACATAGATACTGGACAGTGACTAGTGGCTTATACAGGTTGTCATGGGCTTAGAAGGAACACGATTGTAAAAACCAGAGATAAGAATCCCTGGGAGAAAGTGGATAAAAACCTATGGGAGTTTGCAGTGTACAGATCTTGTTCCTTCATGCTTTTGAAGCTCAATCTTATTGAATATTAACCTTGTGCTTGGCCCCTGTAGTCCCTCTGAAAGCAGTGAACAGATACTTGGATTCTGTACCAGATATCCAGGTTAGACAACTGGGGAGCTGAAGCTTGACCACAAGTGTTATTAGGAGCAAACTTATGGTATGCTTTCTACAAGTAGTTGTGATATTTGGATTGCAGATTCATAGTTTTAAGTATAGACATATTTTGAGATTCAAGGTACATATGCAGGTTATATAGGTATATCACAGGGGTTTGTTGTATGGATTTTCACTCAGGTACCAGGCTTAAGTACCTAGGTTTTTTTTTTTTTTTCCTCCATTCTCCCAATCCTCTACTCCTCTCAAGGAAGTCCCAATGTCTGTTATTCCCTTGTGTTCATGAGTTAGTTAGCTCTCCATTTATAAGTGAGAACATGCAGTGTTTGGTTTTCTGTTCCTGTATTAGTTTGCTGTGGATAATGACCTCCAGCACCATCCATGTTCCTAAAAAAGACATGACCATTCTTTATGGCTGCGTATTCCATGGTGTATATATTCCACACGTTATCCAATTTGTCAACTGGTGAATTTAGGTTGATTCCATGTCTTTTCATTTGTAACTAGTGCTGTAATGAACATTTGTGTGCCTATGTCTATGGTAGAATGATTTATATTTCTTGACCCCTTCCTTATACCATGTATTATACAAAAGTAAGCTCAACATGGATTAGGGACTTGTGTAAAACCCAAGACTAAAAACCTTGGAAGACAACCCAGGCAATACCATCCTGGACATAGGAACAGGCAAAGATTTTATGACAAAGACCAAAACCATTTGCAACAAAAGCAAAAATTGACAAGTAGGATCTAATTAAAAACTTAAGAGCTTCTGCATAGTCAAAAACTATCAGTATGGATTTCACATCAGACAACCTATACTACATAACAGGAGAAAATATTTGCCAAGCTATCTGACAAACGTATACTATTGGACATCTATAAGAAACCTACACGAAAAAAATCAAAGGACATGAACCCACTTTTCTAAAGACCTACATGTGGTCAAACTTATTAGGCAAATGCAAGTCAAAACCACAACGAGATACCATCTCATGCCAGAGTGGCTATCAAGGTCAAAAAACAGATGCTGGTGAAGTTGCAGAGAAGAGGAAACACTGTTGGGAGTGTAAATTCACTATTGTGGAAAGCAGTATAGCGATTCCTCAGAGCTAAGGACATGCATTTTTATGTATGACATTCAGATCCTGTATCAGCTATGATTTAAGATGACCCCTAGTCCATCCCTTTTCTCTACTTATGTCATGGATCAAGGGTCTTCTGATTTCTTTCATGTAAACACCCTATTCTTTCAGACTGTCAAGTACATCTCCCAAGATGCCAAGACATAGTATCTACCAGATGAGGTGAGAAGTGGGGTTCTTCCCTTATTACATACAACTTTGCTGCCTTCCAAGCTTACAGTCTTTTCCACGTATCAGTCCTAAACTCAAACGGTGAAGAATTTGGTGAAGGGAAACCTTCTTGGAACATCAAGGATCAAGAGAAAGGATGAGGTATACAGGTCCAGCAACAAGAAGCTACTGACAACCACGGACCAAAGGATAGAAAAGGATACCCAATGCCCAGTGAGGGCTGGAACTACGGAGGAGGGTTCCATCTGGTAGCAACGGATCTGCAGACACAGTTACTATCTAAGACACGGCTTTGAAGCCAAGAGGCAGTCAGGAATTAGAAACCAAACTCTTGCCACCAATCTTCTCAGTGTCTCCCAGTGGCCAAAGCCACCTGGATATCAGTTTCCAAGGGAGACTGGGTGATGTATTCCACAAGAG
Source organism: Rhinopithecus bieti (assembly GCF_001698545.2). Lineage (NCBI taxonomy): Eukaryota > Metazoa > Chordata > Mammalia > Primates > Cercopithecidae > Rhinopithecus > Rhinopithecus bieti. The sequence continues at coordinate 5,040,856 of NW_016804694.1, forward strand.
TTACCCTATTGGGGCAACATCTGGAGAACAGATGTTAAGGAGGGTCAGAATAACCAGCTCACTTGGGGACAAATGTGGAAAGTGAGAATCTGAAGGGGATAAGCTGTACAATACTCCTGGAGGACAAGGTATAGGGGTCTGTACCCAATCTTAAGTCCCACACAGGCTGGAACAAGCCTGGACTGGAACAGAGGACAAAAAGAACAAGTTGAGTTTCTCAATAACTAAGTGGGGATTCATAGCAGAATTACTGGTTTAAAGACAGAATTCTAACATTCATCCAAAAATATGGATTGAAATCCCAGTCACGTGGAGCTAGAAGTAGAGACCTCTCCAGCTGTGGGATTCACCATTGTCAGAGTTTGCCTAGATGTCCCATGTGTGCTGCCTCCGAGGCTTGGTACAAGTTCCCACACATCCTTGCTCCCCAAATGAGATCAACATTGTTTTCTTAGTCCTGTTACCAGGGAGGTTAGCGACTTCTGTTTTCTGATGTTAGATTGGATAATAAATCCTGATTAAGAAGGCATTCTTCTCCTGTTAGGAGGTGCCGATGTCTCAGCTTAGGAAAACTGCTGGGGATTATTTGAGGAAAGAAAGTCACTCTAGTGACTTTTATACTTGAATATTAAGATTACAAGACAATGCCTCTTCAACTTGGTTTGAGGTTTGAAAACAGTTAATGGCATACAAGTATATTAGTCAACATCAGAACAGTATCTGGCAACAGGGAAGGAAAGGAATATGGCTTGAAGGGGACATTGTGCGAATGTGTTGTAAGAACTCTAGCCCTATACAATTAACCCATTTTGCATAAGTGACAAATCCCCTGGAAGTTTCCAATGTAACTAGGTCACTAGGCCACATTCCCTGGCCACTTGACATCTCACATCATATGTATCATATGTAAACAAACCTTAGAGTTTGTAGCTAGCATACCTGGTGTCCCAACTCTCATGCTCCACCATACTTCCGATTTCTGCCGTCTTCTGGATCGTTACCCATCAACTCACTTCAGGCTGACGGCACTTTGCCTAGAGTGAGCCCCTCCCTACATTTGCTTTCTGCTCCAGGGCTCTGATATGGATGCAGGCAGGCAGCTTACTAAACTTTGAAAAGTGTGTACAGTGACATTAAGAATACAAAGTATGATAAAGTTTACAAGTGTTATTCATATTACATTTAGAACATTAGTCTTTTGTGTTGCTGGTTCACTTAATGTTCACTTGTTTTGAGGGTAGGTTGTGTACATTGAACCCTTAAGATTGCTTTTTTGTTATGAAGTGTCACTTTTGCAGTATTTCGGTGGAACTCTGGTAGTGTGCTAGTTTTATTGGTGTTTGCGCATGGTATGTTTTACTCTCAGCACTTGTGTCCCTATGCTTAAAAAGTTGAGTCTTAAGCAGGGGAAGTAGTTAGGTTTTGTGTACATCTGGTCTAAGAATCTATACTTGGAACATTCACCAATTTACATTTGATGTAGTTACCTTTGTGTCTGTCCATTTTGTGTTTTCTAGTTTACTCACTTGTTCAATGTTTTGCCTCACTGGCTTGAGAAAAGTCAGACTTCAGTATTCTTACTTTAGTACTTTAGAGGATATTTGATATATTGGTGGTCCAAGTTTTCTACTTGAGGTAGTGTTCCACATTTTAAACAAAGTCCACTGACCCTCCTGCATTTGGCAGTTTTGCTGCCATTTTAACTTCCTATGTTGAAACCCTACAAGATTGTTTTATACAGTTAATGTCAGGGTGTATTTATGTTGATATGTTTGCTGGTTTTGCTTTTTCAAGTTCGGTGATTTCCTGCAAGACTTTTCTAGCCAGAGGATCCTTTGGTATTTGTTGGGGATGTAATCCTCTAGAAACTTTCCATCTTTGTTTTTGAAGGAGGTTTTCTGCTAGTTAATGTTTTAGGTTGGAAGTTGTTCTCAGCACACTGGAGATGTCCATTCTTGTCTATTAGGCTTCTGTCCACAGTTGTCATTCAAGGTAACATGCTTTTCCCTACCCCCAGCTGCTTTTAAGTTCATATTTGGTCTACAGCAGTCTTGGTAGGATGTGCCTAGATGTAGTTCTTGTTTTGTGGGGTTTGCAGAGCTCCTTGAATCTGTTTTATAAGCTTCTTGGCCATTGTCACCCTGCATCTTTTGTTCTTCTGTCCACCACTTCCTACCCAACTATCCTAGTTCTAGGATCCTGATTACGTATGTCTTGACTAAGACTCATGATATTGTGCATTCATCAATGCTATTTTCTGTATCTTCCATTCTTCAATATTTGTACTCAGTTTAAGATGTTGTCAAGCTGCCTTGTAATTGGATTCCACTGTTTCTAGAATTCAGTTATAGCCATCTAACAACAAGTTAACCTTAATGTATTTAACTTTGAGCTTACTAGGTGCTTTAAAGCAACTTGAAACTGATAGATGCTCCTCAAGCAGGTAATTCCTGGGTTTAATTGAGTACATCGGCGGGGTGGGGTCTCAGCAGAATTAAGTGTCCCTCCCCCTCCACTCCCAGCAGAAACACTGAACACTTTACCTGTCTCCCCCTGCTTCTCAGTACCACATCCATATTAACTACCCAAACTCCTGTCAGGTTGCTTCTAAGGGAACCTTTCATACCCAGCCAGATGGGGTACAAAGCCCCTCATCTCAGCCCGAATCTGAGGGATATGTCTATAATCAAGTATGACATTAAAAGTCACTTAATATCCACCAGAAACTTTCAGTGAACTAATAGTTTCCCAACATTACACAGGCACATGTTAAGTGTCTAATCACATCTAGTTTGGAAGTCCTCTGGAAGAAGGTCCTAGGAGGATATCACCATAAGTCAGTTGCCCATATTCTAATATTGGAGGAGCTACAGACAGGTTAGCCTTAGTTTCAGCACTTCACCACTCAAGGGGACTCTCACATTGAGAGATCAATTCTGAATTGCTCTTTCCAGTCTAAGTTTCTTCCTTACTTGGTTACTGACCCATATGGTTAAGCTTTCCCCATATCATGATCTTCACAGGCCTGAAGCTTTTTGAAAGCAATTTAGGAAGCCTTTTTGGAGCGCAACAACAGAAATGCAATGGTTAAAAAGGAAAGACTAACCTGTGAGAGGCAGCCATCTGACATAACTGCCTCACAAACTTCAGGTTTGTCTTGAAGTAGATAGGATTGGTGGTGGGCAAATATGAAAGAGGGCCTAAGGCCATCTAATTAGACACAAGGAAGTAGTCTTAGAATACGGATGGAACTGTGATGACATGCATTTGGTCTTATTTCCTGACATGCAACTTCTAAAAACCCTTGGAATCTCCAGTTATAGGCATGTCTTGTATGCTAATGAGATGACTAGTGGCTGGTGTCACTAGATAGCTTCAGGATGGGGGCTGGTCAGAGACCAAAGCATAAGGCTGAAGACTGAATCGATCATGGGTGGGGCAATGATGTTGGTTAGGCTCTACACAAAACCAAGAACTGAGTTCTCAGAGCTGTCAAATGTACTGAACATATGGGGGTGCCTGGAAGTGGTACACCCAGAGGGTATAGAAGCCCCTTCCCACAGGTCTTGCCCTACCTATTGCCATGGGTAAAATTTGGGTTCTGTGAACCTTTCAAGTTGAACTCAAGGGTGTAGTGGGAACCCCAGTTTATAGCTGATTAGTCAGAAGCATATGTGACAGCCTTTATGTGCAACTGGCATCTGAAGCAGGGGGGAGTCTTCTGGGGCTGAGTGCTTGATCTAAGATATTATCTCCAGATAACATCAGAATGGAATTGAGACTCAGCTGGTATCCAATGGAGAGCTGCTTGGTGTTGAGAAACACCTTACATATATCTAGTGCCAGAAGTATTCAGTTGTGAGGCTAGGAAATACATTTTTCCTATCTTCATTAACTACACCCCATTAACTTCCTTAGTGTCAGCGTGTGGTGGCCATTTTCAACATGAAATGTTTCAATCCTGAACTCTTCAGCTTACACACTGCCATCATTACTGTCCTACACTTCAGAATTTCATTGACAGCCATAAACATTGAATCTCGCATAACTAAGCAGCTGATGAATATTTTGTGTAAGTTTTCACTTTATGGAATTCTGTGCAGAACCTTAGTTTACGTGAGTAGGAATTAATAACTCAAGTTACCCAACTCCTATGCAATTCAAGCCTTTGAATGCACTGTGGCAATATTCAATCCTTCCCCCTCAAAGAGTTAAAACTTAAGTCAAGTTTTATTCATAGAGCATCTGTATCTGTGCTAAGTTACTTATGGAGCTGCTGGTGAATACCCATTAGACATGCGCATGGTGCTTCTTTTGGTAGAGCACTGAGCACATACTCGGTGACATCAGAAAAAGTGAAATTGAAGTTTCTAGAAGTGTTCTCACAGGATTGAGCTTCAGGCTTGAGAAGCTTTAAAGGAAGCATGTGCCAAAAGGTTAAGTCCAAGGCATATTCATTTGAGGGAGCTAAGAACCATCCTATGAAAGTATATCCAGACACTGCCAGTTTCAAGGAATCTATTCCCCCGCAGAAATCTCACAAGCCATCTTCAAATGTTAATGTTACTGTCTAGTCCTGACAGTCACCTTTCCAGTCTTTCAAGCTTGAAATAAGTGTACCCTTTGCTCAGATCCATTAGTCAACAGAAGAGAAAGTCAGGTAGAGGAAGATAGATGGGGGAAGAAGATAGAATGTAAATAGGGGCTCATATCAGCAGGGGCAATGAGTCTGACCAAGCAAGAGCTGAGTACACAGACAAGTCTATGGTTAAGAAGCCTGGGCCATTCCTGCCCAGGCTCCACTTCTTAGCAGCCCAGGGCTGACACAATAGGTACAGAGAGGGCCCCCAGGTTTGCTTAGAGAAGGACACAGGTCTGAGCTTTGATTCAAAACATCCAAGTAGTTTTGTTGATCTAAAAGGTTTCACTTGTGCATCTCTTACATTCCATATTCAGTAAGATCCTTTTAACCTAGTACATCATTGCACAACCAATACCACAGTAGGGAGCCCCTCTGAGCACTGTTATTTATATATTCGACTGAAGCATTTATCCCAATCTTTCCCTCAGCCACCATTCCAACCTTCCTAGGCCCCTAGTTTCTGATCCAATTCACTCTTCCACTTATAGCTTTGGCTTGCCTCTGCCTACTTGTGCCTGGTGCCATTTCTTTGGAGAACATTCCCTTCAAACAGGCAGTTCATATCATCCCTTTAATCTCAGATGTACCTATATGGCTACCTTCCCTGTTGCTTGTCCCAAGCCTTACAAGTGGCATAGTTATTTGCACAGCAGTTGGAGCTAAGACAATGCCAACAAGCCTGACTTTCATTCTGAAGAACCAAATTCTAAGGTTGCACAGCCAAGATGGAAGACCCTTCAGCACTTCTCCCCACTCTGCTCTTAGTTTATATAACCACCTCTTTTCAAAGTATTTCCTAGGTTGTCTAAGAATTATGGTTCAGAGGTCTTACACTTAAACCTTCAACCCATTTTTTGGGGCGGGGGGAGGGCGTCTGTCACCTAGGCTGGAGTGCGGTGGCAAGATCTTGGCTCACTGCAACCTCTGCCTCCCAGATTCAAGCAATTCTCCTGCCTCAGCCTCCTGAGTAGAACTATATGAGTAGAACTATAAGGCGTGCACCACCAGGCTCGGCCAAATTTTTGAATTTTTGGTCGATACAGGGTTACACAGTGTCAGCCAGGCTAGTTTCAAACTCCTATCCCTCATGCAATCTGCCTGCCTTGGCCTCCCAAAGTGCTGGGATTACAGGTGTGAGACACCGTGCCTGGCCTTTAATCCATTTTTCGTTTTTGTATATGGTGAAAGGGGGGTTTCCAGCTTTAACATTTTGCACATGGCTACCCAGTTATCCCAGCACCATTTATTGAATAGGGAGTCTTTCCCATTGCTCGTTTGTCAGCCTTGAAGATCAGATGGTAGGTGTGTAGCTTTGAGTTCTCTTTATTGGTCTGTGTCCATTTTGTTCTAATATCCAACTGTTCTGTTATTGTAGTCATAAGTATCGAGTTTGAAGTTGGGTATCATGATGCCCCTAGCTTTTTGTTTAGGATTGCCTTGGCAATTTGGACTCCAATTCCATGTGTTTTAGAAAAGTTTTATAAATCTGAAGAACGGTATTGGTAGTTTGATTGGAATGGCACTGAATCCAAGTTGCTTTGGACAGTATGGCCATTTTTATGATATTGGTTCTTCCAATTCATGAGCACAGAATATTTTTCCCACTTGTGTCATCTGATTTCTTTCAGTAGTGTTTTGTAGTTCTTGTAGAGGTCTTACCTCACTGGTTACCAGCATTAAGTATTTCATTTTTTGTGACTTGTAAGTGGGATTGTATTCTTGGTTTCACTCTCAGCCTGGACACTGTTCGCATACAGAAATGATTTCTGCACATCCTGTATCCTGAAACTTTAGAACAAAGGGCTTCTAGAATTAAAGCTCTAAAGAGTCTATGACTTTCTGGTTATGAAATCATGTCAAAGAGGTAGTTTGACTTTTCCTATTTCTCTTGCCCCATTGCTCTGCCTAGGACTTCCAGTACTATGTTAAGAGTGGTAAGAGTGGAGTGGTAAGAGTGAGCATCCTTGTCTGTTCTAGTTCAAGGGAAATAATTTGAGCTTTCGCCCATTTTGTACAATGTTGGCTGTGGGGGTTTACCAGCTTGATTTGAAGTATGGTCCTTTGAGGCCTACTCTGAAGGTTATGAAGGATGTTGGATATTGATTGCTTTTTCTGTTTCTATTGAAGTGATCATGGTTTTTGCTTTTGATTCTGTTTGTGATGAATCATTTGATTTGCATATGTTGAACCAGTCTTGCATCCCACGAATCAAGCCTACATGATCACAGTGAATTAACTGTTTGGTGAATTAACTTTGGTAGATTAGCTTTTTAGTGTGTTGGATTCAGTTTGCTTAGTATTTTGAGGATTTTTGCATCTGCGTTAAGGAATACTGGTCTGAAGTTTTACTGTCTACCAGATGTTGGTGTCAGTCTGATGCTAGCTTTGTAGAATGAGTTGGAGAAGCCAAGCCTTGATTTTTTGCAAGTTTCATGATTAGTACTTTTTGGAGGCAAGGGAGGGCATATCTGATAGAATTTGGTCAAGTCCAGCTAGTCCAGGATTTTTTGGTCGGTAGGTTGTTACTGATTCAATTCAGAAGTTGATATTGGTCTATTCAGGGTTTGTCTCCTGATTTATTGGGAGATTGTGTGCTTCCAAAGAACTTCCTCTGGATTTTCCGATTTGTGTGCATAGCATTGTTCATAGTCTGAGGATCTTTAACGAATCCCACAGAACAGATGCTGGAAAGGCTGCAAAGAAAGGGAATGCTTAACACTTGGTGGGAACATAAATTAGTCCATCCACTGTGGAAAGCAGTCCAGAGGTTGAGGAATAGCTATCATTTGACCCACTCCTATTACTGGGTATATACCCAGAAGAAATTCTACCGAAGAGACACATGCACTTATACATTCATCAGTCATTCACAGTAGTGAAGACATGGAATCAACCCACGTTTCCATCAATGGTAGACTGGATAAAGATGCGGTATATGTACCATTGAATATTATGCAGCCATGACAGAATGAAGTGCTTCTCTGCAGCAACATGGAGCTGGAGGCCATAATCCTAGGCCAGTTAACAGAGGAACAGAACCAGATACTGCATGTTCTTGCTCATAAGCCAGAGCTAGACTTGAGCACACGTGGACATAAGTGTGGTAACATATGCTGATCTAGACGGTAGAAGGATGAGTTGAAAAACCTGGGTACTATCTTTGCTGCCTGGATGACAGGACTCATACTTCAAACCTCAGCATGCTAGTCCTGTAGGCCTATCATAACAGTCCTATGTACACATCTGCACATGTACCCTGTATCTAAGTAGTCAAAGTTTAGATGTAGAACTAGGTCTCTAGCAACCAGTGTCTCCCACTCCAATAAATCAGGGCAGGTTCCACCCACATATGGTCCCTCAAGAAGGGGCACTGGCTCTACTTCCAAGCATGCTTGGAAGACTCATGCGCAAAGGCCACTAATTTGCCCATTTAGGCAGTTACCCCAAACAGGTGAGTTTGTCATACTTTTGTCAGTGCAAACGTTTGCCTCTTAAAGACAAAACTGCATCTTCATTTCTAGATCATGTAAAAGATGTGGGTAGCTAAGCTGGAAGAGATGGCTGAAATAATTTTTCTGGCCAAGTATGAAAACAAAGCATAGAGAAAAGGAATTCCTAGACTTGGGGGTGGTGGTGTGTATACGTAGTGAGCGCACAGCAGGAGTCAATTTATCCCAAGGTAGTTCAATAGTTGTCAAAGTTATTTTAGTGCCTAATGCTGGGCACTAGTAGTGAATGACGGTAAGCAAAGAGCCTACCCTTGTATGTATGTGTACATGAGGTCCTAAGGCAATAATAATGGCTCAAGAGACTTAGGTTGAACTGAGCAGCTCCAGAGAAGTGAGAAAAGCTAGGCCCCCCTCCATAAGGATACTATAAGTTGCCCGAGAAAGTAAGTTTCTCCATTCTACTTCATTATTGTATTACCACCTGTGGCAGTAGGAATCAGCCTAGATGTCCATAACCCAAGGAACATATAAGTAGGGAGATGTGCAAAGCTAGCCGGACAAGATCCAAGTCCACATGTCAAACATGCAGCCATCATTACATTTTACATGAGAATATACAAACTAGAATATTTGCCTATGGCGAGGAAATGGAAGTAGAAAAATAAACTGAAGCCTTGCATGGATTAAGCACATTGAACCAAGGGCTACATTTACTCCCAAGTGTCAGGAAGATTCTTCTTCTCTAGTGAAGGTAAGGATTAAGTCAGTGAATTCTGTAGGAGGAAGAAAATTTAGTTTCAAGGAGATGTGTCAGACTCTGAAGAGCACAAGTCAAAGCTCTCCATCCCCTGCTCCAATTAACCCCCAAACATGACCTGCCACAGAGCCTTCGAAAGTTTATTCGTCAAGATAGGCTAGAATCATCCTGGTTTTTCAAGTCTTAGCTGAGAAATATGGACCTTAGACAGGGTAATTTCTGTAACTCCTTATATTGTAGGATTACAAGATCCCCTTATCCATGAAAGTTCAGAGATGGGTTTGCTATCTGGCCTGTCTTCGCATAGGTGTCCCTATAATTGAGTCTTCCCATTGTTAGGAAGGGAAGCAGTCATATCATCTTTAGGGTCTTTTAGGTTTATTCTGAAGTTTAAGTCATGAGGAACATGGCACCATGACAGGCCTATCATTAGGACAGTCACTAGACAGACGATAGATTGGCTCCTCAGTCTGTTAGCTGTCTGATTTTCAAAGCCCTGCCTAGATAATGGTATAAGCATTCTTGACCAGGAAGAGGGGGTCATATGTGTCAAAGGTATAAAAGGGCCTTAGGTAGCAGCTCAGGAACAAGAGGTGGCTGTTCAAAGTTAACAGGATCACTATAGAATATGACCTTGTTGTCCTTCCCCTTCCTACCATAACTATCCGTTAAGCAAATGGCACTAGAAGTTTGACTTAGGTTAGGGAAATCTTGCCCTTTAATGGAATCTTCCCAATGAAAACCACTTAGAGTGAACTATCTGAACAGCAAGCTGAGGCTGAGCATTTAAGATAGGAGTCAGTCGAATTTCATTCTGAAACATAGGAATTGGAATGGAAGTTTACCTATGGCAAGGTATCGGTCATCTGTTTGAAGTGGCCATGTCTCCTCCTTGGAGGACTCAAGTCTAAGTGACCAGGTCAGGTAATGCAACACAACTTCCAGTGGACAAAGCACTTTAAACAGTGAGCCAGAAGTGAGAACTTAGTCCTGAAGAGCTTTGACAAACTTCTAATCATGCTGAAGATTTGTGCTCAGCTTTCACCTATCCAAAACACTAGCAACTGGTGAATAGAAATCCAAGATTACTCCAGCAACACAAGCCAACTACACTTGAAGATTAGGAACTTCAACTCTACTTTTCTTATGTAAAAAGAGAACATGGAAGACAACTGGTTGGAAACCAGAAACTGCCCAAAGCATAGTAGAAAGTAGTCTGTCGTAAGTGCACTCCAAGTGCTGTATTTCAGAACAAATTCTTGTGCCCCCTCCCATTGATCCTGTTCCCTATCCCACTCCAGCCATATGCAGTGATGACAGAACAAGGCCAGATAAGGTTCGTGGGTCCTCGAGCTGACACTTCCTTATTTTTCCCTGTAAGCAAGGCTTGGGTTTTGTCTTCCTACCTAGGCAAGATAGATGTCCCAGAAAATGTTCTTGTCCCTGTTGGGCTGGCTGCTTCTCTTGGGGGGCCCCTGGACCCTTCTACTGGTTGGTTGCTGATCCCTGGTCCCAGCCAGGCTTTTTGTTTCTGAAAAGCTATAACCCTGTAAAGCCCTGTCCCTCCAGTTTTCAAGGAGAGAGGTTTAGAACCTCTACCCAACCTATAACCCAAGTTCTGATGGATCCAGGAAGATCCGATTTTATTTTCTTGAAGGTCAGAAGTGAACTTATAAGCTCTCTACATGTCAGGGCACAAAAATGGAAGTCCAGTTAGGTTAATTTCGAGTAAGAGCATCAAGTTAGTAAGGTTGATAGTTCAGCAAGTTATCATTGAAACAGAGGAGATTAAATTTCCCTTTAAGATGGAAGCTTAAACTTGTCCTAGAGGTTTCATTCTATTAACCAAAGGAGGCCTTCCTAGAGTGAAATTCAACTATAAAGCAAGTTACTGGCAGTCTGGATATGAAGCAAGCTTTTAGTTTGAGGTTTATCATAAGGGTAAGATGAGTAGTACGCCTGCAACATCGCTAATATGCTCCTTTCTAGACAAGATTGTGAAAAATTTAATGTTTACGAGTTGAAATAGGAAAATTAATTTGTTCTGAACTTATGAATACAGGCATTGTCTGTAGGGATCTGAGACTTACTCCAGGGTTTTCATCTTGAAGATCTATGGGTTTGTTTGCCGATTATGGTTTCTTAAATGGGAACACAAACGATTGCCAAGTTTATGTGCATGTGAATATGGGGACCTGGAAAAGGCCAGCTCTGTTCCCATCTACTGGGAGATACTCGATCTCTTGGAAAGTGGTTAGGATCAAGCAATCAAGCTCTGCTGCAGAGCTTCCACAAAGGAAAGTGACTCCAGGGTATCCCAGAGCAGTAGACAGGATCAGGGACTGACAAGTGATTCTGAACAGTCCAGTGAATCAGGACAGGGTTTGCTCTCACCTAAGGTTTCCCACAGAAGTAACAAAGTATGGCAGAAGGCACCATTTCTTCCCCTGGGCTACCTCTTAGATTGAGACTTTCAAGTTGCCAAGAGCTTGTGTTATCAGGGTGCTACAGTTCTTGGGAAAGGCCAAGCTACATAGGCTATGAGCTAGTCCAAACCTTATCCCCAGCGTCCACCTACCCCCAGGGTCCACCAAGGGAGTCTGATGGACCAGAAAGGAAAGGAGCAGTAGCCAAGTGTTCAGGCACTTGGCCATCTCTATAGGAACACATGGGCTGTGACAAGCAGGCTGAGTAGGAGTCCCTGTAGAGCCAGGGCCTTCCAATATCATTCCTGCCAGAAGCCTCCACTTGGTGAGCCAGCCATATGAACCCCCTTTTCCCACTGCTGCTCACTCAATTCCAGGACAAATATGAGTTACCCCACCAAAGGCTACACAATTTAGTGGCAAAGGATGGGACACTAGGAACCAACATGGAAGAGGGAGATGTGCCAAGCCTTGAGGACAGCTTACACTCGGTGGCATGGGGCTATGCAGAGGGGAACCTCCCTCAAACCACACCTGGAACTGAAGCTAAGCGTGATATAGGCAGAGGAGAGTACAGGGCCGTCAGTCAATAGTTAGCTACAGAATTGGCAGTTTGCCCAGCTAGCTTCCTACTAATCACCACTGAAGCCACATGGCCCAGAGATACTTATTTTAACAGGTCAGATTCTCCGCTTTTGGAGGAGCTTAAGTAACTCATCCAAGACAAGAAATGTGGCAGGATCCAGGCCAAAGCTACATCTGGCCCCGAAGCCTGTGACCTGAGCATTTGGGCCATATGGCCCATCACACTCCCCTGCCACTGAGGGTCTATTAGGGAAAGCCTGGAAACTAAGCTTTGTCATGAGTGGCTTCCCTGTAGAAAGTCCAGAAATTGTATTCTAGTTCTGGAGCCATCCATTTGACATCTAGCATGAGTAAAGTAGGATGCAGAAAGCCTAGAACAATTGGGTTAAGTAGCTCATCAGCAACAACAGCCTTGAGTCCATCTGCATCACAAGTCTGCTTCTACACTCAACACATTCTAGTTTATCAGCTGAGCAGGCCAGGACCCTTCTCAGGACTAGAACTCTCGATTTTGTGAGCTTCAGATTTGAGCCTGGCAGAGCCCAACAACCCTCCATTGACACTGGTTCCATATCCATACCATATAGCTTCCAGGCTCAGAAGTAAACTCAGCCATGTAAGATTTTAGGCACCTACAGGGACCTGGGTTTAAGTCACTGTCACTTGCCCAACCTCGCCTTTTTGCCTGTCCCCAGGAACTTGCTGCTAAAACTGTTAGAACTGAAAATCTAAATGCCTGGCCATCTCCCCAGCCCTTACTCATAAGTTACAGCCTTGGTTATTCAACTGTGAGGCCAACAGTTCACTGTTGCAGCAAGTAGCACCTGTAGACTAATTAGCAAGCCTTCCTCAACCTGAGTGGTTCTAGTCCTCTATATAAATCTTTCATTGAAGCAGCTAATGCAGATTATGTGAACCTTCCTGGATTACTGACCCAGGTTTGACCTTGCAAGATTATCACCAACCACACTTTGGGAACTCCGAGAAGCTAAGCAAACTTTTCATGCATGCCTTGAGAGGACATTTGATATTTGAAGAAACTTGAACAGGTTCATACAATTCTAGGTGCAAGGTCTGGGCAGGTGAGTGCTAAGCGGACAAGAATCAGGCACCACAGCTGGATTTAGAGAACCTGCCAGACTATGAGGAGGTAATAAGACACTTAGGTTCGAGCGATATACTTGTTACCAATGACCAGGAGTACCATGCTGCAGGAAGAGTGCAGGTGCTAAGATATCCTTGACAAGCTCAGGGGTACTCTACCAGTTAACATTTACTGAGCACATACTAAGATGTGCGCTGCACTATATCCGCAATCATGTAATCACAAGCCTCAGCTTAAGCCAACTTTTCCAGGTTAACTCACCTGAGTCCAGAGCCATTAAGTAGATCCCAGGTGAACTCAAGCCCATATCCCCCAACTACCGTCACATTACACTGCTGTGACGTTATTTCCAAATACAGGACCAGAGATTGATGCCCTGGTCAACAGTGGTTCCATGACAGAAGTAGATCTAATCCTGAATCCAGACTCGGGCACTCCTGCCTCCAATCTGGAAATAATTGTTCCTGAAGCACTTCAAGTGGCCTCCAAGAAGGGATACTTGAGGAGTTTTAAGTTCTTGCACTTTGGCCCAGAACTAGCTCATGGCTAGGCAGACTCCACACCGATTGCCCTTGCCCAGTTTAAGGCAGTCCAACACTTCCCACGCAGCTTACCAGTTCAGCAGAGGCTGAGCCACTTCCAGGACCCTGGTTCTCCCGCTTCCCAGGCCAGCCACATCAAGTGGCCAGTTGCTTATCAACTCCCGGAGGTTCCCCCTTCTGTGCATACTTAGGCTTTATTTGCTTTTCTAAAGCCTTCAGCCTGAGTTTGATAATGGGTCTCTCCAGATTATTCTCTGACCCCTACTGCACCTGAGTTTTGTCTCTGCCAACATACTGCATTAGTACTGCACTCTAACCCACCCCTTGGAACTGCCAGGGAGAGCACCCACATGTAGCTCTCGATGGTGGAGGGACACTCATCCAGGTAGATGATAGCATGCCAGGCCATTACTATTACAGCTGTGGTGTGGGCTCCAAGCTCCTCAGGTGAGGTAGGTGAGTATGGCATCTCGGACCTAAAGCCATCAGGGAGTTTTTCCAGCTTTTTAGTTATGCTTCTATTAGAGAAATTCCTGTCAGTCAAGTCCCTAACTTAGGATCCATCCCAGGGAAGTGCCCGAGGAAGGGATTTGAGCAACACCCATAGGGGAAAACCGTAGTTTTTAAGGGGAAAACCGTAGTTTTAAGGGGAAAACCGTAGTTTTAAGGGGAAAACCGTAGTTTTAAGGGGAAAACCGTAGTTTTTATTTTTTTATTTTTATTTTTATTTTTTTTTGAGATGGAGTCTCGCTCTGTCGCCCGGGCTGGAGTGCAGTGGCCGGTTCTCAGCTCACTGCAAGCTCCGCCTCCCGGGTTTACGCCATTCTCCTGCCTCAGCCTCCCGAGTAGCTGAGACTACAGGCACCCGCCACCTCGCCCGGCTAGTTTTTTTTTTTTTTTTGTATTTTTTAGTAGAGACGGGGTTTCACCGTGTTAGCCAGGATGGTCTCGATCTCCTGACCTCGTGATCCGCCCGTCTCGGCCTCCCAAAGTGCTGGGATTACAGGCTTGAGCCACCGCGCCCGGCCGCTAACCGTAGTTTTTAAGGTTGATACTGTAACTACCATCTGGTGGTTCCAGTTCAATCTACATTGGTACTTATTCTCTTCAGCTGTAGGAGACGTAGGTCTTCAAGGTTTAAGAGCTTTGGGCAGATTCAAATTCATGTTTCTATCTGGCTTTTGCAACAGCACACTTGTTCATTTTTATCAGTGGTGGGAAGAGATTTCAGGACAAGATTTTTTTCAGAGCAACCCTGTAGCTGCTCGTTTCCGAAGGAGCATATCAGAAGACTTAAGGGATAGAAAAGGGGCCACCATCCCCAAGACCTGGTCACAGAAGCCAGGCCACGGGTTTGCTCAAGGGTACAAGGACGTTGGTGAGAGCAGGGAAGTCTCATTTGTCATCTTACAAGATGCCAAGAAGTCACTGCCTGCTAGAAGCTTTTGAGTTGTTTGTGAGTTGGAGACAGCAAGTCACCCCCTCAAGTTCCTATGCTGCAATTCAGGCCCACCTGTACAACCCCTTATTACCTAGAAAAGCTTAAGAGCTGTAAGGACCCTAGCAGAGCTAGCCTCTCTTCACTCCATAGGGCCACTTATCCAAAGCAACCCACTCCTAAAGAAAGTTCACTCATGGGAGAAAACTTTCTCTAGTATGTTTTTAGCTATCAGAGTTTTAAGCATTTTCCCCCCAGTTACATAGTCCCCCGCGACAGTTTCTCCCAGTAAGGACACAAGCAGAGAAAAGTAGGGGATTTAAGGACAGGATTCTAGTAGACCCCAAAAAGGGCTCCTGCCTTTAGTCAGCCAGCTTGCACGTTAGGAACATGTAAGTCACATGAATGAGGCCATCAGAGGGAGGCTTCTTCGTGTACTAGTGGCTTACTACACAAAGAAGAAAGCCACGCAGAGAAAATTCAGAGGTTGGCTTTCGGAGACCACTGTCCTGCCCTGCCCCCAATTCCCTTTCCTACCCAGGAAAAATTCAGAGGTCGGCTTTTAGGAAACCACCGTTCCACCCTGCCCCTCACCCCCCTTTCCCACAACATTCCTCTTTAGAAAGAAAGAAAAAGACTTTACACAACACTTCCCAGCTTTTCCCTACTTTCTTCACTACAACCCAGGGAAGCACCCAACACACAGGACCACCCACTCAGCTTCCACCAGCCACAGGCCCTCTCGCCTGCAGGCAGCATGCGCCAACCTTCGCCCTTTTCTAGACGGTGAAGGCTATGTCCCACCCCCCCAACCCCCGCCTCAAAGCACTCCGGGTGCGCCCCTACTCCTCTGGTTTCTCATTGGCTCTCTCGCTCTCAATCAACAGCGAGTTCCCAGCCCCTCCAAGCATTTCCTGGTCCACGTAACCAATAGCAGCAAGAAGAAGTGGAGGTTTATTGTCCGGCTATAGACAGCCCGAGAAAGAAAGTTAGCTTCCCACCCCCAGCAGCTGCAGTGATTGGAAAACGAGCCTGAGCCTCTTCACTGAAAGAATATATTATTATCCGCTGGGTTCGCCCTACTTCCCTGTTAAGAATCACCTGAAGCGCCTAAAAATCCTCGAGTTTCAGGGCTCTTCCCTGGAAATGATGATTTAGAAGGTTCTGGGGGAGGGCCTAGGAGTCTGTGGGTTTTAATAAGCACCTCCGGGATTTGTGTCTTCGGGGAAGGTGGCGTAATACTAAAGAGTTGGTATTCAAAAGTTTTTTTCCAAGAAATTGCTTCTGTTACAATGTTACGTTTATCCCAATATTCTCTGTTAGTTGCTCCTTTAGAGTTGACTTTCTCCAGCAGCTCCCACAAATAAGCAGTTTTCCTGGAAAGGGAAATGTAACAGTTTAAGAAGGGGCTGGCTAGTCTTGATTTTCACAGTACACCATCACCCCACCACCTCCTCAGCCAGTGAGCCACAGATGTGTGTGGGGTGTCCATTATCAGCCTGTTCAGCTGGATCGGTTTGTGACCCTAAAGTGAATCTCCAGACTGAGTAGGATGATCGTGTAGGCAGAAGCCTTTTAAAGGAGGGAACTGGGGTGTGGAATGAGAAAGTTTCAGAGCCTCTCCGGGCAGGCCTGGGCAGCCGAAAGACTATGGGAATACACAGGCTTTTGGGAAGAAGGTGGCTTTTGGTGCACCATGGGCTGTGGCAAGAGAACTTGATTTATTCCCACCTTAGTATCAGAAATGCTCCAAGAGACAGCAAAGGTTAAATACCGTGGTGTGTTCCTCCAGGTTCACCGTGGGAAAAACCCTGTGTTCAGGGGGCTGGCTGGCAGAAGGTGCTGGCATCCACACCCTTGTCAGAACCCTCCATAGACTGAGCAGCTAGATCACCCACGCTGCTGGAGCTTTCTTGCAATACCAGACCCTGGCATTCATGAAGGGAAGTCTTAGGGTAGGCATTTTGTGGAAAAGAGAGAGGAAGGAAGGATTTCTTGGGGTTAACAGAAAGTGGATGTAGATAAAGAGAATTCTCCAGTCTTGCACCGCTAACATGGTGCAATATACACAAACAGACATGATTCGTGCTTGTGGACAAAACTGACCTCTGAACTGGGGTAAGTGATAAACCAAAGTTGTGAGGCCTGAGTAGGGTCTTCGTGCCCAGAGGAGAAAGAGAAAAAACAAAGGAACCCTTTCCACTAAATTCACCAGCTGTCTTCTGATCCAGTTAATTAACTGGGAAAACTAAATTAAACCCTAAAGCCTTATTCATCTTTGAGGGGACCTTTGATGTCTCTGAGCCCCAGTGGCAGGGAGTTGGGCAGTGCTGGGCTGGAACATCTCCATGGACAGCCAAGCAGCATTCTGTTAATCATGGCTATTAAACTGCTTTCTTGGGAGTTGTTTTTGATCCATGTGGAATAAATTAAGAGTCTGTTTTGAATCCCCTAGAGTTTCCTGTGGAGCATAATTAGAGATGCATTGGAATAGGAATTCAGGTCAACACTTACTTTAATGAAATGTTTGAAGAGTATGGCCAAGCAAGGGGGAGGGTAGAGGGAGTGGAGTGGTGGAGATGAGGAAGGTAGGGACACTGGCAGGATGAGGGGGCAAAAGAATGAAGATTTTTTGTGAGGAGGTGAATGAAAGAGAAGGAACCACAGGGGAGAGAGACATGGAGAGTGAGAGAAGCAAGGAAATGAGAAGTGAGTAGCATTCACTGTGTCCTACCATATGCCAGGCACGTTTTCAAAGATGATGAGAAAAACAGTTGAGAAAATTCTACTAGAAATCCATGGAGAGGTTCACAGCCTTGGATTCTGACGTTTGTTTTGAATCTCTCTGGAGACAGTAGAGAGAGAGGGAGAATGGGCTTTGTCATCAGACTGACCTTGGTTTGATTCTTGATCCTGTCCTTTTTGAGCTCTGTGACTGTTGGCAAGTCACTGACCCTCTCTGAAACTGTTTCCTCACCTGTCATATGAAAGTTAATGATATAATGTTTATAACACTCCTAGAATGGATTATTGTCTAGCATATATTAGATGTTCAATAAATTATTGTTACAGTGAGGAATCTGAGGATGAGAGAGGTCAGCTTGGCCTAGGAGCTCATAACTAGTCAGTAACAGAATTGAAATGTAAGCCCAAGTTTGTCTGATCTCCACTGCCACCAAGCAAAATGTACATACATGACTGACCTTCTATGGGGGAAGATAAGGTCTGTTCTCCACAGGGTGACCCTCAGCCCATGAGCACAGTCCTTATAAGTGGTGCTGGCACTGAGGGGAGAGCTAAATCAGCTTCAACCAATTTCAATCAGCTATGGCAGGATTTTAAAATTTAGATTTGGTGGCGTTACTTCCACAGGCTGGTTTTCACAGGGCATGCCCTTGCTTTGTATCTCCCCACAGGTATGTAAAGTTGCATCCCTTGCTGAGTTCATTCCAGGGCTGAGTTCCCATGATATACCTTGCACTATTTCAGTGCCCTAAGGATCATATAGTCCCATTGGAGAACTGTGGCAGTCTCCAATGGTGGTGTGCTGCTCTTCAAGTTCTAGAACCTGCTGCAAGAATCTGCCTTTGGGATCCATGGGAGGGCTCACGCCAAGGGTCACAGTCTTCCCCAGGCTGCTCCAAGTCCATCACAGCACATGGCAGGAGTACTGGAGCTAGGCCACTTCTGCCCAGCGTGGGACTTCCTTAATAGGGAGGCTCGGGGGCTCACCATCACCTGGGAGCTGCACTGCAGTCTGAGTCTCATCTTGATTCTCCTTCCTTCTCCATTCTTCTTCCTCTGGTGTTAGACATCCATCACAGTCTGAACTCTCCCTGCCTGTGCCTGTTCCTTCTCTCATCTTTGCTAGGAGTTTCCCCTCAAAAAATCTTTCACTTCTATGTTGATGTCTGCTTCCCAGAGCATCTAAACTGACAAAAGAACCATCATCCATTATTTATTTTAGAAATGATGATGTAAGCCAATTGATCAACAGAATTCAGACTCTTCCTAACTCCCTCTTGAGCCATTCACTTCTCTTTAACTCCACAGTCACCACCTTAGTTCAATCCCCCGTCACTATAAGTTAGGATCCTGGCAGGACACTAGAAGGCACACTCAAACTGGGTAATTTGTTGAGAAGTTAACAAAGGGACAATTTACAAAGCTGTAATTCCAAGCTGCAATCTTAGCTTAAGGAAGCAAGGGACATGGCCTGCTTGCATCGACTTGAGGTGAGGGATAAATACCTCGACCTTAGTCTACTCCCTCCCATTGCCTTTTGGTGCTCCCTCTGGACCAAACCTAGGTGGAAGCCAGAGGGAACAGGAGCCCATTGATGGAAGTCAAGGTCAGCTTCCCAAGACACAGAAGGGTCAAGAGTGAATCTGGAGAGGCAAAAAGATGACATTTGGCACAATTGTGCCTTGCCCGAAGATTTGCAAAGTCTTGCTGTCCCTACTGCTTCCCTTTTACTCTTTCTCCTCATTCAAACCAGGGTGACATTTTAAAGATAGTGTCAACCCTCCTAGCTATCTAACTTGCTCAGTGGCTTTCCCCACACACTCACGGTTAAGGATCTGACTTCCACTCTATCCTCGCTTCTTGTAACAACTCTGACTTAGGTGGAAGTAAAAACCTGACCTTGCCCTCCTTCTTGGAATGCCTTCCTCTCCCCTCAGCTCTTTACCTGGCACCTCCAACTCATTCTTCAGGTCTCAGCCACCATGCCACCTCTGAGTATCCACTGTCTCCTGCCCCTTTTACACCAGTTTCCTCTAAGTCTACTCCCATGACCCTTGAATTTTGCCTCCATAACACATTAGTTTTCAATTATTCATGTACATACAGGGCTATTTGATTAATGACACCTCCCATAAAGACTAATTTCTGTGATGTCAGGGACTTTGCCTGGCTCAGTGTTGCCTTCCCTGAGGCTAGCACAGTGTGGCATCCTGTAGATATTTGTTTGATAAATACATAAAATGCTATGGGCAAGCTAAGCTATATATTGGAGTTGAGGATGGTTCTGATTTTAAATATTTCTTCCTCTTACTTTCGGTCAAGCATTGAATAATCCTGGAACTTTCAATATTTTATGTAGCCAAAGTGTCTATCTTGCTTGTATACCTCTAATTGAGCAGCTACTATGGGCCAGATGCTCTGGAAAATGTTGTTCTGAAGAGGAGTGCTAATCTGCACCAATGGTGCACCTAGCTATATTTTGCACATTAGGAAACAGACCCAGAGGTAAGAAACAAGTTGCTATCTGATCACCCAATGAGGAATACAATCCAATT
The DNA here is from genome assembly GCF_001698545.2 of Rhinopithecus bieti. Classification (NCBI taxonomy): domain Eukaryota; kingdom Metazoa; phylum Chordata; class Mammalia; order Primates; family Cercopithecidae; genus Rhinopithecus; species Rhinopithecus bieti. The sequence goes on from NW_016804694.1 coordinate 5,061,100, forward strand.
CTTTTATTCTTCTATGCTTCCCTCTCTCCAGGCACACCTTCTCCCAGATGCATCTTCCTCCTGGGGTTGTTGTAGGGTTTAAGAAAATGAAGTCATATAAAGGGCTCACAATAGTGTCTGGATCACAGTAAGTGCAATCACTATTAGCTCTTATTAATGTGCCATCCTCTTCCTCCTTAAACTTCCAAACTTTTGCATGTAATATTATTCTTGCCAAGTGAACCCCCCACCACCACCTTGAAAATCATATCAACGTAATTTTATATAAAGATCATCAGTTCAAGACATACGGCCCTGGACACTATTCAAAGCTTGCATTTCCTGATTGTATTGGCTCCAAGAACTCTGAAGAATTTATGTCAGTGATTCTGAAGTGAGAATGGAACATAGATCCAACCCCTCTAAGGTGAGGAAGCTGAGCCCCAGAAAGGGAACCCTACCTGTTTTCATGTCAAAAAATGCTACAGGTTCACCCACTGGTCAGTATTTATTTCTGGCTCTTAACGCCAGTGTAGCCTTCCCTGCCCCTTAGGGCTTCCCTGATCTCTGGGCATGTGCCTAGGAGGGGTATAGAACCCCCTTCCTTACCACCATTTTTCCTTACCATCCCTGTAGTCACACTTTAGCCCTCTCATTGGAGATGGTCTACTGTAAATCATAGAGGGGTAATGGCACATCACATATATTATCCCCTCTTCCATTTCTTCTCCCCAGTCTTTGCCCTATTTCTTGCTCCCATTGTCTGTACAAGCCGAATTACTGTCCCCAATCTATAGACACTGGAGATGCTCTCATTTCAGGGAATTTCTCCAGCTTCTGGAGACTCTTGGGCACTGCTTCTTATCCCTTTGGCCACCCCCACCCCAGCCCCAGCTATAGTGACCTGTTCCATGCAGGCCTAGATCACCTTCATGTCTGTGCACCCTGACACTGCCTCACATTCGCCTCCATTGCACACCCTGGATTCCTGCCCTCCAGCTTTTCTGGTGCTGAGGTATGGGATGCCTGTGGGGACCCACTGGGCACTGTGATGGGCACAACTTGACAGCTCCTGGGGAGTTAACACCCTTGGCCAGTAGGGGTAGGAATCCAGGCCTCCCCTCCTGTCACCCACTGTGTGGGGCTGAGGTGCACTGCATAAGGGCCTGGTGACAAGGGCACTTGCAGCAGGGCCCAGTGAGCAGCACATCATGAATGTGTTTCCCTCCTTCCCTGATTTACTTCTCCTGTCCTTTGCTCCTGCTCTCTGGGATCACTTTCCATGTAAACCCCCTGCACACAAGTCTTTTCTCATTCTCTGCTTTTAGGGAATCCAAACTAAGACACTGGTGACTCTTGGGGCTGCAGCATCCATTTCCGCTGAGCATTGTTTGCCTCAAAGTTCCTCATGGACTTGTTTTCGCTTTTCAAAATCCTCATCCTTCAAGGATCATCTGAGATTCTACCATCCTGATCACATCAATCCACAAGAATCATTTTTCTTCCAGGGTAGCTATACCCTTTTTAAAGCACTTAACAAGAGTTCTCTCTTCTTTTCTTCTCCTTAATGATAATAATGAATAAGAACAGCTAACAATTATCCAGCTGCCACTGTAAACCCTAAGATTATAAACACCTTGAAGCCAGGGCCTATGCCTGGGTCCCCAGAGAGCCTAGCATAGGGTTTAGCCCAAATTCTGTGATCGTCCGTGAACTCCTTTAGTAACAGACGGCTTTGTCACAGGCACCAGAGCCTGTTTGGGTGGCCACCTTTCTCCCTGCCGTGCCTGGTTTCTCAACTTTAGGGAAGACGCATGTTCCTTGCATCCTTGCTAAAAGCTCTATCAAGAAAAGTGAAGTGTCGCCCAATGCAATGCATAAGCCCACAAATTATACTTGACCTCTAATGCCCAGCTCAACCACCACCTCCCCATGAAGGTCCCCGATACTTCCAGAAAGAACTCTCCATTCTCTGAATTCCTGCAGCCTTTCATCTGTACCCTTTTTAGGAAGTGGGATCTCATTTTTAGACAACTTTTGCAATTATATCCATAACTTGTCTCTTCTTGCAACAATGGGTAACTTTAGGGAAATGACCGAACCCCAGGGCCTAGCACTTTCTATTAATAGTTGTGGATATATTTTGAATGAATGAACAACTGAAGGTGAGAAGAGAGGCTGAGAGGCTGGAGGCAAAAGATTATCAGGCCTCCTGGCATCCTGATCAGTCCTGGGAGGCCCAGAGTTGCAGATTTGTAAAGATGATGGCAGAGTCTACCATTTGTCCATGCAAGCTTGTTTTTCTCTTTTTACATAAAATGTATAATTAGGCACACTCAACCACGAGAATATATTTCCCAGCCTCTGTGCACCTTATGACTCAGTGCTGATGTTTGGTGTGCAGGCAGAAGAGATGTGAGCAGATTACCTTCTCTGTCCTTAAAAGGAGTGGCCCTGCATTCCCTGAGAGGGCGTAGCTGGGGCAGTCATCTGGAGCCACCAGACAGGAGCTGCAGCTTGATGAAAGGTGCTTGGTTCCAGTGACTGTGGAGCTGCCTGCCAGCACTAGAGGAGTCACAGAAATGTCTAGACCAGTCACAGAGACATCTACATGACAGAAAAATAAACAACTATGTTGTTTAAGCCATTATTAGTCTTTTCGTTCAAGCAGCTAAGCGTGTATTTTAGTTAATACCAAAGACAGCTCTGTGAGTCTGATCCATCCTGAAGAATTGAAAGGAGAGCATATGCCAGAGATGTCAGGCCAAGGAGTTACAATAGGTATAGGTGGGGGTGAGGGGCAGCTGGGTGGCTAGATGAACTCTAGACACAATGTATATAGTTGACATACTGTGTGGTGTGGTCCTGTCTCTTCAAATTGGAGGGAGCTGATTGGGCTAACTGGTGAGCCCAAGCTAGAGATGGAGCTCAAGGGAACAGAAACTAGAGAAGGTGAACTATGCAAGGAAGCAAGGCAGACCAAGCTGGTGGGGAGAACCCTGATGGGAGTCACTGATGGTAACCACAGGTTCCTGACCAGAGAACCCTGATACGGGCACAGAGGCCACAGGGGCCAGAGCGAGATGTTGAATCCAAGCCAGATCCAAGAGTCAGGAATTGGGTTGGGGTGGAGAGTGGCAAGCAAGCAGACTCTGGGGTGATCTCCATACATACAGGTGAGCCTATGGTGAATGGCAACGTATAATGTATGGGGCAGTACACCGGATTAATGATACAGAGGAGCATCGAGGGGCAGTTTCACTTCTCACAGTGTATGCTTGGAATACCTGCCCCTGCCCATTTCTTCAGGTGTTCATTTAACCTAAAAGACTCAGCTTGGGTGTCACCTTCTCCAGGAAGCCCTCCATGAAACTGCCCACCAGGCTGAGGCAGCTGCCTCTCCTCTCACTTTCTTCTAGACCCATTCTTCTCTATGTGATAGTAATTGTCAGTCCATTATTGCATCACAGTTGATGGGTGAATTTGACAATGTTCTCTGAAGACAATGATACTTGCCTTCATTGCCTCAGCACTTCTCATGGTTCCGGACACAGATGGGACCCCAGTAAAACTAGATCAAACCATAGGGAGGAGCAGATGGATGACCATATGGAAGCACGGTGTATCAGCCTCAGACATCACAGGGTATGAGGGTGAATGCAGCCTCTGAAAACCAATGAGATTCTGGGAGGTCATTGGGAGGTGGGAGCAGGCAATGAGTAGAAGGAATGGTCAGGACTGAGCTGCTTCCAGTAAGGCCCCAGTGCTGCTCAGAACTGCATAACTCATATCATCCTGCATCCCCAAATACTGGTCCCCAGAAGAGAAAATTATCAATAACCAAAGGAACAAATAAACATCCCAGGATTGAACACTGCATATACCAGATTACACAATACTCATTCTATCCATTTCTCTGCCTTGTGCCCCTAGGAGAAAGGAGGCTGGAGAAAATTCTACATTTCTCTCTCACCACCATCCCCCCCACCCCACACCCACACCCCGAGATGTGTTTTCTTTAGAGAGGAAGGTCAAAAGGCCACATTTAAATCTAGGGAGAGGACCAAGTAAGAGGAAGCATCAGCTGGTGCCTTCTATTCCTATTGGATCATTTCATTACTAATTAATAGGGTAATTACTGAATTTTGAAGGGGAAGAATTATGATTAAAGGTTAATGCCGTTACTCCACGCATCACACCTCAAATTATGTTATAAAAATGTCCACAGTATTTCATTGAACCTGTAAGTAACAATGTAATTACACTTAATAACGTATGTGCCTCCGTATTTATTTGTTCTTCTCCGAGATACAGAGAGCCCCACGTGGGCAGGTTAGGGAAGATCACAGTGATTCAATGAAACTCCTTGTTCTTTACCTCCCTAGCCCTCCAGGACATAAATAATAGGTGATAAGAAATCCACCCTCCATCTCCCCTACTTCTCAATGGAACAATCTTAATGTCAATTTGGTGGTGAGGAGAAGGCAGAGAAAGCAACAATTGCCCAACTTTTGGCACTTTACAGCCATCCAAGGGAATGTGATTCTTCAAAACTATGATACTCTTTTGTAATGCATCCTTTCTAAAACTGTTCCCTTCTCTTGGAATGTCCTTTCCTTCTTTACAAAGTATGGTGCATTCAGCTAAGTGGCTCTCACCATTCATTCTCAACTTCTAGTATTTTCCTTTACTGCAAATCCTAGAAAGCTTAAAAGTACTTTTCCCAGACTCCCTTGCAACTAAGATTCTGGATGTGTATTAGTTCTCTTCACCTCCTACCAGATGCACTCATGTGAGATTTGGAAGGTAGCAATAAATGCATTTTCTTGCTACTTTGGCTATTTCAAATGGCAAGCAAGTTTGTGGAGATACGGGTATTTTGGTATAAGCATTCTACATCCTAGGGATGGTGGGGCAGAGAGCTAAAGGAACCTAAAAGCTTCATGAAGCAGAGCTCCCATACCAGCTTAGGATACTCACCTCCATACTTACATGAAAGAACTAAAATTCCATCTTGTGTAAGCCAGTTATTTACGATTGTTCTATTACTTTCAGCTGAACCTAATCTTAACTAATATACTCACACTAAAGTTTCTGTTCCTTTTCTCCCTATCCAGAAGGTGCACACATCCTGCTGAATATAGTTTTCTGCTTAGCACTTAACTCTCACTGATAGCTTAGAGTCATTAACAGACTCAGAGATGATGCTGCACTTGCCCTCTATGACTGCTTGTAGTAATGGCCCCAAGTCTTTATTCTTTACCATGTAACATTGCAGTGGCTTCCCTCATTGGGTAGAATAGACAGTCCCACCCCCTTGACCCTGGGATTGACCTGGTGGCATGCCTTACCCAAGAGAATAAGGCAGAAATGATGGTATGCCAGCTCCAAGCCTGGATCTTAAGAAGTTCTGTGTATTCTCACATACGTTCTTGTGCCCTTGCAATCACCTTGAGAACGTGTCCAGGCTAGCCGGTTGGCTGCAGGAGGAGAATGAGAGACACATGGAACAATAGTGCTGAACCAGCTGAACCTGGCCTAGATGAGTTGCCGCTCAGCTGCAGAAGACACGTGAACGAAGCAGCCCACCCACAACTGACCCCCATTTATCACATAAGCAATATATGCTTATTGTTGTATGCCACTAAGTTGTTCTGGTTGTTTGTTACATAGCACTGTTGTGGCAATGGATGACTGATACATCCACTTTCTCATTAACAAAAACATTTAATAAAATGATCTGTGGGTATCAAACTCTTAAATGTCTCATTTAAAAGATAACACACAATTGGGAGTTAGGAAAGCAGTATTCTAGTTTTAAGACTTCCTACCTGTTGGTTGTGTGACTTGGGTGTCATTTATTTTGTCTGTATCAATTTTCAAGTTACAATTAATAACTTTTTCTGCCAATTTCACAATATTTTTGAAAATATCAACTTTTCAAGAGTGTCTTTGAGAAGTTGAAGCAACTTTATGATTATAAATAATTATTAGGGCTGAGTGCAGTGTCTCATACTTGGAATCCTAATGCTTTGGGAGGCCAAGGTGAGAAGATAGTGTGAGGCCAAGACCTTGAGACCAGCCTGGGTGACATAATGAGACTGTTTCCTACAAAAAACTTTTTTTAATTACCCCAGTGTGGTTGTTGCATACCTGTAATCCTAGCCACTTGGGAGACTCTAAGGTAGGAGGATTGCTTAAACCTGAGAATTTGAGGTTAGTGAGCTATGATCATGCCACTATATTCCAGCCTTGGTGATGAAGCAAGACCCTGTCTCAAAAAAATAAAAATAAAATTAATCCCATATAGTTCCCTATCTTAAATCAAAATTTCTTCTAAGACATCTTAATCCTGGATGATTTGGTCTGTTTTGCATTTTAAAATGATTTTAGCACATTAATTCTGAGAACCTAAATGTATTTCCTCCACTGGCTTCCTTTTGCCTTGCAGGGGAGCCAGGGATCAGCTCTAACACCTCTTTAGGTCTTATGTGAGCTCTTTGGCTGGATCTAGAAACCAAATTGACACCAGGCAGATTGAGGAGAGAAAAGCAAGCAAATTTCATTAGTTTTACATGTACATGAGGATCTTCACAAGAGAGTAAAGTTCAAGAAGTTACCAAAGGAAGATGCTTTTATGCTTTTTAGACAAGGAACAATATACTTGAGAAAAAAATAACAGGACAAAGGGGATCTGGCTAATAGTAATACATTTCTAGAGGAGTCACTGGGAGAAGTATGGGGGAAGGTGGAAAACTAGTGGGATGATAAGGGTTATGTCATTAAGTGTCTCTATTCAGGTCTATTGCAGCCCCCAATTCTCAGTCTGTGGTCATGGGGGCCATTTTCTCGCCCTGGCATGGGGAGGGTACCCCTCCCAGAGAAATCTTTACGGTTTGCTAAATGCAGGAAGAGACAAGTTAGCTTGCCCTTTCTGAAACTACAATTTCTCCAATGTTTTCAACTTGAAATAATCAATATGCCCATCCAGCATATTTTGAAATGGCATGTCCTTCACTTCTTCAGCCACTAACCATATGTGTCTCTACATATAATTCTAGATTTAGCCCGGAATGGTTTCCTCTTATAGAACCAAGTAGCCTTCCTCCCTGGCATGCTGGTTTTGCTAGTGATGCTACTCTTTATTCTAAATTTGGCTAACTTGCTGGGTTTCACAGCCAGTCTCACTGTTCAACACTTTCCAGGGTCCTTTGTGGAGGCACAGCCGCTCTCTCTAGCTCTCTGGCACTGCATCCCTTTATAACGAGCACTTTACACGTTTGGCCAACAATTCCCCAATTTCACCCTTGAGTTCCTTCACTACTCTCCAGCGAGTGCCATCTGGTCCCAGAGATTTATCTACATTTAGTTTGTCAATTAGGTATAAAATCTCTTGCACATTTACTGCTATTTGAGTCAGTTTCTCTACCCTGTCAGTTCCAAAAGACAGGCTGGAAGTACAAATTTTATAGAATCATGAAACCTCAGAGCTACAAGCCTTCTTGGAGAGCTTTTTAGAGGCAACTCCATCCATCCATTCATTCAGATACTCATTTATTCAAGAAACAATTATTGAGTACCTACTATATGCCAGGCCAGGTGCTGGGAGATAGCAGTGGTGAGACAGACTCTAAAATCTCCCCCAGTAGCTTTTTCAGCATCACACTGAAAGTTAGTTGCTGAGCTGAGGCAAGAACTGAGACCCTCTCTTCCCCTGCCATTCTCCCTCCCAGAGTCATCCTCTATAAAGAGAGGGAAGAGAGAGACCAGAAAGGAAAAAATGGAGATGGTTGAAGGGCAGATATGGGGAAGGGAGGAAGGGGAACTGGGAAAATGAGAAGTGAGTATAAAGACATTAAAATAGGATCAAAGGGAATGGGAAGAGCCATAGTAAAGGAAAGAGGAGAAACAAAGAGGAGAAATATGGTAATTCCTAACTGGGGTTAGGGCTGAAGAAAATAGCTGAGAAACAGGTGACAGAGGTCTCTGACCCCTTTATCCTCTTTATGCTTTATTCCTTCTTACACTCCCCTGATTGGCAGGAAGGGAGGTGTCTTAGTCCATTCTTGCATTGCTATAAAGAATCACCTGAGATTGGGTAATTTATAAAGAAAAGAGGTTCAATTGGCTCATGGTTCTGCAGGCTGTGCAGGCTGGCATCTGCTCAGCTTCTGGGGAGGCCTCAGGAAACTTACAATCATGGTGGATGATGAAGGCAGAGCAGGCAGGTGACATGCTTGGAACAGCAAGAGACAGATGGAAGGAGGAGGCGCTACACACTTTTAAATGACCAGGTCTCATGAGAACTCACTATCATGAGAACAGCACCAAGAGGATGGTGCTAAGCCATTCACGAGAAATACACCCCTCTGATCCGATCGCTTCCCACTAGGCTTCACCTCCAACATTGGGGATTATAATTTGAATGAGATTTGTTTTTTGTTGTTTATTTTTTTGAGACAGAGTCTTGCTCTGTCTCCTGGGCTGGAGTGCAGTGGCCAGATCTCAGCTCACTGCAAGCTCCACCTCCCGGGTTTACGCCATTCTCCTGCCTCAGCCTCCGGAATAGCTGGGACTACAGGCGCCCACCACCTCACCCGGCTAGTTTTTTTTTTGTATTTTTAGTAGAGACGGGGTTTCACTGTGTTAGCCAGGATGGTCTCAATCTCCTGACCTCGTGATCTGCCCGTCTCGGCCTCCCAAAGTGCTGGGATTACAGGCTTGAGCCACCGCGCCCGGCCTTGACATGAGATTTGGAAAGAGGCACAGATCTAAATCATATCAGGAGGTGAAGGTGATGTAACCATCATTGGGGATCCAGTTTATCATTCTCTGAAAAATCATCATTGTCTCTGAGAGAGACATTAACTGATCTGACAGATGCTCCTTTATGAAATCTCTGATCATCCAGTCTTCTCTCAAGAGAATCTGTAAGAACTATGTGCCTCTGACAAGTTGAAGAAAGAACTGATGGAAATTTCCTAGCCTTTATTATGCAGGCCCTGGCAGAAGGGAGGCAAGGATCTGGGAACAGGAGGAAGGCAGAAAAGAAAAGAGGTCAGGGTGAAGGGCATTTAAGTATCTTGTAGGGAGATGCTGGGAATTACAAAGAAACAGCTGGCTCTGTTTTCTAGACTTCAGATCATCATAGTGGGCTATTCCCCAAGCCCTTCCAGACAGCATTTCAATAAGAAGAAAAGAATTTTATACCCTAGAGTAGTGCTGCAGGAGTCTAACAGCAAGGTTATAATGATGTGTAGCTCAAGGCAGAAAGCAAGGATGCACAGTGAAGGGGTGTATGCTGGGTTCTATTATTGTTTGAAATATTTGCTCTCCTTCCCTCCCCTGAAACCCAGTGGAAAATGATACTCCCTTCAACTTCCATTGACAGGCTTGGTGATATGGCTTTGGGTGCTCCTCCCTGCAGAGGGATTAAAAATCTCCACTGTATTCAACTATGGGGTAGCCGTGTGGCTTGTTTTAACCAGTAAATATGAGCCACAGTCTCATGCGTTACTTCTGAGCAAGAGCTCTCAGAAGCAGCTCTTCCTTTTTCACTTTTCTTTTCCCTTTGTTGTGAGTTCAGTAATGTTGGTCTTCTCTGTCAGCCTGAGTCCTAGGGTGAAAACAGCATGGAACAAAGGCCAAAGTGTGTGGTTGTGAGTTTAGAAAACAGGGCAAAACATTTGTTTACAAGTCCCATAATTTTTCACACTGGACATGAAACAGTGAGAAATAAACCTCTGTGGTTGTAAGCCATTTATATTTTGGGACTGTTAGTTATCGCAGCATAATCTAACCCATACTGACAGATAAAGGGAGTCTGTGGGAGCTGGTGAGGCAGGCCATTATTGGTGTTAATGGCAAGTCAGAAAAGGTCAAAGCCAAGAATTCAACTATACAAAGGGCTTTGTGCCAGGCAGGGATAAATAATGATGATGGGATGAAAAGATTTGGGTGTCTGAAGGACTGGGGCTAGAAATTATAATGAGAGATAGCGGGTCTTACCTGTTGATAGGATGACCTCAAGAGCCAAATCCCTTTTCCTCCGCTGCCTGGGAAAAGTTATTCTGTACTTGCGTTTCCTCTTCTACAAAAAGGGTAATAAAAACAGCACCTAATTATAGCATTGTTGTTGGAAGTAAATGAGTTATTCACATGTAATGAGTTTCCCACAGTGTGTTTAGAACAGTATTCAGTTCACAGCAGATACATGTTAGCTATGACTAGAATTATTCAACATTCCTGTTTTGCAGATAATAAAACTGAGTGCCCTGAAGGGTTCAAGACTTGCTGGAGCTTACATAGCTGTCTGGTAGCAGAGAAGTTTTATAACAGCCAGCCAGAAAGTGGCCTGCTTCTGCACTCATGGGTGTGGATGACCAATGACAAGCATTTAATTTGCACTTAAGCCAAAACAGTTGTTAGTAAATTAAACATTGATTGTAGGGCCTCCAATTAAAATTTATTAATTACATCACCAGCTCAATTGTCATGCAATTTATATACAATTACCCCAGAACAAATATTTAATTACTTTCCTCTTAATACATTGAACTAATATTGCTCCTCAGCTATCAGATAGGAATATGAAAACATTTAATTGACATGGAGACATGAAATCAGAGAATTAATGAGACAACAGTCACATTGTCCTGTCTGTTGGTGTGACATAGCCCTGGGATAATGAGAAGGAAGGAAATTGTGTGAATCTTGTGTCTGCGTCTTTCTTTCTGTGATAGTGGAGGTTGGGAGGATGACGAAAAAAAAAGTAAGATATCCCTGAAGAGAAGGGTCCAGAGTCTCTGTGGGGATGGCTGAGGCTGTCATTGGTTGGATGTGCATTGCAGCTTAACTTCTCCCTCCCCCAATCTTACATTCTTCCTTCCCCAAAGACATTGATCTGAAGGCACTCCCAAATATAGATTCTGCACATTAAATTGTTTTGCATAGTCTGTTCCAGAAAACTCAATCTGCAACAAGAAGCCATTGGATTTTTCTCAGCTGAAAAGAGACATGATATGACTTGCATATTAACAGGCTGTGACTGAAGGGAGGCAAGAAGTGAAGCAGAGAGACTTTGTTAGGAGATGATCTTTGGGAGTTTGTCTGAGTTTGAGATGCTCCACTCTGGTGGGTGGAGGGAAGGTCACAGTTAGGGCCTGGGAGGAGGAAGGCATGAAAGAGTCCAAAGGGCTGGGGATGGGAGCTGCAGTTATTGCAGGCAGTGGTCTCTGCTTTGCCCTTTGCTTGGGATAGGTTCTAGGTTTTGTCTGCAGGGTAGAAGCTATGTTCCTCCAGCACCCAGCAAACAGCTCTCCCACAGATTTGTCCCCTGAGACTGTCCCTTGTGTATTCTGGGGGCACTGAACCCCAGGGTGCCCAGCATCCATGGAATGCTTGTGGATTTGATTTGGAGAGGGGGCTACAAAATTTATATTATGTGGATGGTTATTTCATAGACTGATGAAATCACTGTAATAGATTAATAGTCTGCAATATAAAACATATTACTTAAACCTGTCTGTTCAAGACAAGCTAAATTTGACTTTTAAAAGTAGACAGCAATAAACTCAGGCCTTGGGGAAAGGCATGGGGTCTTGGATACAAATCTTTTCTTGTCTTCCAGTCTTGTGACATAAGGGATTCTATTCCATATTGGTTCTGCAACTTACTAGCCATGTGACTTTAGACAAGCTGTCAGTCCATTTTATGCTGCTATAACAACACCACAGACTGGGTAATTTAAAATGAACAGAAATGTATTTGGCTCATACTTCTGAAGGCTCGGAAGTCCGTGAGCATAGCACTAGCATCTGGTGAGGGCCTCTGTGCTGAGTCTTCCTGTGGGGGGAGGCGAAGGGCAACAGAAGGTGGGAGCAAGAGGAGAAGGGGACCAAATATCTCCTTTCTAATCAGGAACGCACTCCCTCTATAACTAACATACTCCCATTGATAGCAGCATTCATCTATTCATGAAGGTAAAGCTCTTATGACCTACTCACCTCTTAAAGTTGCCACCTTTCAACAGTTTCATTAGAGATTAAGTTTCCAACACATGAACTTTGGAGGACACATTTAAACCATAGCATCAAGTTGTTTAATCTCTTTGAACCTCTTGCCTCTTCTGTAAGATGTAAGTGGTTGCACTACTGGGTAGTCCACCTCACTGAGTTGTGAGAAACAAATGAGATATTGAGGTGGCCATAGTGCATTTTGGGGCTCAAAAGCAATACCCCAAAGTATGACACTTTGCCATGCTAAATACTTTGAACTAAAGGAGATTGGAAGGTCTCAGAAGCAGCCTCAGAATCAAAGTCTCTCTCTGAACTTCTCCTACCCTCCTGTCTCTCGCCCCTCTCCCCCCAACTAGCCCCCCATGTAAGTCATAGAAACCAGAATTCCTCTTCCTCAAGGTAGGTCATAGAAACTAGAACCCCTCTCCCACAAAGGAATCTGTAAAACCTAGGAAGGTTACTCTCTCCCTTCTTCCATTTCCCTTGAAGACCTTCATTCAAGAGGGTCCTGCCCCATACTCAGGAGGAAGGAATGCTATTCAGAGAGATCAAGAAGAATCTGAACAGACAGGACTTGCTGGGTTTCCCCCCTCCCCAGTCCATTACCATTAGATCATGCCTTTTGTCCAATCACATTTCTACATGGAGGCCATTCTTCATTGAACCTAAACATAAAAACAGACCAGTTTGCTTGGATCTTCATTTCTGAAGGCTGCCATGTCACATAAAACTTTGATTAAATAAATGTGTTATGAATTTCTCTTGTTAACCTGTCTTTTGTTATAGGAGTGGCAGCTGTGATCCTTATGATGAGTGTGGAAAGGCATCACACCTTTCTGCCCCTACAGCATAAGCTGTTAAATGACAGAGAAATGTGACCTGAGTATTGTGGCTTCGTGATTCTCTCTGGGATAAGTGCTGCCAGGGTAAGAAGTAGGATTAGGGATAACTGAACCCTTCTATCAAGAAGACTTTCCCAGTCAGCTGTGAAAATTCTCACTATTGAACCCTGAAACTCTTGTTATACATTTTTGTTAACAGAATTTGTTTCAGATAAAAACTAACCCTGTGATTTGACTAGACTGAAATACAAGAAAGGGAATGTTCTGATATTGAGTGTCCATGATGTGCCAAGAACTGTGCTGGATGTTTTAAATATACCATCTCAGATTCAGATAATGTCCCTATATTTCTGTTAGAAAACTTTGTAAAAGACTTTGAAATGAAAATAAAATACTGCTGAGAGTGTAAATTTTAGTACAACCTGCCAGGTTATCTGACTCTGTTGGGGCCTGTGCATTTCATTGACTTTAAGCTATTTCACAATCCTGTAAGTCCTAGAAAAGTGATAGTAATGCAAATGATTCCCAGCCATAGAAATGCAAGCGAAGTGTATGTCTTGGAGACACAGTTGATTATTGTCCAGTGGTCATTGCTCAATTTTGCAAATATTTATAAATTTATTTTAACATTCCTGATTGCCTATACATGTGTGTTCTTTGAATTATCCTTCAAGTAGTTGTCATATCTCACTGGTTCCATTGTTAACAAGTAAGCTAAATAAAATCTTTGACATGTAGGCATTTTATGTTTAAGAGTCATGATTTTACCTCTTAAAAATTATCTTTTAATATTACATACCAGAAAATTGAGAGAAACCTTGCCCACGGTCACAGAACTGGAGAGCTCAGAGCTGAGACTGGACCTTGGGACTACCTGGTTTTTTCATTTTATGGAGCTGCTTCCATGTGTCATGTTGCACTGATTCACATGTGATCTTTTCTCTCTTGCTTTTTGTGTGTGCTGAAACACTGAAAATTTGGTCACTGGGCCTCCCATTCAAGAGTAACTACCTTTTTCCAGGAATGAAGAAGCAGGGTCACACTGGGTTCTGGGCACTACAGTTCATGTGATGGACTGAGAAATAAGGAATAAACTCAGGTAGTAGAGTCAAATGGGGAAAAGCGTGGATGTCAGGATAGAAAAGAGAAGGGATGGAGAGGAGAAATGTCCAGAAATCCAAGCTGGGTTCCCCCCATTACTGCCCTACCTTTATTATCACATTCTAGTCCCTGCCATATTCAGACCAGAATTCTCCCTGTAAATATAGCGTCAAGTGGTGATTAGAAAAATCCCTGTCTCAGTTATTATATCTCCTGTTTTGTTTCTAATTGAGCCTACCTGGATTTTCTCTCTTCTTTTCTGTGTTAATTTTGTTAATGGCCTATCAATTTTATTTATCTTTTCAAAGAACCAACTTTTTGCTTCATTTATCTTTTGTTATTTTTTGTTTGTTTGTTTCAATTTCATTTAGTTCTGGTCTGATCATGGTTATTTCCTTTCTTCTGCTGGGTTTGGGTTTGGTTTGTTCTTGTTTCTCTAGTTCCTTGAGTGTGACCTTAGATTGTCTGTTTTTGCTCTTTCAGACTTTTCGATAGAGGTGTTTAGGGCTAGAACTTTCCTCTTAGCTCTGCCTTTGCTGTATCCCCCAGGTTTTGAAAGGTTGTGTCACTATTGTTGTTCAGTTCAAAGAATTTTTTAATTTCCATCTTAGTTTCATTTTGACCCAATCATCATTCAGGAGCAGGTTATTTAAATTCCATGGTTTTGATGGTTCTTTTGGAGTTGATTTCCAGTTTTATTCCACTGTGGTCTGACTGAGTACTTGATGTAATTTCAATTTGCTTAAATTTATTGAGGCTTGTTTTGTGTGACCTATTATATGGTCTATCTTGGAGAAAGCTCCATGCACTGCTGAATAGAATGTGTATTCTGTGGTTGTGGGATGAAATGTTCTGTATATATCTGTTAAGTCCATTTGTTCCAAGGNTCTTGTTTCTCTAGTTCCTTGAGTGTGACCTTAGATTGTCTGTTTTGCTCTTTCAGACTTTTCGATAGAGGTGTTTAGGGCTAGAACTTTCCTCTTAGCTCTGCCTTTGCTGTATCCCCAGGTTTTGAAAGGTTGTGTCACTATTGTTGTTCAGTTCAAAGAATTTTTTAATTTCCATCTTAGTTTCATTTTTGACCCAATCATCATTCAGGAGCAGGTTATTTAAATTCCATGGTTTTGATGGTTCTTTTTGGAGTTGATTTCCAGTTTTATTCCACTGTGGTCTGAGAGTGCTTGATATAATTTCAATTTTCTTAAATTTATTGAGGCTCATTTTGTGGCCTGTCATATGGTCTATCTTGGAGAAAGTTCCATGAACTGATGAATAGAATGTATATTCTGTGGTTGTTGGGTAGGATGTTCTGTAATATCTATTAAGTTCATTTGTTCCAGGGTATAGTTTAAATCCATTGTTTCTTTGTTGACTTTCTGTCTTGATAAACTGTCTAGTGCTGTCAGTGGAGTATTAAAGTCCTCCACTGTTGTTGTGTTGCTGTCTATCTCATTTCTTAGTTCTGTTTGTAATTGTGTTATAAATTTGGGAGCTCCAGTGTTATGTGCATATATGTTTAGGATTGCAATATTTTCTTGTTGGACAAGGCCTTTTATCATTATATAATGTCCCTCTTTGTCCTTTTTAACTGATGCTGCTTTGTTCTCACTCATGTGGGAGCTAAGCATGAGGATACAAAGGCATAAGAATGACACTGCTAGAAACAAGAGCTCAGTATTGCAAGGAAAATGAATACTCAAAGGATTTCTCAGCAAGTCAAATTTACTTCTGCAGAAGGGTGCTGCTTGCACTTCTGGCCACCGTGAGAGCACACTGAACAAAGGAGGGAAGAGGTTTCTAACCTTAATGCAGTTCTTGTTTCTGTGTCCCTTCCTCATTGACTGGGGTCAGACCACACAATCTAAGCTGATTCCAGTTGGCTGAGACTCAAACTTTTCCAAATAGGGTAAACGTGCGACTCGCAAGGGAGGAAGAGGGGTAGGAGTGGTCCTTCTGCTACAGCACAAGATATACCCAAACATGTCTGGACAAGTCAGGGCACAACAAAGTCAGGAAGATTAGTTTTGGTGGGAAGAGCTGTTTCAGTGGGAGAGGCAGTTTACAGAATGGGTAGCCAGGAGTAAAAGAGGACTCTTTCCAAATAAGGAAGAGATGGGAGTTACAGACTGGGACTGGCAGGAGAAGTTGTTTACAGAGCAGGTAGGAGAAGGGACAAGGAAATTGATCTTGAGAACAAAGAACAAGGAAGTCAGAAATTAAACCTTTGAAGAGAAACTTACTGTATCTGACAACACAATGGACTTTGAGAACTTACGGGAGGGAAAGGGTGGGAAGGGGGTAAGGGATAAAAGACTATAAATTGGGTGCGGTGTATACTGCTTGGGTGGTGGGTGCACCGAAATCTCACAAATCACCACTAAAGAACTAACTCGTGTAACCAAACATCACCTGTTCTCCAATAACCTATGGATATAAAAAAAGTTTTAATAAAAGCCAAAAGAAAAAAAAGGAAAAGAAAATCCTTGTCTCCATTCTTGACCTTGAATTTAGTTCTTAAATTTCCCCTGAAAAGTCATCTTATTGAGTCCTTGTCCTAGTCTAACAACTGCTTCTTTGGATCAGCCCAGATGTGTGGATGAGCCTCCTAATTTCTGGTTTCTCCAGATTCCGTTTCTCCTTCAGGACAGATTACTACTGAGTTAATCTTCTTGAAAGAACACTTTGAACATAAATGACCCTCCCAGTCTTGTATTAGAAATGTGCAAAAAGTATTTGCTGAAGAAATGATAAAGGGCATCCTTTCTTTCCTCATTCCTATCTTTATTCATCCAACTAGCATTTTTATTAGATGCTTATCTTCTACCCTCCATGTTAAAGTGTTACATGACTTCTAGGAGTGATCAGAAAGAGCCTTTCAGATTCTGATGAAAAGATCTTTCAAATAAATTACATTTAATAATATTACAGTCCCCACCCCTTTCCATGCCTTGTCAATCTCCAAGCACCCATCACCTTGTAGGTCTATATTTGTCTTATCATCTGTCTCCTCCATGAAAAAGTAAGCCATCTGAAGGCAGGAATTTGTTTTGTTTTCCAGGGGAAATGGGGCTGTTTGTCTTTTTGTCTCTCTTGTTACTGCCTGAACTGTAATAAATGACCAATAAAATATTTCTCAAATGAATGAATAAATATGCATCTGTCAGGATCCCAGATTGAGGCTAGGCATTTTCACATATTATCTCATCATCATATCAGTTCAATGAAGTACATTTAATTATTTCTGTTTTAAAGATGAGAAAACCAGAACACAGGTGCTGATTTGCCTAAGGGTGACTCACCTGGAAAATGATGAAGCCTGGGTTCTGATACAGGACTCCCCAGTCCCAGCCCTGTTCACTCTGGTCAGGCAAGAGACACCCACAGGGACCAATCAGTCATGCGACAGGGCAGAGGGTGAGGGTCACTGAGAGCCACACCACCTGATGGAGTTGCCTACAGTCAGGAGTGGGATGGGGCTGCCTCTGGAAGAGAGGTGGCTGGAGCCCAGGAGGGAGTGGTCAGGACAAGACAAGTTTAGAGCTGAATCAGTGAGTGGGGTTAGGGCCTGTGAGGCCAGAGAAAGAGTGTACATGGAGAGAAGAAAGAACAAGATTGGAAATTAGGGGTTGGTTTTTCATTCATTCAGCATGTATTAAGTATGAACAGCAGATGAGGAAAAAATAATTTTCTCTCTATAACTGGGATTGTAATTACCTGACAGATTTTTCCTGCCCACTGCAGACAAAACCAATTCACTGAGACTGTGCTGTTGCAGTAGAGAAAGATTTATTAATGCAAAGCTAACCATGTGGTATATGCATGGAGTTGTTACTCAAATCAGTCCTTCACAAAGGAAAACAAAGGTGTTTTCCAGCATAGTTTGGTGGACAGGGGCCTAGGGAATGGGGAAAGCTGATTGGTTGGGGATGGCATCATAGGGGTATAGAAAATGGTCCTAGGGCACTGACTCATCCCCTGGATAGGGGCCACAGGACTAGTTGGGTCAGAGTTGCAAGTTGTGGTCTGGGTCCTGGTGCAGTCAGTTGGTAGTCAGAAATGCAAAAGTCTGAAGGACATCTTAGAAGGCCAATCTTAGGTTCTACAATAGTGATGTTGTCTACAGGAGTAATTGGGGAAATTACAAATCTTGTGACCTCTGACACGATAACTAGTTATTGTTTAATTATGCCTACATCTTAGCAGAATTCAGGCCCTTCTCATACTCCTAACCTTGTGGCCTTTCACTAGTTTTACAAAGGCAGTTCAGTTTTGAAAAGGGCTATTAACATCCTTGCTTTAAAGTTAAACTGCAAACTAAATTCCTCCCAGAGTTAGCTTGGCCTATGCCTGGGAATGACCAAGGACAGCTTGGAGGTTAGAAGCAAGATGGAGTCAACAATGTCAGATTTCTCTTAGTCTCATAATTTTGCTAAGGTGGTTTCACAGGGTCCCCTGTAACAACAGACAGACTAATAAGAGAAAAGCAAACAGAAGATTCTTAACATGTATACCTCATGTATACATGGGAGATACCCAGGGAAATGAGTAGCTCTCAAGAGGTGGTTTAGAATTCAGGCTTAAATACCATTGACCACTGAAACAAAGAGGAGTGTGGGACGGCTATGGAGAAATATCTAGAAAAAGAGCAGTAAACAAGAGTAAGGCTTGTGATGCAGATTTAAGTCAGTGACTTCTCCCTTAATAAGAGTTTCCTGTGATTTTGTCATCCTTCCTGGTACAGAGGAAGAAACATTCTTACAAATGAAGACATTCTTTATAAATGTAAATTTTCCTTACAAAAGGGTAACTTTTTTTTTTTTTGAGAGCTTCTCCTGTGCCTGCTGTTTCTCAAAATAACCAGCTCAAAATAATCCTGTGCCTAAAAGGCATATTTTGGGGTGGCATATTCTGTTTGGTCTCCTATACCACTATATTCCAGACACAATACCAGGCTCTGGGAATACAAAAACGATTAAACCACAGCATATGCTTTCCAGGGATTTATAACCAAAAGAGGGAGAAACACATGTAGACCCAGAAGCAGTGGGAAATATTTTCAAGAGTTCAGTGTGGGCACAAAAATAAAATCATTCAATTCAGTGTGTGTGTGGGTGGAGGTGGGGTGGGAGCACATGGGTACAGAATGGCTGGGGGGTTGTGGTGCAGAAATGGTGTTATTGAAGAGTCTTGCCCTGCGTTGAGTTTTGAGTGACTGGTGTTTGCTGAGAGCTTAGAAGTACAGAACTCAAGGCAAAGAACAGCGTAATTCCAGTAGAAAGGCATGAGATAGGCTGGTTATGAGATGGGGGAGTAGATCTGTTTATTTATGCCATTTGGGGGTACAGATGATGTGCACAAAGACAAGGCAGGAAGAGCTGGTAGCAGCCGGGTCATTTGAAGTCCTGCATGCTGAGCTAAGGGACACAAACTATCCTACAACAGGGGCTGGCAAACTTCTTCTATAAAGGACCAGATGGCAACTATTTGAGGCTTTGAACTCTGCCATTGTATTCAAAAGCAGCTACAGACAATGTGTAAATAAATGGGTGTGGCTATGTTCCAGTAAAACTTTATTTAGACAAACAGCCTACAGGCTGCTTTTAGCTCCCCAACCCCGCTGTCCTTTGCCTACCCCTGCCAGAGACTCAGGCAGCCATGAGCAGTGTTTCTGCAGAGGAGAGTGTCCCAAGATTTATGAGGCTATCATGTGCAGGGTAGATTGAACCAGGAGACTTGTTGGGTGCCAGATGAAATGGCCCAACCATGAATTTACAAGTCTGAGTAGGACGGCAGCAATAAGAAATGAAAGAGAGGCAAAACCACTTTGTACAACGAGTAAAGGTATCTGGCAGTTCAATAAATATCGGAGATGAAGGAGACAGAAGAGTTAAAAGTGGATCCCAGATCTGAGCCTGGGTAGGGGGGAGGAAAGCAGTGACTTTGTGATTTAATTTTAGGCAGTTCCCTGCTGCTCTATAACAGAGACTAGATAAAGATATTCATCAGGAATTGCAAAACAAATAAGAAAAATTGCTTCCATGTTACTGCAAAGGCAGAGATTCTTTTTAGAAGAAAATATTACCTGCAGGTGGAGGGGAAAGGATGGTAGGGGGTGGGGGGAGGTGATATCTTCCAAATAAGCTTTTTGCTAACTTGAAGGGAAATGGATACATCTGGAAAATTCAAAACTGTTTGCATAAGCGAAGTATGGCTGTTCAGGCCCTGTTTCTCAAACCCCAGGTGTTACATAAGATAATGTTCCTAAAATGTTTGGGACTTAGGGAGAGAGACTGTATAAACATGTGGTTTTACTATAGCTCATAAAAGATGATTATGTGAAAACCTCAGAAAAATTGAAACTCGGCACAGTATAAATGGATGCCTTCCCTTCTAGTTTTATCGCTGTGTCTCGCTCAAGGCTTGAAGATGTGATTAGAAATGGGTGTCTAGAGGCCAAAACAAGGTACTAGGATTTAGTAAGTTGCCTTCATTTGTCTGTTGTGTTGTTGACTCTGGAGTGTGGGTTGAATAGAAGGGGTCTATAGATATGTGTAGGTGTGTGTTCATGGGTGCTCTGGGCCAGGCATGCAAAGAAAAATAAATGACTGTAAAGTAATCAGTAGGGGCATACTGAGTCAGTTGGTGCAGGTAGCTGAGACTCTCTGCAAAAATTCCAGGGGAACTTGACCTCAAAGAATTGATTCAGCATTTTCCATTTTCTCAAGTAAAAGAAAATGTGAAATGGACTTGTTTTTAGCAGAAGCATTTTGTTTTTATTTGCCCACAAGGGGACAGAACAACAGTGCCTTTGAAAAGCCAGCCGTGTGTAGCCCTGGGGCTTGCTCTCTGGAGCAGGGGGTGGTGAGAATTGGTGTGCCTCCAGAATGCCGGAAAATCTGGCAGAAAGAAAGAAAGGAGAATGGGAGAGAAGTAAACCCTCCATTTCCAGGAATTCTGAAGAATAACTTCCTGACATTTTATTCCTGGCACTATTCTATGTTGTTGTTGTTGTTATTTTTAATCCAACAAGACTCAGCCCACTGAAGTTCACTGGGCATAGGAACACGGGATGGGGTGGGCAGGGTGGATGGTGGGAGAGATGAAGGGAAATGTTTGTAGTGGATCGTTTGGGCATCCTTGCTCACCTCAGTGGAAGAGTCCTACTCTACCAGGCTATGTAGCACAGAAGGAACCAAGGCTTGAGAAGTAGGTAGTCGGCAGTTCAAATCCTGGATCTGTCACTTGCTAGATGCCAGGCCTCAGGCTACTTGCTTAATCTGTTAGAACTTTCTTTCCTCATCCACACAATGAGGATGCAAAGATTGCCACGTCTTACCGCCAACAAGAACCAGGGAGATCTGACCTTACATGCCAGGTCCAGGTTCAACCCTGGGTTTCACTGTGTGGTCTGAGAATGACTCATGGGTATTTGGGGCCTGATTGCTGAAGGCTTGTTTTGGTTTTCACGTATTAGCAGACTCTATGCTGTGTTCTGGGCATGATGGGGCACAGGGAAAGGAGTCAATCATGCAGCCTGGTGGTTGACAGGTAAAGCATGAGCACAGGTCACAAAAAGGGTAAGGCAGAAAGTGAGGCAAGCTCTGCAAAGGGCAGATGGTGAGGCTGAGGCAAGGCTAGGAGGGAGTGTTCTTTGGCTTTGGAGATTCTGGTGCCTGCTCCCTGTGTGATCGTGAGCAAGTCACATAAATCTCTTTGAGCTTGTGTCTTTTTCTGTTGTCTGCAGAACGATGAAAATGGTGATTATGAGGTCACTTGGCAGAATAAATGAAATAACATGTGAAAAAGCATGTAGCAAAGTGCTGATCTTGGTCTGATGGTTGTGATGAACAGGTTTGAGTTCATAAGTTAATTTTCCTTTCTACTCCTTATTTAGCAAATTCTGCAGCTGGAGCCCTATGATGGGAAGATAATAGCTATGTGCTCCAGGAGAGCAGGAATGGTGTCTTCTCTTTATGCACTGAGGTCTACCACAGGCTTAGCAGATGAGGGTTGTATTGCCATAGTCAGTACACAAAAACAAATGGATTTAGTGGACTGGTCAGAGACTGCACTCCACTTCTCTGTAGGCCAGAAACCAAGAAACCTGTCCTGATGTTTCCTTTGTGTTCCTAGACTCACTCTCTACCCTTCTCCATTCTGCTGTGCCCTGGAGAGGCTGGCGCTTAGGGGCTACATCAATAGGCTGCCTTGCTCTCAGACTTCAGTGAGTGGAAACTACCAGCAGCAGGTCAAAGAATGGGTGGAAAGTGAAATGGGGTATTTAGTACCTGGATCCGTCTCTGTCAGGTCACTGTGGCTTAGTGGTTTAAGCTTACCAAAGGCCTCAGCTGTTGTCTGACAGTTTTCCCTACAGCTGCTGTCTGCAGTTCTGTCCCTTTGCCCCATTAGGCTCAAGTGAGGTAAGAGCACCCTGCTGTCACTAACTAGCACCATGATACTGCAACATACTGTAGCCTTGGCCATGTCTTTGCAAATAGTCCCTCCAATGATCTCCCCATTTGAGTTTATCATCTGTTGATGGCCAGGGACCTTGACTTTTTCAACTTTGTAAGGGAAGTTAGGGAACATAATGAAAAGTGATTTAATGCAGAAAGGAAGGCTATTGAGGGCACCGCTGAAAGAATTGGAGTGAAATGGTGCCTGGGAAGATGTTCTTTTAAGGACCTTTCTGAGGGCAATAGTAAGTGAGCATTCTCCATGCAAGGTGTCAGAAATGAGATGTTGCAGAGTGCGAGGGCAAAATATTTGAAGCTAATCCAAAACGAATTTGCTGCTTCAGGAGCCAGAGGATTCAGGAAGAAGGTGCTGGCTTAGACATGAGGGAGAAGGGCTGGAAATAGGAGGTGAGACAGTCCCCAAGCTTGAATACAGAGAATAAAGTCAGATTCAGTGACTAATCTCCTCTCAGGCAACTTCTTCATGGCTACCTAGCACCCTGTGAGTTCCTCCTGGCTAGGGACAGCATGCATTCTGAAGGGCAAATTAGCCAGGCATGGTGGCACGTGCCTGTAGTCCCAGCTACTCGGGAGGCTGAGGCAGGAGAATCGCTTGAACCTAGGAGGTGGAAGTTGCAGTGAGCCAACATCACACCGCTGTGCTCCAGCCTGGTGAGGAATTGAAACTCTGTCTCAAAAAAGAAAAGAATAAAGTTCCTCCAAGCTGTGGAAGAACTTATGTGGGGAGAAGCAGAAATCAAGCGGAGGTAAAACTTGGTGAATGATTTCTTGAGCTTCTAGCCTGTGTCTAGGAGATGGTCTGTCTAGGAGGCCTGGGAACACACCAAAAGGGCACTGGAATTCCAGCCTCCTTTCCCTGCTACAAAGTCAGGGATTTGTAGGGAGATGCTGGAAAGTGATAGAAGTTTTGGGTTCTAATCATAGTTCTTGAACAAATTCCTTAAGGTCGAGTGATTTTAGACTTTCTTGACTTTTGAGATGATCTGGACCAAACCCTTCTGGGACAGGTGGGGAAACTGAGAGGTCAAATAGTTTCTCTAAGATTGCATGGACTGTTAGTGGCAAAAGGGAAAATGGGACTCCTGATGCATCATCTACTACCTGAGACATCACCTTTCTGGGTCTCAGTTTGGGTCCTGGGAGCCGATTTTTAGGGTGCAGGCTAGTGGTCAGGAGATTTATCCGAGGGTTCTCTCAGGAGCAACACCTGGGGAAGGGAAAGGATGGAAGCACAGTTGGGCAGAGGGGAAGTTGGGCTGCCATGCAGTATCAATGGAAGCCACAGCCAGCCCTGTGGGAAGATTCAAAGCTGGGACTGGTCTGCATCTGTCTGTCACTGGATGTGCACTGCTCTGGGAAGGGTGTACCCTTGGGGAAGGCACTCTTCAGCTGAGGCAATCCTCAAAGGGCTGGCGGGTAGGGAGATGAATTCTTCCTTCCTTCCTCACGGGGACCCAGGGGGCTCATCACAGAACCACCACATTGGTAGAAAGGGAAGCACCACCTGCCTGGCTTGCATGACTTACATAGGTCATGTGAGAATTAAATCCAATATCATACACAAATGTACCTCAAAATAGAAAGCAATGTAGAAAAGTGAGGAGGTCTGACTGTGGCTGGCCTGCTGTGTGCAGCTCTGGCTTGGATATTGACAAACACAGGAAGCAGTGAGAGGAGCTCCTTTACCCCTGTGTGTGTCTGTGGGGCCCGGCATGTGGTGTGCAGGTGCCATATTTCTCTTGGCCCAGTTGTCATATCCCCTGGTAGAACACCTCCCCCTTGGCATTAAGGTCTCTAAGCCAGGAAGGCCCAGCACCCTGTGAAAAAAAGAACACATCTCGGGGCTGGGTCTCATGCTAATGAGAGTGGCCCTCCCTGTCTCCTCCTTGCTTTCCTACACCCCTCTATCTGGAAGAAATAGCCTTATAGAATTTGAGGTGAGATTCTATAATATTTGCAAAATAACCCTCCAATGTTTGATCAGTGAAGTCAAGTGGAAAGACTGCAGGCTTTGGACTCAGGCATATAATTGTCTAATCCTGCACCAATACCTACTGGCTGTGTGGCCCTGGCAACTTCTCTCAAACTCAGCTTCCTTGTTTGAAAAATGAGAATAGAATTAAAGGACTAAACGTATATAAAATGCCTATGACTATGCCAGGCATGTGGAAAATCCTGAATCCCTTCCTTCTCTCTTTGCTTCTGTCCTCTAGGAGATAGCAGGACAACCCCCTACGGGACAGGACTGGGGGAACCATCTCCCCTCCCTCCACTGTTCCTTGAAGAGGGCACCCCTGCCATCCTCCCATTGCATCAGATGCTGGAAGGCAGTGGCAGCTGGGCATCTAACAGAGGGAGATGGTACAGAGCTGGTGGCCAGGGAGGGAGCTACAAGAGGGAATGGGCATTCTCGGGAGGAGACTGGGGGAAACAGAAGTGCTTCAAGACCATCCATGCCCCTGGAGAAAGCTCAGAGGCAGCGGCTGTGCTGTGTGAAATGAACGATTCACTCAAGAGGAAACATGATTTCTCTCTCGTTTGTGGAGCTAGTCAGGTAAGGGCTGGTTGACTGAAACCTTGAGAGATTAAATAAATGGAGAGGAGCTTCAAGATAGAATCTGTGTTTCCTTCCCCAAGGATGCTGGTGCTTCCCTGGAACTCGCAGCCCCCAGCTCCCAGAGCATTTGTTCACCCGCTGTCAAAGGTGTGTTCTTCTCGGCCTGGGCCACTGGGCTGGGGGTGGGTAGGGCTGGGTGCAACACAGACAATGAAGAACTCCATTTATTGTAACAGAGTCTCAAACTGCCAGCAGCCCCTGAAACACAGGCTTTTTAAGTAAGATCTAAAAGGTGGACCTTATTAAGGACTGGATAAGGTGGCTTGGGGCCAGACAGGAAATTGGAATTGAACACTGATGGGAAAACCTATTATTAATACTTTGTTGCTTGGGGAGTGCTACCATTACAGAACACACAGGGCAGAGGCAGGGAAAGGATATGGGGGAAACTAGTCATGATTTTCAGCTCTTAACAGAGGAATGGAGCTCCCAACTGACTGACCACCCAGCCTCACCCCATCTCCCAGGGGAGGATTCCTGGCCCAGGTGGTGGAGGTGTGGAGGACACCGCAAGTATACATTTAAGTACGGATGGAGAGATGGGCGTGTCCAGCCCTGAAGGGGACCCTAGCGTAGGATGGCTAAGCAGAGGGTACTGGCAGCAACCTCAAAAGCACATGAGAAGATAAAGCTAAGCTCAAAGAAAAAAGACCTAATATTTTAAAGAGGAAAAAAAGTTAAAATTATAAAAACACTTTCCAGCCAAATGCCCAATTTTCCAACTTGAGGAGCAAGGTTATGTAGGGGTGGAGTGGGGGAAGGGTCGCACTCATTCCTGGTGAATGAAACTCTAACAGTGATCTGAGACCCACAGAGGAGTGTAAGGGATATTTTAGCTTTGGCAAAGTCCTTACAGATGCCATTTGAGTACCATCTGCAATGCTGCTTCCTCATCAAGCCTTGTAAGCGTGTCCTTCCCCAGCTGGAGACTTTCTCTCCACCTTCTGTGTTTAAGCTCCCCCAGCACTGCTTTCACCTCTGTGCAGTGTGAATTTCTTGTTCCCTTGGTAATTGTTTTCCTGTCTAGTTCCCTCCCTTCGCTGTAAACTCCGCAAATGCAGGGATCAGGCCTCATCTAGCTCCTTCTCCAGTACCCCATCTGGCAGATTCCACTGCAATGAAGGGAGTCCTCTGCAGAAAATGGCTCTCCCATGCCTGTGTATGTAATACACTGCGCCTGTATGGAGA
Source organism: Rhinopithecus bieti (assembly GCF_001698545.2). Classification (NCBI taxonomy): domain Eukaryota; kingdom Metazoa; phylum Chordata; class Mammalia; order Primates; family Cercopithecidae; genus Rhinopithecus; species Rhinopithecus bieti. The sequence continues at coordinate 5,087,321 of NW_016804694.1, forward strand.
GGCCTCTGGGAGGCCTGCAGAGAGCACTGCTGGTGCCCCTCTACCTGCTGCATGCTGCAGTGGTGAGGGGATGTGGCTGGTAGCAACTCACAGCTGCCCCCTTCTCAGGAGCATTGTCCCCAGATAAAAGGGGGCCTCTACTGAGAGATGGACCAGGAGGGAGGGCTTGGCCAGAGGAGGCTGTCTCTCCTGCCCACCTCCTCAGACCTGAGCCAAGGGCAAGCTGACACAGGTGGCACAGCAGGCTGGCCTCCTGGCTTCAAGGTGGGCCCCTGTCTGCGGAGCAGTTGTTGCTCTCGAGCTCCGGGTAGGATGAGGCTGAAGTGAGTCTCTACCAGACACACCATGCTGGCTTTGCTCTTTACGCCATGCTCCCTCCTGCATCCCCCATTCCTCCCCTGAGAGCACATCCCCAACAAACCACTTGAACAGTACCCACCTCCAGGCTCTGCTTCTTCGGAACCAGTGTGAGGGAGGTGCTGGCAGGTACGTGGGCACCATCAAAACTGATGTGATGTGGCAGTCTCAGATGGGGATTTGAGCGCTCCGTGGGTTAATGGAAAGCGATCCCAGAAAGCTCTGGGAGGGAGCTGGGGAGGTACCGGGGGAAGGGAGGAAGTGAGGCAGGGAGGGGAGAAAGCCAGCCAGGAGCACACTAATGAGTGCGCTACCCTTGTGGGCAACGGGCACTCAGTCCTGCTGGGGCCCGTCTGAGACGCGGGGAGGAACATACCTCAGAATTGTCCCCTGAGGAGTCTGAGGGATATTTTAGCAGCGGTAAAGTCCTTAAAAATGATTTTTAAGTACCATCTGGAATGGTGCTTCCTTATCCAGAGGGGTAAGAAGCTATGGTATTTATCAACTCCTGTCCATTGTTAGTTGAGGGTCACTGAGGGGACCTTAACACTTAACACTTATGACCTGCCTGACACCAGCAAGGAGACCACACTCCAGGGCAGAGAGATGCAGGAAGCCCTGGGTGGCCAGGGGACTGTTTATGGGTGATCTCTCGGGTAGGCCAAGAGGTTATGCTTAGGCACCAACAGAACAACCAAATCAAAACTAAACCACAAAATACTGGTTACATTTCCACCTGGCTGTCTGCAGGAACATCATACTTACTGTGACCCCAAAGTGAACCTGCAACTTTCCTCCCCACCACCCAGCCCACAAATCGGCCCCTTCTTCTGCCTCATTCCCTAGACTCATCTTTCAAATAACTGTTTAACCCACTGGCCCCAGGTAGATGCCTTAGCATTGGTTTAGCTTCCTAACTGATCCCTCTTTCCCCCAGAGCCACCAAGTACTTTGTTCCACCTTTCGTCTTCTTCTATGATTATTATTTCTATTCATTAGAAAGCAAGTCGCCACCCTTTATTGTTGAGCATGCCTGGAAAGTCTCACCATCTTCCATGCCTGATTGGCTATGGTTTGTCCTCCGACAGACCTTCCCTGATATGTATTGCTCCTTTGTTTTATTTCTCGGAAGGTCTCTACTCCTTCCCTGACGAGTCAGGTACTTGCCAATAAAACAGCCTACCCTGGAAGCTGATCTGCCACCCCCCTCACTGAGACGAGACAGTGACCAGGGTCCATCTTTTAGTCATATTCTTGAATCTCCACCCTGAGCAATCATTTCTTGGAGAAACAAAATCCCCTCACCCTGAGAGGTGGAGATTTTTGTTCAGTACATCAACTCTTGTCTTTTTTTCTGAGGCTCTGTGGAAGAAATGTCTCTATTTCCAGAGCCAATACTCACCATGTTCCTCCCAAGCGGCTGGAGTGCTTTTATCTTATAGGCTCCGTGAATCAAGTAATGGATTGAGCCTCCTGTTTTGTACTAACTGTTAGAAAGTCAACAGCTGAATTCATAGCCCACCTCTAGCAAGCATAAGGATCTAACTATCCCAATGTGAACTTCCTCTTTTTTGTTGGTATGTTTTGTTACCTGTCTTCTTTTGTTGCTAAGCAGATGGGACAATTTTATTGTATATATTAAGTTGTACAATATGATGTTATGGGATACATGTAGATAGTAAAAAAAGTTACTTAAGCGAGGCAAATTAACCTATCTATCATGTTACATACTCTTTTTTCGTTCTGTGGCAAGAGTAGCTAAAATCTGCTCATTTAGCATAAATATTGAATACAGTACAATTTTATTACCTACAAACCTCATGTTGTACATTAGAGCTCTAGACTGGTTCATCCTGCATTTCTGCTACTGTGTATCCTCTCATCTACATCTCCTTGTTTCCTCCCTGTGCCACCTTCCTGTCCCTGCTAATCAGTTTTGTTTTTCTCTCTCTGTATATTTGCTTTTATTTTTTAAGTTTCCACATGTAAGTGAGATCATAGGTCATGCAATATTTTATTTTCTGGTATTTATTTATTTAGATGGAGTTTCATTCTGTTGTCCAGGCTGGAATGCAGTGGCATGATCTCCGCTCACTGCAAACTCTGTCTCCTGGGTTCAAATGATTCTCCTGCCTCAGGCTCCCTAGTAGCTGTGATGACAGGTGTGCACCACCATGCCTCAGCTAATTTTTTTGTATTTTTAGTAGAGACAGGGTTTCATCATGTTAGCCAGGCTGGTCTCAAACTCCTGACCTCAAATCATCCACCCACCTTGGCCTTCCAAATTGCTGAGATTACAGGTGTGAGCCACTACGCCCAGTACCATGCAATATTTTACTTTCTATGTCTGGCTTATTTCACCCAGTACAATGTCCTCCAGGCTCACTATATTGTGACAAATGGCAAGATCTTACTTGTTTTTTAGAGATGAACAATAACTCATTACACACACACACACACACGCAGTTTCTTTATTTGTTCATTGACAGACACATAGGTTGTTTCTCTTATCTTGGGTATTGTGAATAATGCTGCAGTGAACATGAAAGTACAGATATCTTTACAAGGTGGTGATTTCATTTCCTTTGGCATATGCCCAGAAGAGGGTTTACTGGGTCATGTAGTAGGTACTATTTTGATTTCTTTAGGAACCTCCATGCTGTTTTCCATAATGGCTGTATCAATCTACGTTTCCACCAATATTGTACAAGGGTTCCCTTTTCTTCATATTCTTGCAAACATTGTCTTTTCACTTTTTGATGATAGCTATCCTAACAGGTGTGAGGTAGTATCTTGTGTGTTTTCTGATGATTAATGATGTTGGGAACCTAGTCATATACTTGTTGGCCATCTTTATGTATTCTTTGTGAATTATCTACTCATATTCTTTGCCTATTCTTTTAGTCAGGTTATTTGTTTTTCTATTATTGAGTTGTATGAGTTCTTTGTACATTTTGGATATTAACCCCTTATCAGATATGTGACTTACAAGTATTTTCCCAATTAATAGGCTGCCTTTTCTTTTTGTTGTTTCCTTTGTTGTGCAGAAGACTTTTAGTTTGATATGGCTCTTTAGTTTAGTTTAGTTTAGTTTAGTTTAGTTTAGCTCTTGTGGCCTGTGCTTTTGTAGCAATATCCGAGAAATAATTGTAAAGGCCAATATCCAGGAGCTTTTCCTTTATGTTCTCTTCTAGGGGTTTTATAGTTTCTGTTTTTACATTTAGGTCTTTTATTGATTTTGAGTTGATTTTGTTTATGGTGTGAGATAAGAGTGCAATTACAGTCTTTTGGATGTGGAAATCTAGTTTTCCCAGCACCGTTTATTGAAGAGACTATTATTTCCCCATTATGTCCTCTTGGTGCCCTTGTCAAAAATTAATTGACTGTATTTGTTTGAATTTATTTCTGTGCTCTCTGCCCTGTTCCATTAGTCTATGTGTCTGTTTTTATACCAGTACCATACTGTTTTGATTACTATACCTCTGTAATATAATTTTAAATCTGGAAGTTTGATGCTTCCAACTTTGTTTTTCTTTCTCATTATTGTTTTGACTTTTCAGAGTCTTTAATGTTTCCGTAATGTTTTGTCTATTTCTGTGAAAGATGTCATTGCACCTTTGATAGAGATTGCATTAAATCTGGATATTGCTTTGGGTAGTACGGACATTTTAACAATATTATTCTTCCAATCCATGAGCACAGGGTATCTTTCTACTGATTTATGTCTTCTTCAATTTCCTTTTCCAGTGTTTTACAGTTTTCTGTGTATGGATCTTTTACCTCTTTGGTTAAATGTATTACTGAGTATTCTTTGATACTATTGTATTATAATTGGGATTATTTTATTGATTTATTTTTCACTTAGGTTATTTGTGTATAAAATGCTACTGATTTTTGTATGTTGATTTTGATATGGTTTGATATTTGTCCTTTCCAAATTTCATGTTGAAATGTGATCCTCAATGTTGGAGGTAGGCCCTGGTAGGAGGTATTTGGGTCATGGGAGCTGATTCCTCATGAATGACTTGATGCCCTGCCTGTGGTAATGAGTTCGTGCAAGAGCTGCTTGTCTAAAGAACTTGGCAGCTCCCCCCTATCTCTCTTGCTCTCTCTCACTATGTGATACCTGCTCCTCCTTTGCCTTATGTCATGATTGTAAGCTTCCTGAGGCCCTTACCAGGAGTGGATGTTAATGCCATGCTTGAACAGCCTGCATAATCATGAGCCAAATAAACCTCTCTTCTTAATTACCCGTCTCAGGTATCCCTTATAGCAATGCAAACCAGACTAACATAATTTTATATCCTGCAACTTTATTAAATTCACGTATTAGTTCTAACAGATATTTTGTGTGGAATCTTTGGGATTTCTTGCACATCATCTGCAAATAGGATAGTTTTTCTTCTTTCTTGTCAATTGGAATGCCTTTTCTTTTTCTTACCTGATTATTCTTGCTAAGCTTCTAGTACTATGTTGAATAGAAGTGGTAAGAAGAGGGCATCCTCATCTTAGTGGATTCATGCCTATCTTGGTGGAAAAGCTTTCAGTTTTCCCCATTGATTATAACGTTAGCAGTGGGATTTTGTAAATGTCTTTTCTTATATTGAGGAATTTTCCTTCTATATCTAAACTGTTGAGAATTTTATCAAGAAGAAATGTTGAAATTTATCAAATATATTTTCTGCATCAATTAAGATGAGCATATGATTTTTATGTTTTTATTAATGTAATGTGTCACATTGATTGATTTGTATATGTTAAACCATTCTTGCATGCCAGGGATAAATCTTACTTGGTCATGATATATAATCTTTTTGATGCATAATCCAACAACCATATGTTGTTGGATTTGGTTTGCTAATATTTTATTGAAGATTTTTGCATCAATGTTTATCAGAGATAGTGGCCTACAGTTTTTTTTTTTAATTACAGTGTCTTTGGCTTAGGTATCAAGGTGATGCTGGCCTTGTAAAATGTGTTTGGAAGTATACCCTACAGATAAAATTTTTGGAAGACTTTAGGAAGTATTGGTATTAATGCTTTGAATGTTTGATGGAATTCAGCTGTGAAGCTGTTTGGTCCTAGGCTTTCTGTTGTTGAGAGGTTTTAAAAGTAATAAAATGTCTTTGTTATTGGACTGTTCAGGCTTTCTATTTTTTCCTGACTCAATTTTTTTGGGCTATATTTTTCTATAAAGCTATTCATTTCCTCTGGGCCATCTAATTTGCTGGAATATAGTTGTTCATATTAGTCCCTTATGATTTTTTTATTTCTGAGCTGTTGTAATTTCTTTAATTTTTTATTTCTGAGTTTTTTTCGTAGACTAGCTATGGGATTGTCAATTTTGTTTATTTTTTCAAAAACCAACTCTATTGATTCTATGGTTTTCTGTTTGTTATTTGCTTTATTTTGTTATGATTGTTATGTTTTTTCTTTTGCCAATTTTTAATTTTTTAAATCTTTTTAATTTCTTGTAGTATAATGTTGGACTATTTGGGAACTTTTTTAAATGTAGGCATTATTTCTATAAACTTTCCTCTTAGCCGGGCATGGTGGCTCACGACTGTAATCCCAGCACTTTGGGAAGCTGAGGCGAGGCCGGGGCAGATCACGAGTCAGGAGATTGAGACCATCTTGGCTAACATGGTGAGAACCTCCGTCTCTACTAAAAATACAAAAAAAAATTAGACGGGCATGGTGGAAGGCACCTGTAGTCCCAGCTACTCGGGAGAGGCTGAGGCAGGAGAATGGGTGAAACGCAGGGAGGCTGGAGCTTGCAGTGAGCTGAGATGCACCACTGCCCTCCGCCTTGGGCAACAGATCGAGACTCCGTCTCAAAAAAAAAAAAAAAAAAAAAAAAAAAAAAACTTCTCTTAGAACTCCTTTTGCTGCATCCCATAGGTTTTGGTTGTGTTTTCAAATTTTCTTTTTTGTTTTATTCTTTGACCCACTGATTGTTCAGGACCATGTTGTTTAATTTTCACATATTTTTAAATGTTTCAAGATTTCTTCTGTTATTCATTGCTAGTTTCATGCCATTGTGGTCTAAAACAATACTAGAAATTGTTTTAATCTTCTTAAATTTGTTAAGACTTGCTTTGTGGGTTAAAATATGGTTTTTGTGGAGAGTGTTCCAGGTGTGCTAAAGGAAAATGTGTATTCTGCTGGCACTGGATGAAAACTTCTATATATGTCTATTAGGTCCATTTAGTTAAAAGTACAATATAAGTCTAATATTTCCTTACTAATTTTCTGTCTGGTTGATATATCCATTGTTGAAGAGAGATACTGAAGTTCCCTACTGTTGTTGTATGGCTATCTATGTCTTCCTTCATGCCTATTAATAGTAGATTTATGTATTTAGGTGCTGCAATGTTGGATGCATATACATTTACAATTGTCATGTCCTCTTGATTGTCAACCCCTTTGTCATTAAATAATGACCTTCTTTGTCTCTTGTGACAGTTTTTGACACAAAATCTATTTTATCACATAGTCACCCCTGCTCTCTTTTGGTTACTGTTTGCATGGTAACCATTAGCGGTGGGTATCTTCTTTTATCCCTTCACCTTCAGCCTATGTGTGCCCTTAAGGCTTAACTGGATCTCTTATAGGCAGCATATAGTTGGATCTTGTTTTTCTTATTCATTCAGCCATTCTATGCCTTTTGGCTGTAGAATTTAATCCATTTACATTCAAGATTATCTTTGATAGATAAGAACTTACTACTGTCATTTTGTTACTTGTTTTCTGGTTGTTTTATATCTTCTTTATTTCTTTCTCTCTTGTTGTCTACCTTTGTGATGTGATAGCTCTCTTCTATTTACCCATAAAAATTAACAAAAATAAAAAATAACAAAAAAGATAATATTCTGTAGTGCTAAGCTTTAATTCCTTTCTCTATCATTTGTATATCTGCTGTAGTTTGTTTTGTGTTTACTATGATACTTACATAAAACATAATCAACTATTTTAAGCTGATAGCAGCTTAAGTTTTGTCACATACAAAACTCTAGGTTTTATTCTTCCCACAATTTGTTTTGATGTAAAATTTACATTTTTTTATACTGTGTATTTCTTAACAACTTATTGTAGCTTTTTTTTTTTTTTTTTTTTTTTTTTTTTTTTTTTTACCATTTTAAACTTTAAGCCTCATATTAGAATATGTCTGAATGTCTGACTTATTGGAGTGCTCTGGATTTTACTATGTGTTTTCTTCTACTTGCAAGTTTATAATTTCACATGTATTTATGACAATAAGTACTGTCCTTTCATTTTTACTTGAAGAACTTCCTTAGAATTTCTTGTAGGGCAGATTTAGTGGTGATAAATTTCTTCATTTTTTGCCTTTCTAGAAAATACTTTGTTATTCTTTCATATCTGAAAGGCAGCTTTGCTGGGTATAGTATTCTTCACTGACAGTTATTTTTCTTTCAGCACTTTATCACCTCATTTTCTCCTGCTCTTCAAGATTTCTGCTGAGAAATCTCATAGTATCATGGAAATTTCCTTATATATGACTGTGTGCTTTTTCTTGATGCTTTTAAAATTATTTGTCTTTGCCTTTTGACAGTTGATTATGACATTCTTTGGAGAGGATCTCTTTGGTTTTATCTGTCTGGTGATCTTTAAGTTTCACAAATTTAGATATCCACATCTCTCCCAGGACTTGGAAAGTTTTCAGCAGTTATTTTATTAAATAAGCTTTCTGTCCCTTTCTTTGTTTCTTCTCCTTCTAAAATGCCCATAATGCAAAAATTTGTTCACTTAATGGTTTCCTATACATTCCATAAGCTGTCTTTACTCTTTTTAGTTTTTTTCCTTTGACTGAGTCATTTCAAAAGACCAGCACTTGAATTTACAAATTCTTTCTTGCTTGACATCATCTGTCATTGAATCTCTCTATTGTATTTATTTTATTGATTGAATTATTCAGCTCTAAGATTTCTGGTTTTTATGATGGTTATTTCTTTGTTGAATTTCTCATTTAGATCATACATTGTTTTTCTAATTTCATTGAATTGTCTATTTGTATTTTCTCTTATCTAAGTTTTCTTATGATTATTATTTTGAATTTCTTTTCAGGCAACTTATACATTTCTGTTTCCTTGGGGTTAGTTACTGGAGAATGATTGTGCTTCTTTGATGATGTCATGTTTCCTTGCCTTTTCATGTTTCTTGTGTCCCTGCATTGATGTCTGTGCCTCTGATGGTGCAGTTACCTCTTCAAAACTTTACAAAGTGACTTTCATAGGAGAAGACTTTTATCAGCAGAGGGACATGAAGGTGCTAGTTGTGTGGAATGTGGTGGCTCTGGTTTCATGTTGGTACACTGATGTAGCCTCCATTCAGCTTCCTCAGTTGCAATCAGTTTTAGCAATGACTGAGTGCCTTTGCGGTCTAAGTGGTAGGAGCGTACAGCAGTGACAGTGGCTATGTAGGTTATTAGGCCAGGGCCTTTATTTATCCTCCTCTTCTTGTCTTCCCAGAGTGCGGAGTCTTGGTGAGGGGATCTCTTTTGCGGTTAGGTCTGACACAGCCCACAGGCACCCACAGTGGTTCTAGGATCCAGGGCAAAACTGCCCAGAGCAGCTATGGAGTTGGTTTCCTGGGCTCAGGATCCTATGAAACTACTATAGTGCCTTGAACTTGAGGTACAGGTCCACTTTCTAAGGCATTAGTGGTTGTAGTTCTCTCACTAAGCCAGGGTGTAGTACTCTGAGACACAGCCCAGAAGTTCAGGTTCAGAGGGCAGAGATATAACTGTAGACCAACCCTGGGGGTAGGGTGAGGCACTGACACAGCTCTGGGGGAAAAGAGGTACTCTGGAGACTCACGCTCTGGGAAGCAGGACACAGTTGCAATTCTAGACCCAGAAACAGTGGGGCATGGTAGCATCTCAGGCTCTGGGAGATGAGGTACTACACAGTGGTGACTCTGGATTCTAGGATGGTGGGGCATGGCAGTAGCCTAGGCTCTATGAGGTCAGGTGCAGCATCAGCAAGGACCCAGGAATGGCAAGATGCTGCGGGGGCTTGCTCTCCAGGAAAAGGGAAGCAACACAGCAGTGACTCCACTCCTTGAAGAGGTGAGGCACCTCAATAGCTCAGACAGCAGGGGACTAGTCCAGTTTCAGGTAGGTGGGTCACTGTGTCTGTTTGGCTTGGAGGGTGAGGCAGAGCTCTGCTAAGGCTCCAGTTCCCTTTAATGTGAAATACTGCTTTTTCTTGGCCCCAGAAATCATGGCTACACAGGTTGGTGGAGCCTCTGGATCCCTGCTGGGGGCAGAGTACCATGCCAGCTGTGGCACTAGGGGTTGCAACTGTTCTAGTATGCTGGAGGCTTGGAGTCCCTGTAGGAAGGGTACTGCACGTGGTGGGGGGTTCAACTGCTTCAGCTTTCAGGAGACCTGAAGTCCTCAGGGGATGGGGCATCAACTCAGCTCAGTCCTCAGGGGAGGGTGCACAGTGACTGGAATGGCAGGGATTTGGCACCTCTATAGTATCTTGGCCCTAGGGGACAGACACGCAGCAGCTCAGCTCAGGGATAATGTGCCTCCAGGTGGGTGTGTTGCAGGGACAGCAAAGCCTCAGAGATGGAGTGGTGCAGTGGCTGCTCACCCCAAAGCAGAATACACTCTAGCAGTGGCTCCAGTTTCAAGATGGCACAGCATAGTAGCAGCATGTGTCACTGGGAGAGGGGCAGGGCAGCATCAGCTCCTACTCTGGGGAGTAAATTAACTGTGGACCCTGGGCATGTCCCTCAGCTGGGCTCAGAGTCCATGTGGACTATAGGAATCTCCCGATAGTGAAGACTGCAGGTGTCTGCACTGGCAGTGGGGGTTGCTGGGTACTCTTGCTTTTCTTTTCACTACAGGAAGGAGTCTGTCCTGTTTCCAAGCTGATATCAACTAGGGAGATGGAGTGGCAGAGGCAAAGTGTCTTCTCTTTTCTTTGCATCCATTCCAGGTTTTTGTGCTGTCCAGAATTCCGTTGCTTCTCTGTTATTCTCTGGAGCTCTCTTTCATTTTGGTCAAAATAATGTTGTTTATTCATGGGTTTCTTTTTTGTGATGGAGAAGTATACTAGGAGCTTCCAGTTGGCCATCTTGCTGACGTCACTCCACAATATGACTTCTTTCATGGCCTCATCTCATCATTCCTATTTTGTCTTTCTATTTTTCCTGCTTCCTTCTATACTTATTGAACATTTCTTTTGGTTTAAGTTTTATGCATCTATTAACTTGCCTTAAATCCTTTTGAGACAGACATATACATACATGAATATCATCATGCAAATGTATTCACCTCTTATTATCTTCTCCTCCCATTCCTACTGTAACTGCCTCAGCCTGGGTGCTCATGCATTGCTGTTACTCAAATAATCTCCCTACTGGTAAATTCTTGCTTCTGGTTGTGATCCCCAATTCATCCTCCACAGAGCTGCCAGGATAATCTTTCTAACATGCAGACCTCATGAGACCACTCTTCTGCTCAAAATTCCTCAACACTCTTCTCAACGTCTGCAGAATAAACCTAACTCTTCCCTTTCATGGCATACAAGACCTTCCCTTCACAGCAGCTAACCCCTGCCTGCCTATCTGTTTAGCCTCATTTCTCACTTCTTCTTTACCTCCATATCCCCCAACGGACCCCTTTTGACATTCCAGAAATGACAGAAACACCAGACCATCTGTTCCTGTTGCCCCTTGTCCACTTGCCACACCCCTACCATCCCTTGAGGCTCATGTCAAAAACACCTCCTCTGTGAAGTCTTCCCTGGTTCTCTAGGCAGACTGTGATGCTCTAGCTGTAATACAACCAAGACTTAACAGTTTTGACCACAATGCCAGACAAAGTGTGAGGAGATTTAGGACCCTGAAGATTCACATTTAAATGTCCTCAGAGCTAAAATGTCTTAAGGCTAAAAATAAGGAAACCCCAAGCAGGCAGTGAAGACAGCTAGCTAAAGAAAGGTATCCACTCTTCCTCTCACCTCTTATGAGGTATGATTTAAATACAAGAGTCAAGGATTACAAAAACCCAAATGAAAAGGAGGATCCCCTTCCCCCCACCACCATGTCATAACATGAATGTGGTTGGTCGTATACTCCTACAGCTTCTATATCCAGTCAGAAGTCAGGACATTATGCAACTTCAGCCTGCATGAGATAGTTTTGGTGATGTGGACCTGAATTATTGATCTGGTAACTTCAACACTCTTAAGGTAGTAAATTTGCTTGCCTTGCAACAGTGACCCTCAAAATGTGGTCTCTGAAACAGCAGCATCAGCATCACTCAGAACTTATGGAAATGCAGATTCTCAGGCCTCCCCCACAGACCCAAGGGTCAGAACCTCTGCAGGTGAGGTCCACTATGCAGCATGTTAACAAGCCTCCAGGTGATTTTCATGCACTGCATGAAGGCAGAGGTTCTCAGCCTTAGCTGCACATTAGAGTCACCCGGGGAGCTTTCAAACAATGCTAGCTCCTAGAGTTGAGACTCACCACCTAGTGGGTATCTTTTCAACCCTAAGTAGTCTTAGAAGAAATACTGTGATAAATCAAACCCATGGCATTAATGCTTTAGGATTAGTCAAGGAATCCGTTTTGCAAAAATATGGACAATCTGTGAATTTGATATTTAATGGGTTTTATTACAAATAAAATATCTGAAGGAATCTCAAATTAAATCTTGAAAATTGAAAATTAAATCTTGAAATTCTTAATTTTTTAAAAGTATGTATTGTGCAGAATTTCAAACAAATACAAAAATGTATGGCAGAGTCTAATGAACCCCATGAAACCATCACCCAGCTTTAACAACTCCAGGACAACTCAAGGACCATCTGTCCCCCATCCAAATCTGCTTCTCCTTTTCCATGTAATTTAAAAGAAAATCCCAGATATTGTATATACATATATGGGTGTGTGTGTCTGTATATATTTGTATATATGTGTGTGTGTATATATAATTACTTCTTAATAACATGAAGTCTTGTCAGTGTTCAAATTTTTCATTGCCTCATGAATACTATGAAATTTTTGTAAGTTTTTTAGTTAGGAAGCAAATAAGATTCACACATGATGATTGGTTCTTCAGTTTTTTAATCTATGTGTTACAATTCTGTATTTCAAAAATCCCCTTGCAATGTATTTGTTAAAGAAGTCAATTTAAGCTGGTTGATTTTGGGTCTATGATTTTAAGGTTGAAAGTTGTAAAATTATTTGACTAAGTTTGGTGAAAATGTCAGTATTGGCTGATTTATAAATTACATATAATCAATTTACTACAGTTTTAAATAGCTGGGGAGGTTTTCTTTTTAGGACCAGAAGTTCGCCTATTAGACATTTGGAGACCTTAGAGAGAAAAATATATATATTACATTTATAAATATAGCTTAAAATATTTAGTAAATTTAGCTAAGTGTGTAAATTAGACATTATTCCGAGAGAATTAAATGTGTTCAAGTTGAATGGATGGGACATTATTTAAAAGCCTAATGGAAAGTGGTTATTTTTATTTAAAATGTATTAGATTTGTAAACAGAATAACAAGAGTTGTAGTTGAGTGCAGACATAGGCAAACAGATCAAAATATTTTGTTTCAAAAATTAATTTGAAAACCAAGTAATTATAAATAGTTCTTTCTGCACACACACAAACTCATGCTGACATTTTAAGCACACTTCAATTATAGTAATTACTGTATTGTGCTATAATGGTTTGCGTCCTCCCATGTCACCCAGCAACATTGTAAAGTCTGGGCTCTTTGCAAGCTGAGACTTTCCAACCTTAGTCCAGTTCCTGTAGTGAACCTTAGGAAGTGCTGCCCGGCTCCCCCATTTCAATGTCACCCCAACTTCTGGAGGTGCTATCAGCCCATTCAGGGACTGCTGGTACTGCAGAGAGCCACCTGCCCAAAGTCACGCCCCCAGGGGAGTCCAAACACCAAGTGCTTGATGAATATGGGTTGGGAAAAGAAATGCAAGAGCTCCAGACTGAAATGCAAGAGCTCCAGGCTGTCCGTGGCCTGCCTCACAGCTCAGCTTCTCCCTCTGCCCAGTCTGCCTCTTCCCCTCCCTGCCATAAAGGTTGACTCCCAGGGCCTTCCTAATAAACATGCTGCATGCTCTACTCTCTATCTCAGAGCCTGCTTCCTGGAACACCAGACTGCAACAGCACCTGACGCACGGATACAAAGAGCATGAGATAATTATTTACAGATCAGGAAGGAAAATCCGATAAAAGTATAAGAGATTCAGGGTACCCACATGAGCACTAATTAATTCTAGCAAGTTATGGCCAAATCTTACTTGCAGTTGGTGCCACACACAGCGGGTTAGGCACTGGGGTCAGCACTGCAGGAGGAAAGGAAGGCAGGTTCCATGGCTCCTGGAAGCCTTGGTTTTGCGTGATTCTCTATTCCTTTTCTGCCTTAGTCCCTTTGGCCTGCTGTAACAAATATACCACAGACTGGGTGGCTGAAACATTTATTTCTCACACTTCTAGAGGCTCACAAGTCCAAGATCAAGGTGCTAGCAGATCCTGTCTGTTGAGGGCCCCTTCCTGATTTGTGGATGGTTGTCTTGTCATTGTATCCTCACGTGGGAGGGAGCAGAGAGATTTCATGTCTCCTCTTTTTATGAGGGCATTAATCTTATTCAGGAGGGATCATGACCTAAAAGTCTCACCTTCAAATATCATCACATTGATGAGATGGTTTCAACATATACATTTGGAGGGGGACACGAAGATTTGGTCTATAGCACTGTCCAGCCCCTCAGAGAAAGGTCCAACTTCCCCAGCCTCTATATTATCTGGCTTCAACACCTGAAGAGCCTGTGTGTCTTTAAACTCCGATTTAGTCTAAGCCTAATAAATTCTAGAGACTCCCTTCACTGACCCTGGGTCTCAAAATCCATTCTCCAAGCTCTTCGTGAAGTCAGTTTGAGGCATTCTTCATGGCCCATGTTTTCCACTCCCTCACTTCTCCCATGCCTCAACTCCTCACTTCCTTACCCCTAAACCACACCCTCTGATAACCAGATTTGGAAATGCACAGTGTGCTAGATCAGACTTCCACTGAGTCTATTACACAACATCTTAGTCCCTTCAGGCTGCTATAACAAAATACCATAAACTTCGTGGCTTGTAAACAACAGAAACTTATTTCTCATAGTTTTAGAGGCTACGACATCCAACATCATGGCACTGGCAGATTCAGTGTCTGGTGAGGGCCCACTTTTTGTTCATAGATGGCGCCTCCTTGTTGGATCCTCCTGTGGAAGAAGGAAGCTCTCTGGGGTCCCTTTCATAAGGACACTAATCGCATTCATGAGGTCTCTGCCCTACAGGCTAATTACCTCCCAAAGACCCTACCTTCTAATATTGTTACACTACTGATTAGGTATTAACATAGGAATTTTGGAGCAACACCAATATTCAGATCATATGTTGGGGCTCTCCATTAGAAACCCATACTATAGCAGTTATCTGTACTTTTTTGTTCAATAGGTAAATGCAGACAAACTAGGAAGCTCAAAAATAGATCAAGAAAATTCCTTTGTGAATATATCAGTTGCCAGAAGAAGCAGAGAAAGGCCAACACGTGAGACCCATTTTAAAAGAAATCATTAAACAAAAGTATCATTAAAGGAAAAATAATTTCAGTGGGTCTATTAAGTGAGTGCAATTCTCAAAGAAAGCTGCTCCCACACCCAAGAAAACCAAACCAACTTGTTAATTTTTTAGATCTTAGAGATAAAGATAGGAATTTTTAAGTGGCCAAGATGAAAAAAGATACTAAAAGTTTGAAGAATTAAAACAAATCTACCCCTTTTTCTCAGACTGCAGGACAAGAGCATTGCTCAGGAAGAAACCACTAGAAAGCACAGAGAACTGAAACTCTCAGTCCCTGCCTGGCCAGGCACAGCCAGGGGGAGAATATTCCCAGGTGGGAAGATGATTACAGGAAGCAATGGAGAGCCAGGAGCATATAAGTAACCAAGCAAAAAGGCAAAAAGGGAGAAAGTACAGAGACTTTAGAAGAGACAACTTTGATTGTATCAACTTTGTTCATATCAATAATTAATCACATAAACACCATCAGGAAATTAAACGCACTAAGAGACTGCAAGGTGTAAAGATTAACTTTTTACCATTTTATTGCAAATATCTAACCTTTATCAGTGCTTAACACATCTATTTTCTTACACTTAATTTTTTTTTTTTTTTGAGACGGGGTCTTGCTCTGTCACCCACGCTGGAGTGCAGTTGTGCTCACTGTAACCTCTGCCTTCCGGGTTCAAGTGATTCTCCTGTCTCAGACTCCCAAGCTGCTGGGATTACTGGTGCCCACCACCATGACCAGCTAATTTTTGTATTTTTAGTAGAGACAGGGTTTCACCATGTTGGCCACAATGGTCTCAATCTCCTGACCTCGTGATCCACCCGCCTCGACCTCCCAAAGTGCTGGGGTTACAGGCATGAGCCACAGTGCCCGGCCCACTTAATTTTTAAAATTTCTTTAACTTTGTAATATTTTTATACCCTTTAATATTTCATTCTACCTTTTTGGATGAGGCAAGATATAAATTATTTAAAATATATTATTCCATAAAGTAGTTCAGACTCCCAAGATATAAATATGAATATGAATGAAAATTAAATAGAGGAGAGACAACTTTGGACACCAAGCTCACATGTCATACAGAAAGGGGCTCACCCTGTGCTTTGCCCCTTCCACACACATTTAGTGTCTACAGTGAGTTTGGCATTTACTTGGCTCACAGCAAAAATAGATAAATGAGGGAAAGTCCTATCCCCAGTGAGATTATTAAAAAGTCAGTAAATGATAAGGATACATTTTTCTTTTGTATTTATTATAATTTAGTTGGAGAATTATTCTCAGTTATATGGTAATAAAGTTGACATCTAACTGGAAATGCATAATCTTCCAAACATGTTTTTAAATTCCAAGAACTAATGTGAAAAGAAAGTAAACACAGCCAGACTAATAACAGAATAAGAAATGGCAAGCATTGCTATTAGAGATTTATTCCACACCAGGAACCTACTCTAGATGGATTCCTTGGTGGCTTTCTTAATTTCCAAAAAATTAAGGATATCTGAGTCCTAAGAATATAAAAAAGAATGTAAGTTAACTCTTTTTGAGGCAAATACAGATTAATTCTCAAATCTGACAGATACAACCATGAAGGCAAACTAGAACAATTCACTTTGGGAAAACAGATACAAAAATCCCAAATAAAACTTGGAAAATAAAAATAAGCACCTTATGAAAACAATTTACTAAACCCAAACCAGGTTTAATCATGGAATTCAAAGCTGTTATATAAATATGAAAAACCTCAATAATTGGTCATATTAGTAGAAAAACAAAATAGCAAGTATCATTATGTTATCTTAGCATGTGTCAGAAATACCTCTGGTATATTTGAAAATGCATTTTGTTTACAATTTTGGAAAGATTAGATGTATAGATTTCTTTTTTAGATTATTTAAATTATTTAAAATTGATCATCCCATTTCAACCTACATATATTGTTTCAAATGCAAGCATATTATACATGTTGGAGAAACATTAAAGTCATTTTCTTAAAAACAAAAAATAAAACAAGACTAAAACAAAGATGCCTTCTTACTGTGTCTATTTCATATAGTACCAGAGGAACTTATAATAACTACTGGAGAAGGAAGACAATAAAAGACATAAATATATGAGAAAAGGAATAAAAATATTGCTTTTTACTGGTGACCTAGAAAATCAAAAGAAATCAACCAAAAAATATTAGAGGTAATAAATGAATTCTGTAGAGTTATAGGATTTAAGATGTCTCAAAAATCAATTGTGTTCTATACCAGTAGCACACTGAAAAGAAAATGAAAACAAAGAGCCCATTTATGGTAATAAACAAATTTGAATATCAACATGGCCCATAAGAGATTTATTCAAATAACATTATAAATATTTAATGGCAAAAAGAAGACAGTAATGGCTGGAGAGAGAGAACTACCTTCTGTCTAGGAATACCAAATGCAGTAAGATAACAGCGTACCTCTATTTGCTCTCAGCTTCACTAGCACTTGCTACTACTGATGTCTGCCAAGGTCATTGTAAAAAGAGCGCCTCCTTGATACCCAGCATTGTGGATACAGCCACCAATTTTGTGAACTTCCTGCTTTGTTTATTTCTTCATCACCTTCTCTGTCTAACCTTTTCAGTTCTGATTCTCAATCATTGAATTTCAGGTCCCAATTTTTTGCTCATTTTTTCTGCTTATTCATTTTGAGACATTCCCTCTTGCTGAGCTATTCCTATTGTTAGATTCCAGTGGTAGCCATCTTAATTGGTTGGCCTGCAAATACCCATTTCTTGGGCCGGGAGTGCCCCCAGCGCACTTCAACAATATAAATGTGAGATTGAAACCTATTGAGTTAAAATTCCGTGAAATATCTTAGAGTAGAATCCAATTGGAAGAATGAATAAGGAAGAAATAATTTTTAAAAGATAATAAGGTATGCATTTATGTTTTATGCACCTCTCTGTGTATTATATTTCACTATTAAAAATATTTAAGAAAGACATAGAACTACCATAGGATCCAGCAATCCCACTACTGGGTATATATCCAAATAAAAGGAAATCAGTACATCAAAGGGATACCTGCATTCCCATGTTAATTGCAGCATTATTCGCAATAGCCAAGAAATGGAATCAACCTACATGTCCATCAGCAGATGAATGGATTTTTTAAATGTGGTATATATACAAAATGAAATAGTCTTCAGCCATAGAAAAACATAAATTTTGTCATTTGCACCAATATGAATGGAACTGAAGTTCATTGTGTTAAGTGAAATGTGCCAGGCACAGAAAGACAAATATCACATTTTCACTCATATGTGAGAGCTAAAAAAGTTAATCTCATGGAGGTAGAGAGTAGAATGATAGTTACTAGAGACTGGGAAGGGTGTATGTGTGGTGGGACAGGACATGAAAAAAGGTTGGTTAATGGGTACATATGGTTAGATAGAAGGAATACGTTCTAATGTTCAATAGCATGGAAAAATGACTAGGTAATGACAACATATTGTGTATTTCAAGATAACTAGAAGTTTTGAAATGTTTCCAATACAAAGAAATAAGTGTTCGAGGTGCCGTATATCCTATTATCTTTATTTGATCATTACACATTGTATGCATGTATCAAAATATCACGTGTCCCATAAATATGTAAAATTAATGAAAATGAAATATGGTAGACTAATCTAAGAAAATAGTTTCAGAGAAGACAAATTATTTCTTTCCAAAAAGAAAAAACAGATTTTTTTTTCTTTTTTTGGTAAAAATTGGCCTGCTCTTTTATATGTTCAGAAGTGTAGACACTCCTTCCCCCAGACTGCACCACCATCCCAACTCAAACCTAGCTCATGCACTTTGGCAGCAATATCCTCATGACTCTCTTTTGCAGGTCCCAGGAGAGACAGTGTTGAGGCAGAAACTTGGAATCCAAGGGGGTCCATGGCTCAGGCACCGTGGTGAAGGGGACAGCTGAAAGTCCCAGCCCTGTCTTGCAGCTGGGGACATCAAGGCACACACAAAAGGGCTGGCCTGAGTCCTGCTGGCCCAGGACCAGACCTCAGGTGTGCAGGAGGGTCTGCAGGCATTTGGGAGCCCACCAAGTGCTGGTGGAAGTAGAGGCTGAAGAGGCTGGAGAGCAGCTGGTAGGCAACTGTCCAGCAGATGAGATAGGCCAGGATGCTGTGGAGGGCGAGGCAGGAGTGAGTTGCGTGGGGCCCCTGAGATCAGGGCTGCCTGCTAGACCTCATGCTCCCTGGGGGCTGACAGGAACAGTACTGGCAGAGGACAGGGCAGGGGATACCCAGGCCTGGAAGAAGAGGAGGATGAAGGGAGATATGGGTAGACCACAGGAGGGATCAGCCTCCCAGGGGCAAGAGACAGAATTTGAACTCACATCATTTTGACACCAAAGGCCAGGCTCTTTAATACTACTTTCTACAGACTCCAGTGGGTCAAAGATATATATTAAAATTCAATCCATAAAAAAAATTATCTAGAAGAAAATAGAATATTTATCTCAGTTCTGAGGGGAAATAAATTTATTAAAAATGCAGGATGTCATCAGGAACAAGATGGATGTGTTGAAATCCATAAAACCAAGGACTTTTGTACAGTGAAAAGCAATAAAATAAATATCAGAAGAAAAGCAACAAAAATATATTTGATAAATGTAATAAGAAAAGGTTACTATCCAAAACATACAGACTAGATAAAATATATAAGGTTGATTCTCATTCCACAAAACATGAGATCAAAAAAGATGAGAAGAAAGTGTGAACTCAATGAAATTTAGATGGTAAATCATCTCAGGGAAAAAAAAAAAAAAAAAGCATTCACAGTCTCAATTAAAGAAATGCAAATGAAAACAACTTTAAGGTGTAATTATACACATTTAATGAGCAAAACCAAACAAACCATTTTAGGGAGGCGAGAATGGGCTATTTTCGCAGTAGGTCTCCCACTACTGTAGGATTTTCTTAACCATAACTCACAAGGGGTCTATTACTCACAGGCCCCCCTGAGCAGCTGAGAAGTGGCATGATTGATTCTAACTGATTCAGACTTTGCACAGATAAAAAGAAATTTGAAAGCTGTAAGATGCTAGACAATTTACCATCAGCAACACCATCATTATTATTACTCACCCGTGTGACTCACTTACTTACTTTCTGTTCCCCTATAGGTTGGGGTTGGTAAACAACAGACCTGTTTGGATAGAGCCCATGGAGCTATAGCAACTGGGCATCTTTTAGGTCCTACAGGAAAGCCCAAGGTCAGTATCAGGAGAGCAAGGCCAGAGGCAGAAGCGGGAACCAAGAGCAGTCCACCAATCTGATGGCTAGGGCCAAAGACACAGATAAGACCTAAGACAGGGAAAAGCAGCAAAGTGCAAGTCTCAGTTGGAGCAGTGATTAGGATATAGCTTAGAATGTGTTCTCCTCTGGCAGTTTTCCTCACAGTTCCAGTCTGGATAGACTGCCTGCATTTAAAAAGAAGACTTTTGAAGCAGACATAAATATCCATGGATAACCCAGAACACCTTACTGCTTTGCATCTCTCTCCCTTTGCACATGTATTCCTAGCTGCTTGGGATATTATGGTGGCTTTATAACGTGTGAACTTAACTGAACTGCATTTCCCAGAATTCCCTTCCCTGTATGTTTTTGGATTAGAGCCACAACAGAAATTTGCAGAAGGTTTGAAAGACAGAAGTGAAGTAATTTGAGACTTATTCTCTGAAGGAAGAAATTCAGCCTGTGTTGTAACTTACAGGCTTTTCTTGTTTGCTTGTTTGTTTGTTTGAGATGGAATCTCGCTCTGTTGCCAGGCTGGAGTGCTGTGGCGATCCCGGCTCACTGCAACCTCAGCCTCCTGGGTTCAAGTGATGCTCCTGCCTCAGCCTCCTAAGTAGCTGGGACTACAGGCACCCACCACCACGCCTGGCTAATTTTTGTATTTTTAGTAGAGACAGGATTTCACCATGTTGGCCAGGATAGTCTCGATCTTTTGACCTCATGATCTACCCTCCTCAGCCTCCCAAAGTGCTGGGATTACAGGCGTGAGCCACCACACCTGGCCAACTCACAGTCTTGCTTGTTAAATAATCTGTTGACTTCCTTTGCTGGTGTGGACAGAAGTAAGTCTATCAACTCCTCCAGCTTTTGTGATATCTCTTTTTTTGTGATATCAGGTATGTGATATCATACCTGAGCCAGGTGTGAGTGTGGCTGTCAGCAAGAGGGCCATCTTCTCCTGCAGGTCATCCATGGAGAGAGGTTGGAGGCTTGGAGATGAGAGAGACAGGAAACGCTTTCAGCTTGTTACTCTTTGGGGTCCAGCTACCTGCTTTTTTCCGCTTTACAAGCTTTTTCTTTCCCAACACTTGCCCTGCGACTTCAGGCTCAGTACCAGGCACACACACACACAAAACTGAACTTAGACTTTTACTATCTCCCATGTAATGTCTGATTCTTCAGAGAAAGCCCATATTCTATGCCATGCCTATTGTATCGCTGGCTGATGCAGAATATAGTGTCCAAAGTGGTTCCAGAAAACAAAATCATAGGAATGCTTTCTCTAAATTGATTCTGGTTCTATTGTGATTGGTCATCTGATTTGATTAGATTTCAAAATATTAATGATTATGTTTCCAGTGGTAAAGAAGGCACTGGTAGTCTATAGCAAGCAGTGGCAAAACAGCTACTTAAATGATCACTTGTAAAACACCTGTACCGAAGCGCTTATAGAAAGCAAGGCTTTGGGTAGCTAAGTGGTTTCTGTCATACAACATTTTAGTGACAATAAGGAATATAATGGGGTTGGTTGGCTGCTCCTAACTGTGATGGAGAACTTGGAGAAATAAATTTATATGCTTGGGGCTTGAAATTCCCAGCTCAAGTTCTGCTAGACCTGAAAAATTCTATGACTAACTATAAAGAAGACTTTGCGAACTCTATTTACTGAGATTTCTGAAAACCAAGCTCAAAGTCTAATCTCACAGAAGGTTGAAATACAACACAAATTGAATTCCCAGTCTCTCAGTCTCTTCGGTTTCCCTAAGGGCTCTGCTTGGGAAAGAAAGGTGCACTGAACACTGAATGGGGACATATGGAAAGATTCTGATGAAGTTGGAGATCTTGAACCCCTAAATCCTGCCAGGCCTCCTTTTCCAAAAGAAATAGCTCCTTCTACTCCTGCATGAGAAGCTGGGTATCCCCTGGCCTGAGGAATCTGTAATTGCCTTCCCTGAGGCAGTTGCCTTGAAGGAACTACAAGTACGGATCCTCCTCAGGACCTACCCCACCTCTCGTTGCTTAGATCTATTAATACAACCAGACTCATTCCAAACAGGACCCTGAGGGTGAGGAGGCACAATACACACCAAAAGAATTGCATAATCTTTTTCCATTTTACATAAAAATCGGGATAATATATATGGGCATGGAACTTAAGTTTATTAAATCAGAATGTGAGAAATATAATGTTGGATTAGGCAGAGTTTATTCATATGAGCTCACTCACTAAGCAGAGATTCTGGATTCAAGCATTAGCTCTAAGAGGCTGGGAGTGGCTCTAACAGTCTGCTTGGTTGATTGACTAATACCTGAGCCCCATGATGGCCTACACTCAATAAAGTGGAAACGCCAGTTTTCTCTTGTTATACTGAAGAGGAAGCTATTCAACAGCTCAGGGAGATGGAAATGCTAGAATAAATGTATATATAAGGCCTGCTTCTCCTCCCCAAAAACTATAACCTAAAAGACAGTTCCTCCTCCAAGGATGTGAAACATTCACAAGGGGAGACCCAGCATATTCAAAGAGCTCTGTATAATTATACTCTGAAGGCCAGGGACATCCATGGGAAGTATTGTCTTCAAACCGCTGCCTGAATCCAGTGGAATGATGGATCCCCAGGTGACAGGGGTCAAGTGGTGGCACTGAACTGAAAGTGACAAGGTAAGCATGACTATTTTGTGGGCAACAGAGCCAAAGCAGTAATCAGAATGGTTTGACCTGCAGAGATCTTTGGTGTTGGCTAGTTGATGATGAGAGCTCTAAAATAGAAATAGATGGGCAGCCTACTAAGTTTTTACTTGATTTATATAAATAGAAACATTTTAATCCTGGTAATAGAGATACAACTTAAGTTACCAAAATGGAGAATTCTAGTCCCTCAACCAACTTTCAAACTTAAGCCAATTCATAAACC
This sequence comes from Rhinopithecus bieti, assembly GCF_001698545.2. NCBI lineage: Eukaryota > Metazoa > Chordata > Mammalia > Primates > Cercopithecidae > Rhinopithecus > Rhinopithecus bieti. Next base: position 5,110,492 of record NW_016804694.1, read on the forward strand.
CAGTATCTCTGGAATGAAGAAGAGGTTAGGTCCACTTGAGGAAGAACCCTACTGTAGCACCAAACATGAGTACTGTAAAGCTTCCTCTCAGTCTTCCTTAAAGGGACTGATGGCCATTTACCAGGGTGACTATACAATGGGCTAGGAAAATAATTAGACTTTTCAGGGCTTAATGGACATTGACCCTGAGCCAACATTTGTTCCCATAGACCCATGTCAGAGGTAGGAGCTCAGGGAGGTGAGGTGATTACACTGGGGTCAATAAGTCTCCACACCACCCTGTAGGTATTTCCAGAATGTATAATTGGAATACACGCAGTTAGCAACTGGCAGAATCCCTGCATTGGTTTCCAATCTGTGTAGTGAGGGCTGTCATGGTAGGAAAAGTCAAGTGGAATAGCCATTCGAAGATACAGTTACGACTTCAGATCTTCAAATGAGTGGCAACACTTGCAGGGCTTAGGCAATGCCCTCCAGAATGTGGTACATGCTTTAAATCAGTAACCAATATATTTTCCCCTATAGACAGGATTTATGGGGCCAGGAACCAAGGGGTAGAAATGAGAGTGTCTTCTCTTGCTATTATCCCTAGTGAGTCACTAGTAAAACTGCTGCTTCCTGTCCCCATGACTTTGAGCTCTATTGCCAAGGGAGGAATGTTTCTGTCAGGGGACATAACTGTGATTCCATTAGGCTGGAAGTTTGAACTGTCACCTGCTCACTCTGGGCTCATCATATCACTGAATCAACAAGCAAAGAATGGGAATAAGCTGGGGCAATTAATTCTGACAAACAAGGGGAAATTTGGTACTACCCGAAGGGGTTGGGGGAAAATAGCTGAAATTAAAGCATTCCCCTGGAGTGCCTCCTAATATTCTCATGCCCTGTGATTAAATGGAAAGTTAAAACAACCCAATGACCCAATGAGGAATAAAGTCTTGGATCACCCCCACCAGGCAAAGGTGTTTGCTAACAGCAAAGGGAATGTGAAATGAGTAGTAGAAGATGGTAAGTTATAAATACCAGCTACAACCACATAACCTGTTTCAGAAATGAAGATGGAAGTAATATATATTTTCCTTATTTTGATATGAATATATTTTGTAGACATTAACCCATTCCCCCCCATTATCCTATCATCTAAGATGTGTTAATAGTAGCTAACTTTATCTCTCAGTTTATAAGCTAAAAAATATTAAAGGAAAGACATGACACAGCTATAAGGGAATAAACATAAGCCAAAGATAGATAACAGCATTGTCTCCTCTTTTGAAGAGAGAGTTGGTATGTTTTCTCTTCTATGAAGGATAGAGTTCCATCATGTTAGGCAAAAGCGTGTCTTTGCTATTGTGTGTATTTGGAAGTTAGATATAGTTTAAGGAGATGTGTATCCAATGATCCCCAATTTCCTTATCTGAATATGGTGAACAAATTATACCTTACAGATTTTAATTTTAAAAATTTTATTAATTTAGAGATGGGGGTCTCACTCTGTGCCTGCCCAGGCTGTACCACAATGGTGTGGTTATAGCTTACTGCAACCTCAAATTTCTGGGCTCAAACAATTTTCCAACCTAAGCCTCCCAAAATCCTGGGATTGCAGGCATGAGCCACCTCACATTGCTACCTAATAGACTTTTAAAAGCTGAAATGACCTGGTTAAGACATATAAGAGGCACTCAAATAATGGTATCTTATTTTTATTGGTAATAGTATACTGGGAATAAGCACAGGGTCAAATGTAATCATGAATAGAAAAACACTTTAACTGTAAAACAAAGTGTGCTGATGTGTTTATAATTGGAAAAAAATAGATATATATATATGAAAGTCAAGTGCTTAAGGGGTGGATGCAGTGGCTTTGTACTGTGTTAACTTAGCTATGCTGAAACTGCATTTCTTAGAATGTATGATTTCAGGCTAGAGTTGCCCGCAAGATAAATTTGAGTAAGGTTTGGAGGGCAGAAGGGAAACAGCAATTATGGTTATTGTCTGAAGGTCAGTACAGATGGATCCGTTTCTTTGATTGAATCCTGACTAATATAGCCCCTCCTTTTTTGCATCTAGCATATTTCTCCCTGTGAACAGGACAAGGGGTTGATTTTCCTTCCTCGTATCTACAAGGGAACATTCACTATAATCTCCAAGATGGCTGAATTTTGGAATGACTACTATTGGCCTTCCTTCCCATCATCTTATTTAGTCCTCCTTCCTGTGGGTAGAGGAGCAGCCAGCCTAAATGGTGAATGTTAGACATCCTTTGGCCACAGTTCCACTAGTGGGTGAGGTCATTGTCAAAGACTCATGGGGGGCACATCCTTTTACCCTCTCAGACAAGCTCACACTTAGACTAAGTATATACCCTTCTCTTCCTCTTCCTGTTCCTACTTGGTGTCATCTACCAAAAGGAAGGTTCCAGGTGCAATTTCATAATAAAGGGCAGGAGATTCTGCCACCTTCTCCAATATAAGTCACTAGGAAGTCTTATAATGTGTGTGCACGTGCCTGTGTGTGTGAATTAACTCTAGTTCAGCCATTAATGAATGTAGAAGATAATCAACAAAATTAAAAAGTGTACCACTGTGTTTAAAACAGTCAGAAATCAGTTTATTTTAGAAGACAATCTTTGCTGCTGCAGCAGGGAGACTGTTCATCATAACCATTTGGAATTTTCACTGAGCTTTTTTTAGTACTAAAATAATACACCTTCAGAAATAAGCTTAGTAAGCATCACTGCTGGTTTATTTATGTCAAGTGATACAGATTTAAATTGTGAAATATATCATACATGCAGTAGCATATAAAGGACATAGCTGCAGTTTAAAGAATCACTCTGAGTGTATATGTCAAGAGATACCAGTACCTGAGAAGCCCTATGTGTTACTTATCAATTGCGTATCCCTCATCCCCAGAGGTAACAATTACACTGCTTTGTCTTAATCATTCTTTGTTTTTACTTTTTTAACACCTATGTTTATATTCCTGAGTAGCAGGCACAAACCCAGGTGTTTGAGGAAAGGGCAACATGCCCCCTGTTAGAGGGAGGCTCCCAGGGGAAACTGAGCTGAATAGAATATTTTGATCATAGTCTGGGATCAAGGCACACAGTTACCATAAGCCTACAGAAGATAACAACCTGGGCTAAACTCAGAAAATTTCATCTATAGATCAAAAAGAAGGTAGGCAGCTGGGATCCTCATTTATCAGTCCTTAACATATCATGAGTCACACACATCTGAACTAATTGCCCTCTATAGCTGCTGTACAGCTGTTATCCTAGAGTCAGTCTTTATCATCTTTGCCTCTTTCCAGTGATGAATCTCCTCCTCTTGTATCTCATATCTTCTTCTTTATTGGTGTATTTTCATATTTTGGTTGAGCAAATCCCTTTAGGATATGGTTGAGAAAAGGTTCAAGGGGAGTACATTTTTTGAGACTCTGAAGATTCGAAAATGTCTTATTCTACCCTTTCTTGTGAGTGATATTTAGGCTGGGTATAGAATTCCCAGGTAAATTGAAGGTAATTTTCCTTCAGAAATTTTAAGACTCTACTTTTTGCTTTCTAGCTCCTAGTTGCAATTGGGAAGTCAAAAGACATTCTGATTCCTCATACTTTGTAAGTGACTTGTGTTTTCTTTGGAAGCTTTTGGGATCTTTTCCTAGTCTCTAATGTTCTGAAAGTTCACAGTAATATATCTCCCCTGGGTCCACTTGGATCCATTATGCTAGACATCTGTCTATTTTTTTCAATATGGAAACACAAACCCTTTAGCTGATAATTTTGAATTATCAACTGAATTAAAATGAAGCCTCTACCCTCTTAGGAAAAGACTAATATTTTATGAAATCAGTTTTAAATCTGTTTGATCAATCAATGACAACCTGCCTCAATCTAATCCATCAGTAATAACTTGCTTCATCCAACACACTTCTAAAAACCAACCAATCAATGATAGCCTTTGAGGGTTAGTCAGTCAGCAGCCAGCTTACTTTTATGAAGTCTTGTCTAAGTGAGCACACTTCTGAGGCTAACTTCAGCCTACTCCCATCTCCAAAACCATCAAATAATCCCAAATAATCCCAAAATAATCTCTGATTTCAAAACTTTATATAAATTTGACAGTCTGCTTTGAGAAATTATTCTTGACCATTTTTCTTCATTACATAAGCAAAATAGAGAAGTAAGCCCCTCTGTATAACTCCCAATTGTGTAATTCCTCATCCTCAGATGCAACTGATACTTTTTTAGTTTGAATTCCTTTAAATTTTTTCTCTAATTTTCTTTTTCTACCCCTTATGCATATATCTCTAAACTGAGAAGTTATAGAAGCAAAAGACAAAATGGCCTCTGTTAGATGAAGGCACCCAGGAGAAGCTGAGTTGAGTGGAGTCTCTTGGTCATGGCATTTTATTTCAGATACCCAGTGGCAGCATTTTCCTTTACATAACTACCGGTTTGAAATGCAATGACCAAATGCTCTCTTACACTTATGATCACTCTCACACCAGAAACTGACATGGGCATCGTGTGCTATCGTTTATCATGTGTGTTTCACATGTAAGGTCTCATTTGTGACTCTGGCCTTCAGGAGTCTCTGGATTGCTTGTCCTAGTCTTGGTTCCCCTCAGCATAAGTCTCCCCTCTCAACCACAGGCTGAATCTAATACCTCCTACTTGAAGCCTTCTCACTCTTCACAGAACAAGAACAATCAATTATCCAAGGAGAAAGAGCAATGAATGGGTAATAAGGATACTTGGGTTGAAGCCCCAGTTCAGCAAATAATCAAGTGGCCTGAAGCACATGTCTTCATGTTCTTCACTGTGTTTCAGCTTTCCTGTCTGTAAAATAAAGGTTGAGGCAAATCTATAGTTCTCAATCCTGACTGCACATGATAATTACCTAGCAGTTATTTAAAAATACTGACTCCTGGGCTCTACTTCAGACCAATTAAATCAGAATCTCTGGGGGTGGGGTCTGAGCATCAGTATTTAAATCGATGATTCTAATGTAGAACCGGAACTATTGAGTCAAATGAGCTCTGAGGTTCCATTCAGTATTCACACTTGGAATTCTAGGAAGTACCACAATATTTCATTGAATAAGGTGAACATTGTATTGCTGGGACTCTGTTCTTTGGTTTTATAAGAGAATAAGAAGTGTGAAAAGGGACAACACAGAACATTTGTGATGCAAATTATTTATATTGATGAGCAGTAGGCATAATAGAAAATTGTAGAAATCAATGAACACAAAGTATAGATTGCAATCTCTTCTCAACTCTGCCTGTAGCTGGTGACTGTCATTGCTAGTGATAAACGGCGGGTAGGGGGACACCCATTAATCTTCCTGTAGATCATTGAGGCTGTGTATACTGGGAGAAGAGGGTAGCTCCCGCTAGTCAGAGCCTTACTCACAGCAGCTGAAAAAATCACATAGTCCACATCTCCAGAATCCAGGGTCTCTTCAGGAGCAAAGTTAGAGCGTAGATCCGGACATTATTAGATACATCATCTCTATAATACATGTTAATTGAGGTGGCATTTTGGTTCCTGTCTTAGTCTGGTTAGTGTTGCTATGAATAAACACCTGAGGCTGGGTATTTACAAAGAAAAAATGCTTATTTGGCTCATGATTCTGATGTCTGGAAAAATTTAGGATTGGGAATCTGCATCTGGGATCAACCACAGACTTCCACCACTTATGGGAAAGGGAGCCAGCTGTGCAGTGATCACGTGGTGAGAGAAGAAGCCAGGAAGAGAGGAAGGAGGTGCCATGCTCTTTTAAACAACCAGCTCTCAAGGAAACAAATAGAGTGAGAACTCACTCATTACCGTAAGGAAGACACCAAGCCATTCATGAAGGATCTGCCTCCATGACCCAAACATCTCCCATTAGGCCCCAACTCCAACATTGGGAACCAAATTTCAGCATGAGGTTTTAGGAGACAAACATCCAAACTATTGCATTCTTCCCCTAGCCTTCCAAATCCCATGTCCTCACATACAAAACATAATTATTCCATCCCAGTAGTACCCAAAAGTCTTGTTCCAGCATCAGTTCAAAACTCCAAAGTGTCATTTGAGACTCAAGGCAAGTTCCTTACAGCTATGAGACTGTAAAATACAAAACAAGTTATTTACTTCCTTCCAAGATACAATGGTGGGACAGGCATTAGGTAAGCACTCCCATTTCAAAAGGAAAAAATCAGCCAAAAGGAATGGGTGCGAGGCCCCAGGCCAGTGCAAAACCCAACAGGGAAGACATTAAACCTTAAAGCTCCAAAATAATGCTTGACTCCATGTTCTTCATTATGGGCACATTGGTTTAAGGGGTGGGTTCCCAAGGCCTTGGGCAGCCCTGCCCTCATGGCTTTGCTGGGCACAGTGCACATAGCTGTTCTCGCAAGTTGGAGTCAAATGCTTGTGGCTTTTCCAGGTTGAAGTTATGTACTACAGGTGACTCTGATTCTGGGGTCTAGAGGCCCTGCTTCCATAGCTCTACTAGGCAGTGCCCCAGTGGGTACTCTCTGTGAGGGATCCAGCCCCATATGTCTGCTCAGCATTGTCTTACTAATGTCTTTCTGTGAGGGCTCTGCCCCTGCAGCAGGGTTCTTTCTGGGCACCCAGGCTTCTGATACACCCTCTTAAACCTCAGTGGAGGATGCCAAGCCTCCACCACTCTTGCATTCTGGACACCTGCAGACTTAACACCACGTGGAAGCCACCAAAGCTTCCTGCTTGCAGTCTCCTGAGCAATGGCCCAAGTCATACCCGGGATCATTAGAATCATGGCTGGAGCTGGAGTGGCCTGCTTGCAGGGAGCAGCATCCCAAGGCATCCCAGGGAAGATGTGCCCCAGGCCTGTACCCGCAAACCATTCTGTCTTCTTAGGCTTCTGGGACTGTGATGGGAGGGCAAATTTAAAGATTTCTGAAATGACTTTGATGGCAGCAGCAGCCTGTCTGGAGCAGCCACTGTGGGGATGCCAGCTGCAGTGGGGAAGGTGCTACTGGGGCTGGGTGCTCTACAGGTGGGAGCCTTGCCCCCTTTCAAGTTGGCAGGAGGGGAGCCCCACATTCCTGGGGACAGCTGCCCAGCCGCAGCTGCCGACTCAGGCATCCCTGTCCTCTCAGGGACCCAAGAAGCCCGCCTTTCCCTGCAGAACTGAAAGTGCCTGCTCACACTGCCTGGACTCTGCCTACTCTCCATGCTCGCTCCAATTTTGGAGCAAAGTCGAAGTCAAGCCTGGGTGCTGTCTCAACCCGGCTGGGTGTGTGCATGGTCAGGGTGGTGCTAACACACCAGCCTCCTGCTGCCTTGGCCCTTTCAGGACTTTGGACACTGAAGATCACAGGAGGAGGCCAAGTAGGGGCTGAGGGTGGCTTGGCGTGGGCCTGCAGCCCCTTGGCACAAACAGCCTGGGTGCCATAGACAAAATGATTGATGGTGGCAGGGAGCAGACAGGCTCCTGGGCAGAAAGGGATGGGTCTTCAGTGAAGCCCTTCCTTCAAGCCAGGGACAGACTGAAGCCTGGGGGCCAAGCTGTCAGTTCCTGGTGAAGTCTGCAGCCCGTCTGAGAGCGAGAACTTACGGTGCTTTTTCTAAGCCTGCCCATGGACCAATCAGCATGACTTCCTCCCTTCTGAGCCCATAAAAATCCCAGACCAAGCCAGACTCACAGAGACCTCCAGACTACCAGCTGCCGGAAGGAGCTACCCACTGTGGGTATCCTCAATGTGTCAGGACCACCTGCGTGTGGAAAGGAGCTACTCACTGCAGGTCTCCTCTCCCCTGAGAGCTGGACACGCATCGGGACGACCTGCCTGCAGGAAGGAGCTTCCCACTTCGGGTCTTCCTGACAACCGTTCTGTGCTCAGTGAGGCTCCTCTCCATCTTGCTCACCCTCCAGTTGTCCACATACCTCATTCTTCCTGGATGTAGTACAAGAACTTGGGACCCGCCGAATGGTGGGACTAAAGGAGCTGTAACACAAACAGGGCCGAAACATGCCCCCCAACTATCCACGTTGCTTGCTGGCGATGAGATGGAGAGAACTGAGACACTTCAAGGAGCCTGGACCCAGAGGCTCCCTGAGTCAGGGCTGTGACACCATCTTGGGGGTCTGTGGTTCCTGGCATCCCCAAGCTTCCAGGCAATCCACTGCGTTTCCCTCATCCAGAAGTGGGTGCCCACAGCAGAAGCCATGTGCAGTACATCTGGTCCAGCTGCAGCCTCGTATGGAGCCAACACCTGTGCCAGCACCTGGAGTTGCTGTGACTGGCTGGGCACAGTGGCTGGACCCCACACGCACTCGCCCACATAACCATCATCACTCCATGCCTGGCTCACCCTTGGTAGGTGTGGGATCCAGACTGGTAGTGTGAGCTGAGTGCAGCCTGCTGGGCCAAATGGGCAGAATGAGCCCAGCAGGTGTGAGCAATACTCAGGCAGAAGGCACCGCTGGCCACAGCTGGTGAAGCAGCTCACCAAGGATCCCGTGACACCTTCAGGGCCTTTTTCCCATTGTCTTGACTATTAGCACCTGGCTGCCTTTTATCATCTGTGTTAATCTCTCTAGCAAGTGGTTGCTTGCCAGAACCCTTGGATTTCTCTCCCAAAAATGCTTTTTTCTTTTCTACCACATTGCCAAGCTGTGAATTTTCCTAATTTTACATTCTGCTTCCCTTTTAATTACAAATTCCACTTTTAGGTCATTCCTTTGTTGCACATCTGATTGTAAGTTTTTAGAAGAAGCAACATCACTTATTGAAGGCTTTGTTGTTTAGAAGTGTCTTTCACCATATACTGTAGGTCATTACTCTTGTTTGTTATCAAACTGAACTGGGATCCACTTGGCTGTTGCAGTAAGGCTAACACATCCACACCAAGGTTTGCAATAAGAGAATGGTAGGCATTTGTTTGCAGGGCACCAAGCAAGGAGAATCTGGTAGCTCATACTTAAGACCCCACCTCTCCAATGGCTTGCAGGTAGGAGTTTTTAAATACAGGGAGGCAGAGGTTAAAGGCAAAGTCATAAATCAGCACATAGAGCCTATGTACTGGCTTAATCTAAAAAGGCAGGGCATCTTAATGCATAGGCCCACAGGTCATAGTAGATTCAAAGATTTTCCAATTTGCGATTGGTTAAGAAGGTGAAAATTTGTCTAAAACTTTTTGGGTGAGCAGGAAAGAATGTTAGCTCTGGCTTGTGAGTGTGGCTTCCTCCAGGCCCCTCAGGAAGAAATTTAGAACAAAGAACAGTGGTCAAAGCTTAGTTCTCAGATCCCCCTTATCTTATACCTACATTCCGGGGAACCTGTTTCATGAGGGTCCAGGTTTCTGGAAAACAGCTCAGGGACATATGTTAAATCTTATCTTCAGTTTCTTTGGGGAACCAAATACCCTGTGATTGTAACTTCCTTGGCTATTTTTAAGCTACTATTATCTTCTTGCATATCAAGTTCCTAATTTGCTTCTCAGGGCTAGCTAGGTGCCTAGAATTCCCCTTCAATGAATTCAAGATTTTCATTTATTTCCATGGTTTGGAAGGGGTAGGAGAGGTGCCTGACAGGTCCCTGAGAGGGGTCTTTGCTCTGTCTCAAGTTCAGTCTTGCACAAAGCCTTAGGGCATGGACTCAACACAGCTAGGTTCTCTGCTACCCCTTAGGGCAAAGTGACCCTTGCTTCAGTTACCAGTAAGTTTCTCATTTCCATTTGAGGCCTCCTCAGCATGGCCTTTACTGTCTATATTTCTACTAGAATTTTGGTCACAACCACTTAACCAATCTCTAGAAAGTTTCAAACTTTCCCTAGACTTTCTGTCTTCTTTGGAGCTCTCTAAACTCTGCCTATTACCCAGTTCCAAAGCTGCTTCCACATTTTCAGGCATCCTTATAGCAACACCCCACTCATCGGTACCAATTTTCTATCTTAGTCCATTTAGTGTTACTATAAAGAATACTTGAGGCTGTATAATTTGTAAAGAAAAGAGGTTTATTGGTCTCACAGTTCTGCATGCTGTACAAGAAGCATGGCCCCAGAATCTGCATCTGGTGAGAGCCTCAAGCTGCTTCCACTCATGCAGAAGGTAAAGGAGAACCAGCATGTGCAGAGATCACATGGCGAGAGAGGACACAAGGTGTGGGGAGGCACCGGGCTCTTTTCAACAACCAGCTCTCAAGGAAACCAACTCACTTATTACCACAAAGACAACACCAAGCCATTTATGAGAGATCTTTCGCCATGACTCAAACACCTCCCATTAGGACCCACCTTTAACATTGGGGATCAAATTTTAACATGAAGTTTCAGGGGACAAACATGCAGCTATAGCATCTCCCACAGACTCCTCGATCTGTGGTAAAGGATCTGATAACTTCAAGAGGGCAGGCCGTCAGGGGCCATGTCTGTATTCTGTTATTTGCCCTCCAGGAATTGTTGGAGCTGACTTTTTCAAAAGTGGTTTCTTGAAAATAATTTCACTCCTCCTGTTTCTTGGATCCTTGAAGTAGTCCTGTTATCTGCCCATTCTGCATCCTGGTATGTGGCTATTCCTTTGATTTTTGTCAGCCATTCCAGTGTCCTTCAGACAAAGTTCTTTTTTTAATTTAATCTAGTCAGTTTTTGTTGCTTGCAACCAAAAGATTACAATTACTACCTTAAAATAATAATAGCTTAGTTATCGAACATCTTATATTCATCAGGTATTCAAATACCTAATTGCTAACCCTAAACGCAACTAGAGTTATCCACATTGTACAATGAAGATACTGAGGTTGTGAATAATTTTCTCAAAAATATAAAGCTAGTAAGCAGCAGAGCCATGATTTGAATTTTCTTTTCTTTAACTACAAATCTTATTGTTTTTAGGATTTTCTTGTCTGCTATTCCATGCTACCTCTGACAAAGATTTTATCACCTAGTGACTAGTCCTTTCTACTACTAACTTTCACCCACATGCAAACTCATAAAATTGTGCTCTAACTACACCTCACAAATAGGATGGAAAAGGGCAAGAAAGATTAATCTGTGCCCCACATGGGCCTGTCTTTCCTCTTGATGACAGGAGCTTTCAGGGGTCAAAGCCAGGATCTCAGCCCAGAGTGCTTGTAGGCACTTAGTCAATACTAATCAAGGGAGATGATAAAGGACAAAAACTCATTTCCCCAAAACTTTGGCAAAGGGAGATTCAGACTCAGGAAACTTGTAAGTCGGATAGACTTGCCAGGATAGATGTAGATAAACATCCTGTCATTGAAGAATAGTGCTAGAAAGGACTACAGAAGCAATGATACTTAATTCCTGCCCTTTTCAGCTGGGAGAACTGAGGTTCAGAGAAGGGAAGGGATATGCTCAGATAGCTCAGCAACACGGTGGCTGTGGCAGCCTGACCTCAATTTCTATGGTGTTTTCCACTAGCCCATGCCCAGGAGATTGCTTATCCCATCTATTCTGTCACTTTAATATCCCTATCTGTGATGGTAATGCTGGTTTCCAAAGGGAGTTAGATTTACAAACTGGCTTTGTTCCCCATCACCCAAGTGAAGTACAAGATCTTGTACAAGATTTTGTCCTAATGGAACCCTGGCTTTCAACGGGAAGACTCTATTTTCCCACATGGAGATCTTGTAATCCTTTTGTTACTTTCTAGACATTTCTCTAGGGAGTCTTATTTTGTTACTGGATTTATGAGATGCAGGTGTGCAGAAGTGGGAGAAAATTGATGTCATGGCACTTGAAAGAGAAGAACCCCAGAGGGGGCTGGATTTCAGATGGGCCCCCTCTGTGCCATAGGTGATGTTATACTAATGACCACATGCTGGTGATGCTGCTCAGAGAACCCTGAGCAGACTTCCCCAATGACTCAGCCCATTGGTCTATTTCTCCTAAGATGTCAGCAGGCATGAAAGCTCCCAGTCATCTTCTTGGGTTCTGAGAATGTGCAAATTTCTCACTGGTGAAGCAACCCTTTGCTTCCTTCAAAAGGACATTGCAGATTGAAGGGGGTTTCTGGACCTGGGGGAGGATGTGATCTGTAGGAGTTTACTGTGCCTCACTTCACTGATTTCAGCACATTTGTGGAACAGAGTCTTGCCTGAGGGCACAGAAAAATATTTCTGCTTTTCTGCTTCTGGTCTTTCTCAGGAGCTATGGAACTTAGCCTATGCCTAGGCACAGACTAAAAATGTGGGAGAGGTTGCAATCCCAAGGGCAACTCTCAACTAATGGGGAGCAGAAGCTAGTGGACAAATATCCCAGATTTCCATCCTTCAAATGCCCAATTCTGAGACATATTCTACATGATTCCCTAAGATTGAACCCCGGTTTCCCACAGTAGTCTCCAGCTCAATATTGCACTCTTTCTTTAAAAAATGTGAAAAAGAATATAGTCTCATATATATTTCATACCTATACATATAATACATAATCTAATATATATACATATATATCTTATAAAACATTTTAACCATTTTAAGTGTATAATTCTGTGGTATTAATAACATTTTCAATATTATACAACCATCATCATGGTCTATTTCCGAAGTTTTTTTTTTTTTTTGAGATGGAGTCTCACTCTGTCACCCAGCCTAGAGTGCAATGGCTCAACTTCAGCTCATTGCAACCTCTGCCTCTCAAGTTCAAGTGATTCTCATGTCTCAGCCTCCTGAGTAGTTGGGATTAGAGGCGCCCACAACCATATCTGGCTATTTTTAAAAAATTTTTAGTGGAGACAGGGTTTCACCATGTTGGCCAGGCTGGCTTCAAACTCCTGACCTCAAGTGATCCACCCACCTCGGCCTTCCAATGTGCTAGGATTACAGACATGAGCCACCATGTCCAGTTTCCAAAACTTTTCTATCATCCTAATTAAAAACTCTGTATCCATTAAACAATAAATTTTTATCTTTTCCTCTTTCCAGTCCCTGGTAACCTCTAATTTAATTACTTGTTCTCTAACAAATTTGTCTATTTTAGATATTTCATATAAGTGGAATCATATGTTCGTCATTTTGTGTCTGATTTCATTTAGTGTTTTCAAGGTTCATCCATGTCGTAGCTTATATTAGAACTTTATTTTTTTTTTTGTAGCTGAATAATATTCAATTTTATGTCTATACAGTCAGCCTGTCATACCCAAGGTTCTGCATCCATGGATTCAACCCACTGTGGATGGAAGATATTTTTCAAAATGATAAAAGGGGGAGGTGGCCAAGATGGCTTACAAGTAACAGCTAGTGTGCGTGGCTCTTGCAGAGCCGAATGGAAGGGGTGAGTAAATATAGCACCTTCAACAGAAACATCCAGTTACTCGCATTGGGACTAATTAAGGAAACGAACTGACCCACGGAGAATAGAGAAAAGCAAGGCAGGACAATAGTCCACCCAGGAGCAACACAGAGCCACGGGAACTTCCCCCTGCCCAGAGAAGGAGTGAGTGAATGTGCAACCCTGGGAACCCATGCTTCTCCCATGGATCTTTGCAACCCTCAGGTCAGGAGATCCCCTCTTGAACCCACTCTACCAGGGCCTTCAGAGCTACGTAGAGTCTCAGCAGAGCAGCTGCTCAGGCACATGTGGAGACTCGGGAGCCTTAGAAACTTGGGCTCTCTGGGCTTTCCAGCAAAAGTAGCTGCAACATTGGTGAAGTAGGAGGTTAGACTCCTGCACATACCCCTAGGAGTTAGGCTGAATCCAGGGAGCTGAGCAGCAACAGTCTACAGTCCCCACTTCCATGGCACCTCACAGGATAAGACCCATTAGCTTGGAATTCCAGCCAGCCACTGGTGGAAGTGTTCTACCTCCCTGGGGTGGAGCTCCTGGGGGAGGGGCAGGCCACCATCTTTGTTGTTTGTGCGACTTAGCCATTCCAGCCTTTGGGCTTTGGAGAGTCCAAGCTGACCAGGGACAGAAGGGTTCTCCCAGCACAGCACAGCAGCTCTATGAAAATGTGGCCAGAGTGCTTTTCTAATCAGTCCTTGATCCCATTCCTGCTTACTGGGTGGGATCTCCCAACAAGTGCCTCCAGCCACCCCTACTAGTGTTCTCCAGCCAAGAGAAATTTGAAACCTCCCTGGAATGGGCTCCCAGAGGGAGGGGCAGGGCACCATCTTTGCTGTTTGGGTGACTTAGCTATTCTGACCTTCAGATTTTGGAAAGTCCAAGGCAATGCGGGGCTGAATAGGACCCCCAGCACAGCACAGCTGCCCTATGAAAATGTGGCCAAACTGCTTTTTTAAAGCAGGTCCGTGATCCTGTTCCTCATCACCAGCTGGGGCCTCTCAACTGGGGTCTCCATCTGCCCCCACCAGTGTTCTCTGGCTGATAGAGGTTTCAGACCTCCTTGGGTTAAAGCCCCCTGAGGGAGGGGCAGGCCCCCATCTTTGCTGTTTGTGTGACTTAGCTATTCCAGTCTTCAATCTTTGGAGTATCTGAGGCAACCAGGGGCTGAAGTGGACCCTCAGCACAGCATAACTGCTTTATAAAAATGTGGCCATACTGCTTTTTTAAGTGAGTCCTAGATCCAATTCCTCCTCATTGGGCAGGATCTTCCAACTGAGGTCTCCAGCCACTTCCTACAGGTGTGTTTGGGACTGCAATAGGTCCATACCTGCCTAGGATGGAGCTCCCAGAGGGAGAGGTAGGCCACCGTCTTTGCTGTTTTGCAGCCTTCATTGGGGATACCTCCAGGTACTGAAAAATCTGAGACAACAAGGGACTGGAGCAGGCACCCAGCATAACCAAGCAGCCCTACAAAGTGGCCAGACTGTTACATGGGTGCCCGTTTCCATATCTCCACCAGGCAGGTCCTCCAGGCCTGGGCCTCCAGCCACCCCACCAGAGCTATTGAGCCAACAGCAACTCAGAAACTCCTGAGTTGACAGAGCCTCCAGGGGCAACTGAAAGCCTGTATGCCACTGCCTCTGTGGTGGAACTGCCCTTGCTAACCTCGGACTAACAAGGGAGCAAAAAGTCTAAGTGCTTTATCCACACCTCTAACAAGCTGCAGTTGACCCAAGGAAAAAGGCCAGTCTGTCTTTCATTATTCCCCTTCCCACCACTGTTCACCACCAGACAGGGAGCCCCTAGCCTGGATCCCCAGCACAAATGCTCCATCATGGGCTGATTGCACTGATTGATTGCTGACCTGCATCTCTCTGGGGTGGAGCCCCCAGAAGATAAGCAAAAGACCCTTGGCCACTACCACTACTAGGATCCCTGCCTTTGCTGCCTCCAAGTTAGGTGAGGAACATAAACCCTGACATCACCCTAGAGCTGTAGTGGGCAGCCAGGAGTGCCAAGCCACCATCTATAGCCAGCACTCAAGAGGGAGAGGAACCCACACTTTCAGAGCATTGAGAGGGAACATAGCTGCAACTGTGAAGAAACACATAGGGGAGCCACACAACTGAGCAAGAATCTACTAACTGACCAGTAAGCCTAAGTGACACCTGTTGGATCACACTCTAATGCTTCAACACCAAAAATACCTCACTAACATACCCCCCTCTGAAACCAGAGACAAGATGTCAGCTTCAAATAAAAATCCTGCACACAAAGCCTTTGCCCAGTGAAAACATCAGAAAAGAAGTCTATTGACTGCACTCAATCTACACTGCAGTTAAAGGAACACCTGCATGTAGAGATGAGAACCAACACAAGAACTCCAGTAACTCAAATGGCCAGAGTGTTGCATGTCCTCCAAATAATCATGCTGGTTCTCCAACAAGAATTCTTAACCAGGCAGAACTAGCTGGAATAACAGAAATAGAATTCAGAATGTGGATGGGAATAAAGATCACTGAGATTAAGGAGGATGACAAAACCCAGTCCAAGTAAAATAAGAATCACAATAAAGCAATACAGGAGCTGAAACACAAAATAGCTGGTATAAAAAAGAATGGAATGGGTCTGACAGGGCTGAATAGCACAATACAAGACTTTCACAATGCAATCACAAGTATTAACAGCAGAATAAACCAATCTGAGGAAAGAGTATCAGAACTTGAAGACTGTTTCTCTGAAATAAGACAGTCAGACAAAAATAAAGAGTAAAAATGAACAAAAAAAAACCTCTGAGAAGTATGAGATTATGTGAAGAGCAAAATCTCTGAATCACTGGCATCCCTGAAAGGGAGAGGGAGAAAACAAAGAACTTGGAAAATATATTTCAGAATATCATCCATGAAAACTTCCCCAACTTTGCTAGAGAGGCCAGCAGTTAAATTCAGGAAATACAGAGAACTCCTGCAATATTCTACCCAAGAAGATCATCCCCAAGACACATAATCATCAGATTTTCCAAGGTCAAAATGAAATAAAGAATATTAAAGGCAGCTAAAGAGAAAGGGCAGGTCTCCTACAAAGGGAACACCATCAGGTTTATAGTGGACCTCTCAGCTGAAACCCTACAAGCCAGAAGAGATTGGGAGCCTATCTTCAACATTCTTAAAGAAAAAAAAATCTTCAACCAAGAATTTCATATTCAGCCAAACCAAGCTTCCTAAGCAAAGGCGAAATAAGTTCCTTTGCTGATAAGCAAATGTTGAAGGACTTTGTTACCATCAGACCTTCTTTACAAGAGATCTTGAAAGAAGCACTAAATATAGAAAGGAAAGACTGCTACCAACTAATACAAAAACACACTTAAACACACAGACCAGTGTTACTATAAAGGAGCCACATAAACAAGTCAACATAATAATGAGCTAATAACACAATGACAGGATCAAATCCACACATATCAATACTAACCTTGAATGTAAATGGGCTAAATGCCCTACTTAAAAGGCACAGAGTGGCAAGCTGGATAAAAAAAGCAAGACCCAATGGTATGTTGTCTTCAAGAGATGCATCTCACACAAAATGACACTCACAGGCTCAGAATAAAGGGATAGAGGAAAGTCTACCAAGCAAATGAAAACAGAAAAAAGCAGGGGTTGCAATCCTAATTTCAGACAAAACAGATTATAAACCAACACAGATTAATAAAAAAAAAAGATAATGAAGGGCATTACATAATGGTAAAGGGTTCAGCTCAACAAGAAGATCTAACTATCCTAAATACATATGCACTCAACACGGGAGCACTCAGATTCATAAAGCAAGTTCTTAGTGATCTACAAGGAGACACAGACCCCACACAATAATAGTGGCAGACTTCACCACTCCACTGACAGTATTAGAGAGATCATCGAGACAGACAATTAACAAAGATATTCAAGATCTGACCTCAACACTGCACCAAATGGATCTGATAGACTTCTACAGAACTCTCTACCCCCAAACAACAGAACATACATTCTCATTGCACATAGCCTATACCCTAAAATTGACCACATAATTAGACATAAAACAATCTTCAGTGAATGCAAAAGAGCCGAAATCATACTGAACACATTCTTGAACCACAGTGCAATAAAAATAAAAGTGAAGACTTAAAAAATTGCTTAAAGCCATGCAATTACATGGAAATTAAACCACATGTTCCTGAATGACTGTTGGATAAATAATAACATTAAGGCAGAAATCAAGGAGTTCTTTAAAACTAATGAGAACAAAGATACAACATACCAGAATCTCTGGGACACAGCTAAGGCAGTGTTAAGAGGGAAAGTCATAGCATTAAATGCCTACATAAAAAAGTTAGAAAGATCTCAAATTAACAAACTAACATCACAACTGAAAGAATTAGGGAAGCAAGAAGAAATCAACCCAAAGCCAGCAGAAGACAAGAAATAACGAAAATCAGAGCTGAACTGAAAGAAACTGGGACATGAAACACCATTCAAAAGATCAATGAATCCATGAGTTTTTTTTTTTTTTGAAAAAATTAATAAGATAGGCCATTAGCTAGACTAATAAAGAAGAAAAGAGAGAAGACCCAAATAAATACAATTAGAAATGATGAAGGGAATGTTACCACTCACCTCACAGAAATAAAAATAACCATCAGAAACTATTATGAACACTTCTATGCACACAAACTAGAAAACCTAGAAGAGATGGATAAATTCCAGAATACATACACCCTCCCAAGACTGAAACATGAAGAAACTGATTTCCCGAACAGACCAATAATGAGCTCTGAAATTGAATCAGTAATAAATAGCATACCAACCAAAAAATGCTGAGGACCTGATAGATTCACAACTAAATTCTACGATATGGACAAAGAAGAGCTAGTAGCATTCTTACAGAAACTATACCAAAAAATTGAGGAGGAGGGACTCCTCCCCAGCTCATTCTTTAAAGTCAGCATCATCCTGATACTAAAACTTGGCAGAGACACAACAACAACAATAACAAAAACTTCAGGCCAATATCCTTGATGAACATTGATGCAAAAATCCTCAACAAAACACTTGCAAACCAAATCCAGCAGCACATCAAAAAGCTAATCCACCATGATCAAGAAGGCTTCATCTCTGGGATACAGGGTTCGGTCAACATACACCAATCGATAAATGTGATTCATCACATAAACGGAACTAAAGACAAAAAACACATGACTATCTCAATAGATGCAGAAAAGGCTTTCAATAAAATTCAATACTTCTTCATGTTAAAAACTCTCAATAAATGAGGTATTGAAGGAACATGCCTCAAAATAGTGAGAGCCATCTATGACAAACTCACAGCCAACATTATACTGAATGGGCAAAAGCTGGAAACATTCCCCTTGAAAACCGGCACAAGACAAGAATGCCCTCTCTCACCACTCCTATTCAACATAGTATTGGAAGTCCTAACCAAAGCAATCAGGAAAGAGAAAAAAAATAAAGTGCATCCAAATAGGAAGAGAGGGAGTCAAACTATCTCTGTTTGCATATGGCATGATTCAATATCTAAAAAATGCCATAGTTTCAGCCCAAAAGCTCCTTCAGCTGAAAAACAACTTCAGCAAAGTTTCAGGATACAAAATAATGTACAAAAATGACTAGCCTTCCTACACAGCAACAACAGCAAAGCCAAGAGTCAAATCAGAAATGCAATCCCATTCACAATAGCCACAAAAGGAATAAAATACCAAGGAATACAGCCAACCAGGGAGGTGAAAGATCTCTATAATGAGAATTACAAAACACTGCTCAAAGAAATCAGGGAAAACACAAATGAATGGAAACACATTTCATGTTCATAGATAGGAAGAATCAATATCATTAAAATGGCCACACTGCCCAAAGCAATGTACAGAGTCAATGCTATTCCTGTCAAACTACCAACAACATTCTTCATGAACTAGAAAAAATATATTTTAAAATTCATATGGAATAAAAATGAGCCTGAATAGCCAAGGTAATCCAAAGCAAGAAGAAAAGAGCTGGAAGCATCACACTGCCTGACTTCAAACTCACTACAGGGCTGCAGTAAGCACAACAGCATCGTACTGATAGAAACACAGGCACATAGACCAAGGAAACAGAATAGAGAGCCCAGAAATAAAGCCACATACCTACAACCACCTGATATTCAATAAAGCTGACAAGCAATGGTGAAAAGACTCCCTATTCAATAAGTGGTGCTGGGATAACCGGCTACCCATATACAGAAGGCTGAAGCTGGACCCCTTCCTTATAGCATATACAAAAGCTAAGTCAAAATGGGTTAAAGACTTAATTCAAAACTATAAAAACCCTGGAAGACAACCTAGGCAATACCATCCTGGACATAGGAATGAGCAAAGATTTCATGACAAAGGCACTAAAAGCAATCACAACAAAAGCAAAAATTGAAAAAATTTTTTCAATTTTTCAAAAAAAAAAATCTAAATATATTTAGGATCCTCTGCACAGGAAAATAAACTATCAACAGAGTAAACAGACAACTTACAGAATGGGAGAAAATATTTGCAAACTATATATCCAAAGGTCTATATTCAGCATTTATAAGGGACTTAAATTTACAAGAGGAAAACAACCCCATTAAAACATGAGCAAAGGACATGAAGAGACATTTTTACAAAGAAGACATATAATGCAGCCAACAAACGTGAAAAAAAGTTCAGTATCACTGATCGTTAGATAAGTGCAAATCAAAACCACAGTGAGATACCATTTCATACCAGCCAGAATGGCTATCATCAAAAAGTAAAAAAATAACAGATGCTGGCAAGGTTGCAGGGAAAATGGAACACTTATACACTGTTGGTGGGAATGTAAATTAGTTCAACCATTGTGGATAGCAAGATAGTGATTCCTCAAAGAGCTAAAAGCAGAACTACCATTTTACCTAGCAATCCCATTACTGGGTATATATCCAGAGGAATATAAATCATTCTACCATAAAGACACATGTCCACAAATGTTCACTGCAGCACTATTCAGAATAGCAAAGACATGGAATCAACATAAATGGCCTTTAATGACAGATTGAATGAAGAAAATGTGGTACATATACACCACGAAATACTATGCAGCCATGAAAAAGAATGAGATCATGACTTTTGGAGGAACATGGATGGAGCTGGAGGTTATTATCTTTAGCAAACTAATGAAGGAACAGAAAACCAAATACCACATGTTCTTACTTATAAGTGGGAGCTAAGTGATGAGAACTTATGCACATCAGGAAAGAAACACCAGACACTGGATCTACTTGAGGGTGGAGGGTGGGAGGAGAGAGAGGAGCAGAAAAGATAACTATTGAGTACTGGTCTTAATTCCTGGGTAATGAAATAATCTGTATAACAAACCCCCATGACATGAGTTTACCTATGTAACAAACCTCCATATGTACCCCCAAACCTAAAATAAAAGTTAAAAAAAATTACAGCACAATAAAACAAAATGCAAATAAAAAAATGTAGCATAACACTTATTTACCTAGCACTTACATTGTATTGGGTATTATCACTAATCTAGACATGATTTAAAGTATAAGGAAGGATATGCCTAGGTTACATGCAAATACCCTGCTGTTTTATATCTGGTACTTGAGCATCCACGAATTTTGGTATCTTTGGATGTTCTGGAACCAATCTCCAGTGGATACAGAGGGAAGATTGTACTATCATTTTATTATCCACTTTTGATGAACACTTGAGGTTTTGTTGTAGTTGTTTTGGGGTTTGGTTTGTTTTGCTATTGTAATACTGCAATGAACATTGACATATAAGTATCTGTTTGAGTCCCTCTTTTTAACTCTTTTAGGTATATATCCAGGAGTGTAATTGCTGGGTCATATTGTAATTCTATGTTTAACTTGTTGAGAAACTGCCAAACTATTTTGACAGCAGCTATATCATTCCCCTAGCAATATACAAGAGTTCCAATTTATCCAAGTCCTTACCAACACTTGTTTTCTGTATTATTATCATCCTAATACGTGAGAAGTGGTATCTCATTGTGATTTTGACTTGCATTTACCTAAGGACAAAAGATGTTGAACATCTTTTCATTTGCTTATTGGACATTTGTATATTTTCTTTGGAGAAATATCTAAGTCTTTGCCCATTTGTAAAATTGGGTTGTCTTTTCTTATGTGAGTCTTTTTTATATTCGGGATGTTAAAACCTTATTCAATACATGATTTTCAAATATTTTCTCCCATTCTATAAGTTATCTTTCCATATTTTAATTTATGTCCTTTGATGCATAAAAGTTTTTAATTTTGATGAAGTCCAATTTTTTCTTTTGCTGCTCATTCTTTTGGTTTAATATCTAAGAGACCATTACCAAATCCAAGGTCATAGAGCTTTATACCTAACCCTCTCTCTCTAAAAATTGTATGAGTTTAGCTCTTATATTTTAGTCATTGATCCATTTTGAGTTAATTTTTCCTTATGGTATGAGGTAGGGGCCCAACTTTTTTTTTTTTTTTTTCATTTTGAAATCCAGTTGTCCTACATAGCATCATTTGGTGAAGAGACTATTATTTGCCCTTGAATAAACTGGGCACCCTTGTTGAAAATGTGATGGAAGAAAGAACATTGCTTGAATCATTGGACAACCTAAAGAGATAGGTAGAAAGAGGGGATGCTGTAGGCTGGCCACATCCCTTGACTGCAGGTCACAGACCCTTTGACATGGCCTTCCCACACAGCTCACTGTCTCTCTAAGCTTCAAGTACTATTCCCCCTCCTTTTGACCCTCTAGGCCTCAGGTGGAAATGGGAATGCCCTCCCTGGAGAACTGAACCATCTTTTATTATTTTCCACACTCTACCAACAGCTTTGTAAATGTCCTTGTGATGGTTTATTTTATGTGTCAACTTGACTGGGCTATGGGATGCCCAGATAGCTTGTGAAACATACTATCTGGGTCTGCCTGTGAGGGTGTTTTGGGAAGAAATTAGCATTTAAATAAGGAGACTGAATAAAGAGATCTGCTCTCACTAGTGTCAGTGGACATCATCCAATCTGTTAAGGTCTTGAATAGAACAAAAGGCATAGGTAGAGGAAATTCTCTCTTTTTTCTTGAGCTGCAACATCTAGTTTTCTTGCTTTCAGATGTCAGAGCTCCTGATTCTCAGGGCTTTGGACTCTGACTGAATTACACCACCAGCTTTACTGGTTCTTCAGCCTGCAGATGGCAGATTGTGGGAGTTCTCAGAATTCGTAACCATGTGAGACACTTCCCATAGTAAATTTCCTCTTATCTGTCTACCTAACTATCTATCTAGCAATCTAGCTAGCTAGCTAGCTATTCTATTGGTTGTTTCTCTGGAGAATGCTGACTTATACTGTCTCTTCACTAAATTTTCCCCAAGCGACCCAATTTCAGGGTGCCACCTGTTTGCTGTAAGGACCCTGATGGATGCACCTCATTGCCTAAAGTGGAGGCAGGGAAGTTTGCCAGTTAGCTCACATATCAGCTTTGCCTAAGTGATAGCCATGTCCCCAGTCACACCCTCCAAAAGTGATATTTGTCTGTTGTCTTTTCTGGGTAAAGGGGTAGTTGGTGTACTGGGGTAGGAAGAACAATTATTTTGGAGACAGGCGTTCTGGGCTGTTGTCACTATTCTCACGCTGACTCATGATGGGACCTGGGATAGTCCCTTGTCTTCTTTGAGTTTAATTTTTCTCCTCTGTGAAATGGTGCTGGCTGCCATGCTCAGCAGCTCTTCCCATGATTAAAGTGCAGGATTCCTGTGTTAAATGCCCCCTCCTTACACCAACCAGTCATATCCATACAGGACTATCCCTGGGCAGGGAATCTAACCACTCAGACCTCACTGCTCCTCCCCATCCTGGGGACAAACAAGATATTCCTCAGGTAACCCATGAACCACTCCTAGGACCTCAGGAAATAGAAAATATCTGTCATGGCTTCTGAAGGCTCTGTCAAGAGAAGCAACACACTGTTATCTTCAGAGCTGGAAAGCAGGACTTGAGACTTTCCCTGGGAACACCCTGCTCCCACAGAAAGCCTTCTAGAGCTCAGAACTGCCCAGTAGGAGAAGGAATACCTATATAAGTGTCTGAAGCTTCCCTGGTACTGAACAGGATTCTTACTAACAAAACCAACCAACACATTCATGAAACAGAGCATTTTCATTTGTGAATGAAGTCTGTAACTTTGTAGAAATCAATGAGCCAAAGCAATTAACAGAGTGGGCTTCTGAACCAAATCTCAGCCCCTTATAGTAGGGTGGATGTCCTTGTCTGAAAGAGTTTTCCTTTCCCTTTCCATGTATTGAAGAGGGCTGGATACTCAGGGAGTCAAGGAAATGTATCAGTCAAGTTCTGTGCAAGAAATGGAAAACATCTCCTAGATATTTCAAATGGAAAGAGATTAGAGGCATGGAATTAGGTGCCTAAAAGTCTTTAGGAAGACTGGAACCATATGAGTTTCAGCTTGGGTCCAGGAATGCCCCTTGGAACACTGCAAAGCTGACTTGTCAATGGAGCTGTTCCTTCTAGGGCACGTCTAAGCTGTTGAATTTAAGATTACACCAAGCCATGATTCAGGGCTCAGGAATCCAGGAAAGCAACCCTGCAGCTGTGCCCTGTGCCTGTCTGTTTTACTGTTCTCAAAACTAGTGAGTGGGTCTGGAATGTGATTTTCAGCCACTGTGACCACTACAACTGCTTCTCCACACCCAACAAAAACGGGAACTGGGATGCTGCTGCAGAGGAAAAATAAAAGCCACATTTCCTCAACCTCTCTTTCCAGCAGAAATACAATCAAAAGCAGAGGCAAGGTGGCCTCTACCTCACTTTGTCTCCCAAGTCTTATGCAAAAACATTTCATTAGAGAGCTTAATAGACATGTAGAAGAATCACTACAAAGAAGTCTGAGAAATGTAGTTCTTAGCTTTCCAGCCCTTGCTGTGCAGGAAGACAGACTAGAAGAAGGGCAGGATGGAGGGCGAGCAAGCTGACCTGCAGTGCCCACACAGCAGGCCTTCCGAAATCAGAAGGAGGCTGTTGACCTGTTTCAAATTCCCTTTGGAGGTTGCCAATCATCTAACATCTCCCCCATTTTCCTCTCAGAAGGGACATGTGGACACCAATACAGGTAGACTCAATATGCCTCATTTCCATGCCATAAAAAATAGGACAATTATATGCAGATTTGGTTAAGTAATGTTTTTGTGTGTGTTTGTGGAGGGAAGGATACTGAACACAAGATATTGACATTTTTGTTATCTAGAACAATGCTGATGTTCAACTCTTCAAAAATTTAATGTTCCCAAGACAATATATATAGTCCTAGGTTTAAATCCCAACTCTGCCTCTACGTGACTCTAGACCAGTTGCTTGTATTCCCTGAGCTCTATTTTTTTCACCTGTAAAACGGTACTAATGATATTGACTTTATAGAATTGTAGTGAAGAGTAAATGAAATAAACCTGTAAAGTGCCTGGTGGCATGCTGAGCACACATATACTGGTGGTCTAATGACTATCCCCATTGTCCTTTTATACATTTTGTAGTAAAAGCCAATCCACATGCCAGGGAGTAGACTGTCCCTTGGATAAATGTCAATTGCATCACTGTATGAGAACAAAAAATGATGAGATTTTTTTCCCCTAATGCTTCAGAAACCTCCATAGACCCTCACCTGGTGTTCTACGCAGCACACGTTTCCAGAGATTGCATCTTCCTAACAGAAGGGGTCACACAGGCAGCCTAATAAGAGGGAACAGCAGGCTGGGCATGGTGGCTCACGCCTATAATCCCGGCACTTTGGGAGGCCAAGTCAGGCAGATCACCTGAGGTCAGGAGTTCGAGACCAACCTGGCCAACATGGTGAAACCCTGTCTCTACTAAAATACAAAAAGTAGCCGGGCATGGTGGCAAGCGCCTGTAATCCCAGCTACTCAGGAGGCTGAGGCAGGAGAATTGCTTGAACCTGGGAGGCGGAGGTTGCAGTGAGCTGAGTTCGTGCCACTGCACTCCAGCGTGGATGACAGAACAAGACTCCATCTCAGAAAAAAAAAAGGGGGGGGGGATGGGCAGCAAGAGGTTTTTGTATGATTTATCAGGATCAGTGTTTTTTGAACTGCAGGTCAAAACCCATTAGTGAAGAGGACCCAAAATCAATGGGTTATGACTGGCATTTTTCCCAGTGAAATCAAATGGAAGGGAAGGAAAGAAGGAAATAAGAGAAATGCGACAAGAGAAGAAGAGAAAGAGAGACTGTGAAAGAATGTCTTGATAGAGTATTGTTTTGAGGAACTGCTCTCTCCATTCATAGGTGTGTATGAGTACGTGTGTGTGTGTGTGTACGTACACACTGGGTCATAACGTCAAATACATTTCTTGCTTGGATCACTGCAAAAAATGTTTGAAAGTCAAGATAACCAGCCCCCTATTTTGGAGTGAAGGGGAACACGGATAATTAACCTGCTATACAACTTGTAACAAAGAGGAATTTCATTGATACTAACTTAATTACCCAGAAAATAAATTTATGTCTAGAAGTTTCTGAAAAGCCCACTGCTCACCACCCAGGTCATTGTAGCATCATCCTGGATTCTCTGTGCAGTGGTCAGCTAGACCCATGGGTCAGTTGGGTGAAGGTACTGCCTTGGGGCACAGTGCCCTTGGCTCTCCCACTATGGTGTCTGCCCTGGCCTGACATGCAGGTGACACAGTGTCAGGTTGTGAGGGGTCTACCCCTCAAGATCCCGCTGCCCTTGGCTGCTCACCCTCCCTTTCTCCCCTAGCCTCTTTGGTGCTGAGCTCATCTCTCCTGTGCTCTTGTCTGCACCCCTCTACTCCACGGCTTTCTTTCTGCAGCTTCTTGCTTCTGCATCTCACCTGCTGCTTCCACTGCTAAATGGCTTTCCGCTCTCAGCCTGCAAATAATTCCTGCTGCCGCATGCACAGTCTGCACACAGCTCCTGCAGCCACCTGCCACTCACCATCCTCAGTGCCCAGGGCTTGGCTTGCAGCCTCCCTCATGGTGGCTGAGGAGGAGTCAAAGAGAGAGACACATGAGGCACAACGAGAGGACTGTCACTTGGTGCAGGAGGAGGCTCATTAGGTCATGTTCCTTAACATCTCTGAGCCTCTGTTTCCTCATCTGCACAGTAAGTGCAACAGTTGAAAGGTGTCCTTGCTCCTCATCAGGCTGTGGAAAGTGTGAGGTCTATTAAAAGAGCTGGGCAGGCTTGAGGGATTGTGTGCCTGTCAGGACCCTCCCTAACTTTCTGACTCCTCCTTCTTCCCTTCCTCCCTTTGCCCGTTCTCCTTGGTGCTGGCTTCTCTAGTGCAGTGGTCCTGCTCTTTAGGAAACTCTTTATTTTGTAAGGAAAGGATCAGCTGGGGACAATACCCACCTTGTGGAAGCCCAAGACCACCTCATTTTTGGTGTTCTCTGTTCTCCTTACTTTGAAACCCACCTTAGTCCAAGGGACCCTCCATTCCCAGGATTGTTCAGAAGACCAGGGGAAGAGAGCTTTTACTTTTAACAGCCGGTTACATGTGGGTTACTCTTGCTGAAATATAGATGGCCTGACTCTTGAATGAATAAACACTTTGTCTCCTCTTCTGGTTTTAGGCAATGGGGTGCCAAGTAGGAACAAGGTTCCTGCTGAGACAATCCTGCCTGATGAAGCATTGGAAGTGTCAATCTTTGGGCCATGAGAAAGCTCCATGCTTCGGCCCAGCTCCCAGCCAGAGACCCACCGCTTCCTCTTCACTGGCCATGGGTCATCTGCTGCCAGTGGCTTCTTCTCTCGAATACCCCTCTTTCAGGGTGAGCTGGGAAGACGCCAACTTGTTTTTTTATTAGCTTTAAAAAAAAAACAGCCTAAGGAAATCCATGCTGGGTACAACCAGATCCCTGAGCTCCTGACCTGAAAGCAAACAGTTGGTCTGAGAGACAGAGGGAGCATTGGGACAGACTGAAGAGCCCTGGAACCTATAGCTGCCTTCCCATGAAATCTCCACCCTAGGGTAAGTCACTATACCTTGTGGGGACTCAGTTTCTCCACTTATGTGGCATTGGTGATTAATATATAGGGCAAAAGCCTATCTCTAGTGATTAGCACAATGACTAGCACATAGTAGATGCTCAGTTGTGTGCCCCATATTCATGGCTTCATAGATTAATTCAATTCTCCAACCCGAGTAATTATTAGTAGTGGTCAGTACTCTGAGCAAACACTGTGTATGGCCCTAGAGAGAATATCTTGCAAGAGAGTGTCTGCTTCTTGAACTAAAAGGGATGCATCTTCAGAGTCTAGAGTGGAATGAATCCCATTTCCCTTGTTACTTACTCCGGAGAAGACTGATCTCTCTTGCCACCTTCCTGCTGGCACAGGGACCCCCAATACTCTGGTTTATAGCCACAGCCTTGCTCCTGACACATTGTGTAACTTCAGATCTCAGTTCCTTCATCTGTGAAATGGGTGTGGATTCCTCTCCAGCTCTAATGCCCAAGATCCTGTAGCCTCCCTGTAGAGTGAGACATTAGTACACTCAGGGGCTCTGTTCATCAGAGATTTTCCATGTTATCAAATCTCCCCTTCCCTGTCTCTCATGCAAAAATTCTGATTAGACTAGGGGTGAGAGGGTGGACAATGAAACTTCCTCTTCCCTCTCACTTCTACACTTACACTCCTCTCTTCCCAGCTGTCCCCAACTCGCTTTTTTAATTCCTCAGCTCTGAAGATGAATTTGCATATTAATTTGAAAACGAGATCAGTTATTAGCCATAACCTGTCATGTATCATCCAATGCATCTGGACCTGGATTAGATTCAATATTGCCACAGAATAAAGACAGGGGGGAAAGAACTAAATAATTTAAAGTCATTATTCTACTAATCCTCCTGCCTGGCTGGGCTCCCTAGAGGTGTGTTAGGAGGTAATTGAAAACACAGAGATTTGCTGAGAAGACATTTGAGAGGAATCTTGCCAGCCATGGAAAGTATGGAGCTTGATGGTTTTTCCCTCTCATCTACCCACAAGGATGGAAAGAGAGTGGTAAGGCTGTGACTCCAAGAAAACAGGGGCAGGGAGGTAGTACTTTAGGACCTGGGACACAATGGGGCCAGCAGGAAGGTGGCACCCTACAGGGTGCTACAAAGAGAGGAGATGAAAAGGAGGTGGAGAAAGGATGTCATGAGCCCCTCTCCTGCAGACCCTTTACATGTGGGTTACTCTCTTCCCCATCCTGCCCCTTTCTGAGGTCTTTTCACCTGATACCAAAGAAAATACTAAAGTCGTAATTTGCAAACAGGCACCCCGGACTTATGTTTTGTTTGACTTGATCATAAAATGTCTTTTTTAAAAAGATAAATAGAATACCAAAAATGCATACATCTGGAAATTTCACATAGAAACCCAGTTTTGCTTCCTTTTGACCAAGGGAAGTACTGGCAGGACTGTGGCCATAGTTTCCTGAGACCCCCTTTGGCTGGAGCTGAGCTAAGCTGCCCACTCATATAGAGCTTGAGGACTCCTGGAGACCCACCGAGCTGGCTTCACTCCTTTGTGTTACCTGCCTCAAACCTCTATGCATTTGCAGTTGCAATCCCGTTTCGTGGGTAAAGGTGCTCCCATTGCTGCTCTCAGGAAATGGATCTACTGCAATGTGGGTAATCAGAGAATCCAGGTTCAGGGCAGGGGAAGGGAGCCAATGTTTTTTCTTTTCTTTTCTTTTTTTTTTTTTTTCCTGTGTTTCAATAACTTTAATAGGGAGCCAATGGTTTTTCTTTTCTTTTTTTTTTTCCTTCTGTTTCAATAACTTTGATAGGGAGCCAATGTTTTCTAAACATAGACTCAGCTAGGCACTGTGTTAGGCATGGGGGCTATGAAGAGGTGGAAGATGTATGCTTTGTGTGGGTTGTCTTGGAGGGGAGATGGGCGGTGTCTATACACAGAAAACTAAGGAAGTTGTAAAAAAAGAACTTCCTAATGGAGGAGTTCAAAGAGAGATTGTGCTGTGTCAAAAGGAAATGGGTTTCCCCTGCACTGGTGGTGTTCAATAGAGAGTGGTTGGTCTTGTGGTGGAGATGACCACCAGAGACCCATTTTGGTAAGATATCATCCCTGAATCTGTACTGCAGGAGCAGAAGTGAGCCACAGAGCCCAGGGTGGGCAGAAAATACAGCAGTTCCGGCTCTAGAGCAGGCTTTGCCAGCAATTTACTAGGCAAATTACCCTTGGGCAAATAGCGAAATATTTCTGAATGCCAACTTCCCCAACCATAAAGTGAAATCCATGATGCTTCCTGCTCTCCCTCTTTCTAGAAGAGAGTACATTGAAAGAGACCAGATTCCTCAGCTGCAGGGAACTCAGAGGAACAGCAAGGGACATTCAGGGCTGCTGGGGAGAAGGTACAACATCCCATCCCTTCCAAGTATAAACTCTTGTGAGCTATCTCAGCTCCTCCACTTCAGAGTGTGGAACACATGACACCAGCTGCAAAGGACCCCATCTCCTATGAGAAACCAAATGCTTGGTTGTTAGTACCATTTATCGCTGCCATGGGGATTAGCTGCTGCTTAATGAATTTCTTACGGAAGAAAGCTGTACATGTTCCTGCACAGCTAGAGAAGTGGAGGCAAACTTGCCCTCCCCACTTCTCTCCTCTCACCTGTGGGTCCACACTATTATTATTTATAAGTTCCCTTTTAAGGCTGGCATCCTGAACAAGTCACTTGCCCCCTCTGGGCCTCATTGTCTTCATCTGTAAGAAGGGGAGTTAGACCACAGTTCACAAGCATATTATTTTCTCTCTGCTTCTTCTCTGAATCTCCCTGCCCCCCAAAAAAATCTCAAAGCAAAAAAAAAAAAAACTGTACTCTGGATGATCATCAATTAAACACTCTAATTACACAGGTATTGTTTCATTAGTTGTTTCCACCCGATCAAGCCTTGGCTATATGAAGGGGGGTAGAAAGTCCCTCGATTGTTACCTAAGTGACTAAAGGAAATGAAGCTAAGTAAATTCCCCAGCCCACAGCTCATCACTGTGATGCCGGCAGGCTTGTTAGCAAGCTTGGAAAATGACCTGTGGTTGACAAGATCTCTCGGGTTGAGAATGAATCTTGCATTTGAGTTCTGTCCCCACAGGTCAGATCAAATGAATCACTGTTCATGGAGTCTCCTCTGGCACTTTCTGCAGTCCTTATCACTGACATCGGGCCTCGTTTGTTTATGAGCTGTCTTCCCTGCCTGGAAAGTGAGCACCATCATATTGGTCTCTCCGACATCTGTTCCAGCACAGGCCCTAGGAGAAGGACTTGTGAATAAATGAATAAATGATATATGGTATCCTAGAACCACTCACTCATTGAGGACTAGGGCCGGGAGGTTCTGCCTAGTTTATCTTCAGTACTTCCACGCTGAACAGTCCCTGCTGGGGATCTCTACACCACCAGATGTCCAGTGCCTTCAGGTTAAGCCTTGGTTGTTCCCTTTGCAAAGCTCCTCATCCCTGGACCTGCCAATCTGCATTAAAAAACCTTGATGATCAGGGTCAAAACTAGGGTGAGGAGAAATACTTATTGGGGTGCAACACTTAAGGGGGCACAAAATTTCTAAATTACTTTAATGCAACATTTCTAAAAAATCAAAATTAATGCAAAAACTTCATGCTAAACAGAACATTTTAATTTTAAATAAAGTCAGGATTTGCACTTGCGTAATTGCTTCACTAGCCTCACCTTGAAAGGGCCTTCTGGAGACAATGCCTCAAAAGTAGCTCAGACTCTAACTCTGGCAGTAACATTGCCATCCATTTGCTACGAGGCTAAACCCTTGGTTTCCTGTGAAAGCTTGGCCTGGGCTATCTGTTTTCTAATGAAAGGGGAATTCCTATTTGTGGCTTCTGCCCCATGTGCTATGGGGTGGTGTTTGCTTTGCTTGGCAGAATCCTGGAATACTGGTCCCAAGAAGGACCTTACAGATAGAGCGGTTCTCAACATAGGACAGTCCTCCCTGATCTTGGAAACTTGTCCATGTCTGGAGATATTTTTCATGGTCACAGATAAAGAGAGGGTTCTACCAACATCTAGAGGAGAGAGGCCAGGGATGCTGCTAACCATTCTACAGTTCACAGGACAGTGCCCACCACAAACAATTATTCAGCCATAAATGTTCATGATGCCTAGGCTAAAAGAGACCCTGAGGCAGAGAAACAGGGAGAAATAGGTTCAAATCCACATGGCTGGTCTGGTGATTCCTCACTGAGAGGCAGCCACTTCTCAATTAAGTTCCCTGAATTCTGAAAATCTTGTGGTTTCTCTGTCCACAGATAAGACCCACCCTAACTCAGGCATTTATGAAAGAGGATATCATAATTTCCCTAGGTCCCTATCACTTTCCTACAACTTGCTCCCCTGACTTTGAGGAAGTTCTTCCTGAAGCCTAGCCTTCATCTGTCCTGCTGCGTTCAGGAATGTTTTGGAGATCAGATGTTCCTCTCTTGTCCCACCCACTTCAGACCCTTTGAAATAATCCAGCGTAATGTTGCTGATTGGAATTCCCCAATGAAAGAAAAGGTCAGGTATCATGCGAAAATATAAGGGCAGTTTTATTTCCCTGAATACCTAGATACTATGACAAGTGAGCACAAAGATATCTTTCACTGCACTTCAGGCAGATGGTGTTGGGTTAATTATCATGAACTCAGGGCTCTCAAGCTGGAGCTCAAAGGCTAAAAAAGAAATTCCTCTTTAGCTAAAAGTAACAAATCTTCAATATGGAGACAGATCCTATTTGAGAAAGATCTCACTGAGAACCTGTTTCCACAGATTGGATGAAGAGGATTTTCCTTACAGGAGTCATTCATTCTCTCAACAAACATCTGTTGAGCACTTTCTATGTGCTAGAGCTGTGGTTCTTCAACTTGATGCATATCAGAATCCTCTGGAAGGCTTAGTGTATCTACCCAGCCTCCTAGGAGAGGAGGGGAGCTGGAGATGGAGTTCAGTCACATGGACTATGTTTCAGTCAATCATGCTTATATAATGAAAACCCCAGCACTCTGGACACAGAGGCTCAGGTGAACGTCCTGGCTGGTGGATCTTCTGCGAGGGCGATGTGAGGACATGGCAGTTGTATGTTTGGGACCCTCACACACCTCTTCCTATGCATCTCTTCTTTGGGACAGTTCTTTTTTGTTGTTGCTACAATGCAAATGATTTTTATTTTAATAGTTTTCAGGGTACAGGTGGTTTTTGATTGCATGGATAAGTTCTTTAGTGGTGATTTCTGAGATTTTAGTGCATCGATCACCTGAGCAGTGTACACTGTACTTCTTTTGTCTAGTTTTGAGTTGTAGCTTTTACAATAAAATCAATTGTAAATATAGTGCTTTCCTGAGTTATGTGAGTTATTCTACTGAATTATTGAACCTGAAAGAGCTACGGAAACGGCTGACTTTGTAGCTAGTTAGAAGTGTGAATGGCTGGGGGACCTCGGAGCTTGCAACTAGTGTCTAATGTGAGGGCAGTCTTGAAGAAAACTGTGTCCTTAACCTGTGGAGTCTGCACTAACTCTGAGTAGTTAGCACTGGAATTATGTTGCACCATAACTATACGAGCTGGGGTGGGCCTGAAAAACAGATTGGAGATAGTTTGAGGAGAACAACGTTAGAGAAAAGAGGATAGAAATGACCCACAAGAAGCCGATTAAAACATTATTTCCACTCCTAGCTGTTCTGAGCACTGGTAGAAGAAGGCTTATTATCTGTACTGTTGAAGTATTAAGATACTTTCATTCCCATTGGCAAAGAGCTGCTACCTTGAGCCCACTAAGTACGCCACCACGCCTCTCTTACGAGATCTTCTCCACATTGATCACCCTAAGATTCAGAAACTAAAGAGTTAGCATTGACACAGCAGAGGCCTTGCAGGTCACAGTCATTCCAACTGGCCAGTGCTATACCCTACATTTTACTAAATATTTAAGAGTTCAGCCCTGAGTACAAGGGGTTTCTACAGAGGGATCTGTCAGAGCAAACCCACCTTTTCTAGTCTTGAACTCAGCAAGGATTTTTCCAAGAAAGATTAGTCTGTATCAGGGTTTTAGGCCCATACCCAGAAAAGACAAAAGAAACTACTCAGAAGTAAAAAACAGTTCAGCCAATTTGGTTATTTGGTAGCATGTAGATTTAGAAGCAATGCATTCATCAGGTTGAATTCATTTCTTTCCCCTTTCTTTCACCCAAAATAAGAGTTAGGAAGCTTAGATAGTGTCTCGAAAATCTGTGTAAAGAAGGAACTGTAATTGCTCTGTTCTTTTACTTAGATTTTTTGCCAATTCTAAGACACATAAATAAGCTTGTTATTCAGTCACAGAGGAAAGTGGGATTTATTAATTTAAATGAGTTGATTTGGAGGTCTCTGGGGAAAGATGCCTTGTTCACTCACCAGTCCCAGGGCGTAATTTACAGTGAGCTTTCGCTTTATGTTTTGGACCTAGTTGATGCTAGGGCATAAATTTCCTCAAGTTATTATTATTATAATTCATTATTCATTGAATGTTGACTCAGTGTAACACAAGCAGTGGCAGAAAGACACAGCCCTCCCAAGGGGCTGGGAAGCCATGTCCTAGACAATTCTAGAGGGAGATTCAAAGATCTGGGATTGCAAGAGGGTGATGAGTCTCCCCAGGACTCCACCTGGAGCTTTATTGATGTCCACTAAAGCCTTCCCAGAAGAAACAGGCTTTTGTGCAGGGAGAGTAAAAATACAAACTTAGTGGTTAATTGGCCATGAATTGGGCCACTTGCTGACCTTAATTCAGACGAAGAATCCAGTAGGTGGGAAAGGGCCACAGAAGAGGACAGAAACAGAACCAAGTCCCTGAGGCTGGAGGGGGAGAAGGGGACATGTTCATTTTGGAAGCATTTTCTCACTTTCTTCTCCAGATGCTGGGTTAAAAACTGAGAATCTGGGCAAGTGGGAGGGAGTCAGGCACAGGAATCCATTCCCCCGAACCACAACCCTCCATCACCTTGGATGACTATTTCCCCTCCTCTCTCTCCCACCCAGGCTCTTCTCCTGTTAGGAATAGCAGTGTGCCTCTTCATTCTTCAGCCATGCTAAACAATTGTCCTGCTTGGAGGCACAGGCCTGACTGACAGAGCATTTTAGACCTAGCAACAGAAAGCAATTAAGTGCCATTTGGTGCTGCCTATGAGTGCAATGGGAATTAGAGAGGAGACAAAAAATGATTTCAGGATGTCAAGATGGGGTGACTGGTGACAATATAGTGACATGGTCTCCTCCCTTCCTCTCTCCCTCAAACATTTACTGAGCATCCGTTGTATGCCAGATTCTGTGCTATGTGGGTGGGGTTTTTGGGTAGAGGGCAGGCATACACAAATCAAGAAGAGATTTGGGAGTGCATAGAAGTCAGGTAAGCTCACTAGGCCTCAGCTGCCCCATCTGTAAAAGTAGGGTACCCCGCTACCTCACAGGATGGCTGTGATGGAAATGCACATAGTTGTTAGCAGAGTACCTGTTGCAGAATATGCAGTCAATAGAGATTAGCTCTGTAGTTATCTCTGTTGTCAAAAATAAGTGTTACTTATATACTTCAATGTACTGAAAAACCATGCTCCTACCAAGCAACTGCTTTTTATTTTAAATTTTTGATGAAATACATATATATATATTTACCCATATATGCCTATGCATATATGCACATTGTAAATGTAAAGCTTGTTGAATTTCCATAAACTAAATATGCCCATGTCATCCACACCCAGACCAAGAAACAGAACATTACTGACACACCCAGGAGCCTCCCCTGCTCTCTTCCCAGTCTTTCCACTGCTGCAAGGGTGACAATTACCTTGACTTCTAACAGCATAGATTAGTGTTGCCCATGTTTGTACTTTATATAGATGGAATCGCACAGCATGTACTCTTTTGTTTCTGCCTTCTTTCATTCAACCTCCTGTTTGTGAGGCTCGTCCATTGTGCAACTGACATACATTTGTCAGTGAATTTTGCAACTGATCATATTTTTATGACACTCAGTGCCAAAATTAATGGCCACCTCCAGAAATTCCACAGGACCCCATGAGAGGCATTCTGTACCTTACCCTCACTTTCCCACCACCCAAATTTTCTCATGGACTTTTTTCTGTTTATATTGATGGAATATAAGGATGTTTATAACTTATTTCACATCCTGTTTAAAATGATGTATAAGGGAAATTATAATAATGAATAAATGTTATTTCCCCTTCCCTAGTCAGAGCTCTACTCATTGTACAACTCCACTTCAGGGAGATGATAAAGATGAAGATGACTGCAGATGTCCTGAAGATGGGGATGAAGATGAAGAAGGCAATCATAGCTCGCATCCATGGAGCACTTGCTTACTATGTGCCTGACTTTCTTCTAGCTCCTGACATGTGCTGACTCGTGACATCTTCTTCACAACATACTTTTATTCCCATTTTCAATAAAAGAAACCAAAGCACAGAAAGGCTAAATATCTTGCTGGAGGGGACTCAGCTGGAATGTGATGAAGCTTAGATTAGAGCCCAGCCTGAGAAATTCAGTTCTAGAACCCTATCTCAGCCAGCACCTGGTATTGTCACTGCATTGCATGGAGGATGGCCTCTGAGCCACTGCATTTTCACTTCTTTCAAGTCAGCGCTCCTGGCTTGCTTTTTGGATCCCCTTCATAAGTTACCAAAGTCCCAATGTCAAGCCTAATCTCAGCCTCCCTGCATGTGTGTGCATGAATGCATGTGGCTGGAATGTGAGCGAAGCCCCTGATAATTATGTAAATGAGGATAGGGCTGAAGGCTCCAGCAGAGCAGTCTTTGTCCATTGCCTTCTCCAAGGCTGAGCACCAGGCGTAATTATCAGTGTCTTTCAGCAGAGCCACAGGTAGCTGTCAGTGGCATCAACAGCTTTTAAATGCAGTGGGAGGATCCATACAAATCAGGCTGACCTGCCAACAGAGGAAGAACCCCATCTGCATGGGAGGTTAGCTACAGCTGTTATCCAAGGAAGACACACCCAGGGCCAGCCAGACCAGAAGTCACCACTTACTGATTCATCCCAGGCTCCTCACACACATTATGTCCACACTTAGAGCCATCCCTGGGGCTAGAGTTACCATCCTATTTTCCAGATGAGGAAACTGAGGCTTCAGTAAGATGTGGCCCATTTATACAAGCCTGAACAATCTGGCTTGATTGTTAGAACAAAGGGAAACCCAGTGTTTGTTAAAGAAAGAAAGTGACGTTCTGCTATGAATTCAGTCTGGGATTGTAGATAGGAGAGTAAGGGCCAGGGTCCCTGGAACAGGGCCTAGGGGGGAATATGGTTTCAGCCTGAGGAACCATGGCTGCAGGCACACAGGAAGCTGCCTGCCTTCCCTCCCAGCCAGAACAGGCCCCTGGCTTTCAGGAGCTGCCACAGTACATGGGAATTACATGGAAAATGCACACCTACCTCAGGCCTCTGAGACAAGCAACTCTCACTCTGATTCCTTTCTTGGACTTTAATCTTGCTTACCGCTTAAACTCTTAGTGAATTCTGTTGGCAATGGCCTGTGCTTTCTCCAGGAGCAATAAACACCTTGCAATTTATATATCATTCCATCAATGATTATCTGCAGGCCAGGGACAGTGGCTCGTGCCTATAATCCCAGCTACTCAGGAGGCTGAGGTAAGAGAATCTCTTGAGGCCAGGAGTTCGAGACCAGTTTGGGTAAATAGAGAGACCTCATCACTTAAAACATAAAAATAAAAAATTTAGCCAGTCATGGTGCTGTGTACCTGTAGTTCCAGCCACTTGGGAGGCTAAAGTAGGAGGATCACTTAAGCCCAAGAGATAGAGGCTTCAGTGAGCTATGATTTCACCACTACACTCCAGCCTGGGCAACAGAGCGAGAACTTGTCTCTAAAATATTAATAAAATAGTGAATAAAAATAAGAAACAGAAACTTGTCAAAGTCCTTAGCCCAGTGCTAAAGGGGCTGCCTGTCCTTGGCGAATAACTCCTGTTGTGACATCTAGAATATGGGATTAATGCTGTCCCTACTGAATATTCCCATTTGCCAGCCATTCCTCAATGATTATCTCTAATCCTCAGGATAAACCTACACAGCCGACATTATTCTCTATCTTCTTACATGTGTGGATGTGAAGGTTCAGATGGGTTAAGTAGTCTGTCTAAGGTCATGCAGCTGGCAAGTGGCCGAGCCAGAGTTCAAGCTTTGTTCTCGCTGAATCTAAGTCCATACTGGTTCCAAATGCCACTAAGGTCTCTTACTGGACAATGGCTTGTAAGCGTTTTTGACTGCAATCCATGGTAAAAGATATACTGTGCATTTCCCTGTGCCAGAACTTGTCTCTCTGCCCATTAGGACATACTGCCCTCTGTCCCAGGAGCTGTAAAACACTGCACCTGTGGCTGTCTTACCTTCTGGTTTCTGGGGAGGGTTCACCAAAGGTAAGCTCCAGCAGGAGATGAGAAGAAAGGAGGAGAAAGGCTGGGGTATTCGTTCCCCTCACTTGCTTCTTACTGATTTGAGGTAGGAGGCTATACCTCAACAGAACCTCTGTTTCTCCCATGGTGATTGATATGGTTTGGCTGTGTCCCCACCCAAATCTCATCTTGAACTGTAGCTCCTGTAATTCCCATATGTTGTGGGAGTGTCCCGGTGGCAGATAATTGAATCATGGGGTGGTGTCCCCATACTGTTCTTGTGGTAGTGACTAAGTCTCATGAGATCTGATGGTTTGATAAGCAGAAGCCCCTTTCCCTTGGTTCTCATTCTCCCTCTTGCCTGCCACCATGTAAGATGTGCCTTTCATCTTGTGCCATGATTGTAAGCCCTCCCCAGCCATGTGGAACTGTAAGTCCATTAAACTTCTTTTTCTTTATACATTACCCAGTCTTGGGTTTGTCTTTATCAGCAGCGTGAAAATGAACTAATACAGTGGCCTTTTCCACAAGACTCCCTTGTTGGATCTGGAAAGTACTCCCTCCCTAAGATCCTTCTGCCCTGAGGGGTGCTAACAGCTCCACTGCTGCTAGTCTCTGGGTCTTGCACGGTGGTTTCTGTATTCCTTTCCTTTGTAAATATTCTTTCTATAAACCCTGCTCAACTTATCCTAATTTAAGTGTGCCTTCTCTTTCCTCTTGGAACCTTGACTAGCGCACTGGTAAACAATGATCCAGTACACACACACACCTGAAACTAACGTTTCCAAAAAGCTTTCTAGTCTTTTATGCCCTATCCTGCCCCACCAAACAATTAAAATTTATTCATGACCTTCATTTTGAAAAGAAAAAACAACATTTTAGACAACACCTATGGTAGGTGCCACAGTGATCACGCAGGTCACTCCTGTCTTTTGGGAAAAAGCAACTGAGTTTTTTTTTAAAAAAAAAAAAAAAAAAAAAAAAAAAAA
>NW_016804694.1:5151514-5154880 GCF_001698545.2 Rhinopithecus bieti
CGGTGGCTCAAGCCTGTAATCCCAGCACTTTGGGAGGCCGAGACGGGCGGATCACGAGGTCAGGAGATCGAGACCATCCTGGCTAACCTGGTGAAACCCCATCTCTACTAAAAAATACAAAAAATTAGCCGGGCGAGGTGGCGGGTGCCTATAGTCCCAGCTACTCCGGAGGCTGAGGCAGGAGAATGGTGTAAACCCGGGAGGCGGAGCTTGCAGTGAGCTGAGATCTGGCCACTGCACTCCAGCCTGGGCGACAGAGCGAGACTCCATCTCAAAAAAAAAAAAGGTCTGGAGAAGGAGAGAAGAATCTATACCCCAGGGTTGTTTTGCTGGGACTTTCTCTGGCTAAGGCAAGGAAAAGGTTTTCCACTTTTAATGCTTTTTCATTGACCACCTGAGCCCGGTTGCATTCACTTTTTCGTTTCTGAACAATAAACTGGCAATTACCTATTGGGTTGTTTTAGCCAGGATGCTTGCCACTGCTGACATTTCCCTGGTGATTTGCACCGATTGAAATTCTCCAGAGTAATTGTTATTAGTGTATCATCAGGAGTTTATCTTGGGAGCTTTTGGGTTTTGCTGATTTAATAACCAAGTTCTGGAGTCTGTGCTGTGGGGAAAAATGTTTAGTCTGAGGAAGAGAGCAGGACAGAGTCCAGCATCTTCTCCTGCAGGTCAGGCCAGAGCTTATTTAAGAGAACGAAAATAAAAAAGAGCAAGAGGAACATTTGCTTGTTTAATTGGCCATAGACTTTCCTGGTAATAATTTGTAGCAAGATAACAGACCTCTTCAAGGTCATGTGTCTGGGCATGGCTGGGTGAGGGAAAGGACTCAGAAAATTCTGGGTGATTGGCTTTATAAATGAGTATGCTGATTTTGCTAGGACTCATCGGTCAGTTGATGAATGTCGACTGTTTAACTGATGGTTCCAGCCTGGCTGGCCTGGCTCTCAGCCTGGACTCCTGGCCCAGCTGTGTTTGAATAAATGCAAAGATGGAGGGCCTGCCCTGGGGTCTGGAGCAGCAAAGGCATTGTGTTCAAATCCCAGGAGCACGAACTCCAGCCTGAAGCCAATCATTTGTTGAGAGCCCACTGAAGAGACAACTCAGAAAGAGAGCAGACAACCTGGGCAAGAAGTAGGATGGGGCAGCTGTGCCTGTGTCTGGGCTTGCACAGACCAGGTTGGGTTCTCCCAGCTGTACTACACCCTAGTTCTAGACCCTTGATCTGTTGGAGCAGACCCTGTGATTCCCCATATTTGACCTGAAACCAATTTTATAGAGTTGAAAGGGGCCTCAGAGTTCCTTAAGTCCAGCCACTCCCTGTTTCAGATGAAGTTGAGACCCATGATGGCACCCATATCTCTGTACTCCATCATGACCTGAGGGCGCTCCATCACTGCCCCTATTATATTGTTCGGCATTGCTATGGGCCATTGTGGTCCTCATCTCCATGTGAAGGGCTCCATGAAGCCATGGCCTGCATTTTATTAATCACAGGACTTGACACCCAGCAAATGCTCAGTGTTTCAATGAATGAATCAATGAATGGAGTGACTTGCCCAAAGACGCATAGTTGGTAGTGGCAGATCCAGGACACCCTGTGCTAGCACTGGCTCAGTGTTCCTGATAGGGCCCCACACTATCCACCAAGGGGGGAAGCAGAGGGCTTAAGTCCACCAGCATCCAGTCGCAGACTGCTGGAGTTTGGATCTTGGTTCATTAGCTGGCAATGAGGTGGCCACAAAGGCAGGCTTCTTGGATTCCCTTTCAAGAAGGAATTTGTTGTTCAGCTCTAAGAGGGCAGTTAGCTGACAGCTCCAACATCAGCACCTTCAGGGTCCACCTTGGCTCTGAAGCCAAGGCCACTTCTTCCGTATCAGTCCCAGTCAATGACAGAGACCAGTGGGAGTACCAGGGCCTGGCCATGCCTGCCCAACGCCAGGCCCTCTAACGGGCAGTCTCCGCTCCAGAGTGCCCCACCAGGCTGGTTGAGACTGTCTGAGCTGCTCAGTGGTCTGAGGGTCTCCCAGCTCCTTTTCCTTTCCCAGGTTTCAGGTCTACATTCTAGTCTGAAGGTTTTCCCTCTTCATTTCTACTTTCTCCTCCTTTTATATTTTTTCACAGGAATACTTCCAATAAACCTCAATAAATCTTAGTATCTACTTCCCAGAGACCTCAACTGACACAAACTGTGGGACCTGGGATAAGTTATCCTCGGTAAATTGGGCTTATGTTCATATCTGCCTCATAGGGTAATATGGGCCATCCCTTAGGGAGTAAATGAATCCAGGTAAGGGGCTGGAATAGCACCTGGCACAGGTAGGCACTCTATACATGTTAGCTAATGCTATCACTGAGGAATCCTGCTTGTCCATGGATTTCAGTTGCATGGAATCCTATATCTAAGTAAAGGAACCACAGAAAGACTGTAGTCCTTGGACTCATCCACACATGGCTGGATACATGTGAGATAAGGTCATAAAAATGCAAATTCTGCTCCTTTTTCCAAGGCATCCACTGTGGAGCTAACAGAGGCCGGGGCTGGGATCTGGCTGCAGATCTGCTGGGGGTCAGGGCTGAGCAGGTGCTGTCTCTCTCTCTCCTGGGAGATAAGGTCCTGAAGGTGAGGAATGTCCTGACTACCTTCCCAGCCTCAAAGTCTCCACTGAACACCCTGCCATGGCCTGCTCGGTGCCCAGCTGCCTCTGGTGAAGGTGAGAAAGGTGAGAGCTGCTCTTGGTGCCTTGTGAATACCCGCTCTCCTCTCCCAGACACCCTGGGCCACTTTCCCACCTCAATCTAGGTCCTCAAGTGTTCTGGGTGTACTTCACAGCTACGATGTTGGCTCATGAAAGCAAAACAAACAGTTCTAACCCCCATTCAGCCTCAGCAGTAAGTCAGGCTCTCCCACTGGGACCAGGATCTAAATTTCTAGGGATAGTCCTGACTGTGACAGGAAAGGTATAGGACTAGATAATGTCTGATTCCCCTTCTAGCTCTGACAGTCCATCAGGGGCCAGCAAACTCTTTCTCTAAAGGGCTAACAAGCAAACACTTCACATTTATAGGCCATAAGGTCTCTGTCACGACTACTCAACTCTGCTGTTGTAGCATGAAAGCAGTCATTGACAATATGCAGGAAAATGAGCCTAGCTGTGCGCAGATAAAACTACCTACAAAATCATGTGCTTTGGTCCAAGGGCCATATTTTGCCAAGTCCCATGCTATATAATAAATGTGATGATACTGCCCTGGGGTAACCGATTTTCAGTGGACATGTGGACATTCACTGGTGGTTTCCTGACACATTTTTCCCTGCCCTCCTGACATGGAGATGAGGACCACAATGGCCCATAACAATGC
>NW_016804694.1:5156108-5187642 GCF_001698545.2 Rhinopithecus bieti
TTTTTTTTTTTTTTTTAAGAGGTCTCACTGTGTTGCCCAGGCTGCCAACACTGTAGCCTGAAAGTCCTGGGCTCAAATAATCCTCCTGCCTCAGCCTGTTGGGTACCTTAGGATTACAGGCATATGCCACCATGCCATTCCTTTGGGTCACTGCTCCTCCTCCGTTGTCTCCTATGTGGTTTGGGTGTGATGACTTTAAGCTGGATTCTGGGTGGGCCGTGAGGGCATTGAGGGAGTCAGCATATCCCTCCTGGACCACAGAGATTTATTGGGGGAGTTAAGTGAGAGGAACACAAAATCCAATCTAGGCCAATGAGTTGTGCGATGTTTGCTGGGGACTTCACCAGAGATTCCGCCTCTTCTTCTGCAGGAACATGTCAGAAGAGAAGCTATGTATGTCCAGATAGTTTTGTAGCCACTATGGTGGTGGGGAAGAGGGTGGTGGCCAGAAGAGAAAACTGGCCTAGGAGTAGAGCAGAGCCAAGGAACTCAAAGAGAAATGGAGCCAGAGCCCTTCTGACAATGGGAACCCCTGGATCAAACCATGCCTGAAGCCAGAGTCTCTCTAAACTTTTCAATCATAAAGCCAATACATTATTATGCTACCTAGGACCAAGTTAAGTGTCCTGTTATTTATAATAAAAAGGATCCTAACTGATGCAATTAGGAACCTCAGAAAAGGAGGGCCCACTACCCCCACCACTGCTAGGTCCCAAAGAAATGAACCTACAATGGTAGAATTTCAGACCTGTAATTAGGAATGGCAAGGAAATCTCAGGAAGAAACTTGAAGACAGGGGATTTATTTTAAAGGAATTCAGAGTATGCTGTGCCAAAAATATCCCACTTAGGTATATGAGGATTATTTTTAGCTGAATGCAATAATGAAAAGGCAGACACAGGACAAGCTCTCTGGACTCCCCCTACTACATAAAAACAGAACATAAATTCCCTTGTAAAGGTGCCCCAACCCCATAACCCCCCAACACAGGCACACACATGCATACACACAAATGCTTCTTATACCAGGAAGAAGACAACATTATCACCAGAGAGGAGATGACACTGAGAAAGAGTATACACAGACAAAGCTTACTAACTAGCTCTTATCTACTGTTTCTTTCCCCATAGATTTGCCTTCCATCAATTTGTCTCAGCCCCTCTGCCCCAACGCAGAAGGCCCAGCTACCTCACCCCTTTGCTCTGCTTTGCCTCCCAAAATGTCATGCAAATTGGCAAGCAGAAGCAATTGACAGGTCCTGCTGAGTTCACTACTGCTGGCTGCAGAACCGCCAAGAATAGGATTGTCTCAATCAAAAGAAGAAACGCACGGAAGCCAATTAGGCCCTGCAATATTTGACTAAGTGTGCCAGATTAATCGCAATTACTAATTACAGGGTATGGAGAGCAGAAATGTAATTATTGACACCTTCCCTTTGTGGAAATCGGCTTTGGGCGATGGAAATCTGAGAACCCAATCAAAGATAACTCAGAACATCTTTCTAGCCAGGGGATAGAGGGTGGAGGGGGGCAAGTTTTCCTCAGGCTGGGAAGGGGAAATCACAGGGCCATTCCCAATGGAATTTTGGGAGGAAGCACCAACCCACTGCTGCCAACTGGCCTGCCTCTACAGGTGGTCCAGAATCTGGCTTGGGCCACACATGGTAAAGGTTGGTGGTCAAGATAGGTGCTTGGCTCTTGTCTTGCTTCTGGCCTGATGCACCAAGTGAATCTGGACTCATCACTTTATTTGGGACTCAGTTCCTTATCTGTTAATGTGGGATTTTGCTGTAATTAGTGTTTCTCAAAACAGAGGCTGATTCATTTTTTCCTGAGTAAGACATTCAACACATGATAAGACCCATACATTGCCAAGGGGGGAAATTTACTCTTCCAACCCCAGTGGTTCCAGCCAGCATGACAATCCAAAAGCACACCCATGTTTTAACATGTCCCCTAGGGAGAGAGTACCAGCCTGGGCTGAGAACCAGTACCCGGTAGGTAGCATACTTGAAGAGCTGTGTGGCCTCTCCGCACCTCAGGGTCTTCATCTGAGAAATGAGGATTCTAATGCACCTTCCTCATTGAGCTATGATGGCTACGATGATTAAATGAGATATTCCTAAGCACAGT
This sequence comes from Rhinopithecus bieti, assembly GCF_001698545.2. Taxonomy (NCBI): domain Eukaryota; kingdom Metazoa; phylum Chordata; class Mammalia; order Primates; family Cercopithecidae; genus Rhinopithecus; species Rhinopithecus bieti. The sequence goes on from NW_016804694.1 coordinate 5,158,241, forward strand.
GTTCGGCACATAGTAAGTATAATCATTTTTACCGCTTTTAACATACGGAGCCAAGTAGTTATGATCTGATTTCAACCCTAAAAAGTATATACTATTATCTCTGTTTTACAGATGGGGAAACTGAGGAACTAGGAAGTTAAATAACTTGCCAGACTTCAACAATGGATCCTTGTGACTTCCCAACCTGGCCTTTCAACAGCCCATTTGCAAGGGAAGTGACAAGCACAGGTCTTCACTGACATTTGTTACAGGTTGTCTGAGCTGTGGGGCAGGGAAGAGACACTGGGGTTTCCAGTGATGACTGCCAGGTCTAGAAGACAGGCTGAAGATGGGCTGCCTCTTCTGGGTCTGCCAGGCTGCATGCTTTGCAGGTACCCTATTTGTAAATCCAGACTTGGGATTAAGGAGGTCTTTTGCTCTTTGGCTTCACTAAGATTGTGCTAAAGACCAGGAAGTGAGTGGCTGAGCTCTGGAGACCAAGTCTGCAATAACAAAGCTAGGAAAGGGTAGGGAGTGTTGTCAGCAGGTCTGCCCCCAGAGGCAGCTGCAGAAAGGGTGTGGGCAGGATACTTCTTCCATTATTGCTTGGGGTCAGCAGAGCTCTGTGTCCTGGGCAGAGGAATATGAGACAGGAGACAATGTCCTTACATTCAGATGTTCAGATACCCATCAGAATATTACAGAGAAACCACAGAAAGCTCAGGGGTTCAGGGAGACCCCCTAGGATAGGAGTCACAGCCCGTTCTCTGCAAGCTCCTATTCCTGGTGACCTACAAGGCCCTGCATGATCTCCATACTGCCCGAGTCAACATTTCTCACTTCATCTTTGTGCCACCCCCTTCACATACTAAGTTCAGACACACTGACCTTCTTTTCCTCTCTCCTATCTCAGGGTCTTCACATTTGCAGTCAATTCTGCCTGAAAGAATTGCTGTTCACCCAGACCATCCTCCCATAGCTGGCTCATTTTCATCATTCAGATCTCATCTCAGAAGCCTCTGGCCAGGCACAGTGGCTCATGCCTATAATTCCCAGCATTTTGGGAGGCCAAGATGAGCAGATCACTTGAGGCCAGGATTTTGAGACCAGCCTGGTCAACATGGTAAAACCCCATCTCTACTAAAAATACAAAAAATTAACTGGGTGTGGTGGCGGGTGCCTGTGGTACCAGCTACTCGGAGGCTGAGGCAGAATTGCTTGAACCCAGGAGGTGGAGGTTGCAGTACACTGAGATCCTGCCACTGCACTCCAAGCTGGGCAACAGAGCAAAACCCTGTCTCTAAATAAACAAATAAATAAATAAATAAATAAGCCTCTGCTCAGAGAGGCTGCCCAAACCATACCAGTTGAAATAGACACGTACACCCAGTAAGAGAAAATAAAAAATCTCAGGACCCCACACTCATTATGCCCAAGAAAATGTTAAGCCTGGAGACTGAGTGACCCAACACTGCCATCTTTTTCCCAGATGATTAGCTGTCACTCCACAGCCTTGTGTCAAAGTGTTATCCATTAGCCAGATCCCTACAGAAAGGCAAAAGGCCTCTAGCATCTCCAGATGCTTTTGAAAACTTTCAAGATGCATATCCTCCCAGAAGACAAGGACATGTCAATTACAACTTTAGGGCTGCAATCTAAGTGTAGTTCCTAAAACTAAAGTCTATTAGATTTCACAGTGATACTGCTTATCTTTGCAGGTACAGAACAAAGACAAGATTAGATTAATCATTCTTTCACTTACCACACCTCCCTTCCTACATTCCTTTCCCCCTTTAAGAAAGTATATAAATACTAAGCCTCGTGGAAAAAAAAAAAAAAAAAAAACTTTCTGGAAAAAACAGCCGCAGATGCGACTGTGACTTGTGTTTTTCCTAGGCCTACCCTCAAGCTCTGGCTTAATAAACCTTGATTGATTGAGACTCTTGCCTCAGTCACTCATTTCAGTTAACGTGCCACTCCTACCATTACAATTACACTGCATTTATTTGCTTCTTAGTACTTATTGTAACTTAAATCTGTTTGTTGTTTATTGTCATTTATCACAACTAACTTGTACGTTCCATAAAACCAGTGGTTTTTGTCTGTCTTTTCAACATAGTATTCTGAACCTAGAATAGTGCCTGGCACTTAAAAGGTCCTTAGCAAATATCAAACAAGTGAACAAAGGATATAGACACAGCATCTGATGACAAGGGACCTTCAGTCTGAGGAGGGAGACACAGCCTTTCTTGGTCTGTTTTCTACTGCTCTAATAATATCTGAGGCTGAGTAACTTATAATAAATAGAAATGTATTTGGTTCATGATTCTGGAGGCTTGGAAGTCCAGGAGTGAGGGGCCACATCTGGTGAGGATCTTCCTGCTGCATCATCATATGGAAGAGAGGAAAAGAGAGTGAGAGGTCCGCAAGAGAGGGCTGAACTTGCTCTTCTAACAAATCCACTCTCACAATAATAAAATCAATCCATTACAAGGGCAGAGCCTTCATCACCCTAATCACCTCTTAAAGGTCTACCTTCCAACTCTGTTACATTGAGAATTAAGTTTCCAGCACTTGCCTTTCTGGGGGAAACACTCAAACCTTAGCATTCTATCCGTGGCCTCCAAAATTCATGTCTTTTTCACATGTAAAATACATTCAATCCATCCCAATGGCTTCAAAAGTCTTAACTTGTTCTAGTATCAACTCAATATCCAAAAGTTCAAAATCTCATCTAAGTCAGATATAGATGAGATCAAGGCATGATTCATCCTGAGGCAAATTTTTCTCCACCTGTCAGTCTATGAAATTAAACAAGTTAGCTACTTCTAAAATACAGTGATGAAACAGACATAGGATAGACATTCCCATCCTAAAAGGGAGAAATAGTCAAGAAGAAAGGTCTACAGTCCTAGGGTCTTGGGCGTTACCCCACTCCCATGGCTTCACTAGGCATTGCCCAAGCTTGGTCTCTCCAAAGTAGCTCTATCCCTGCAACAGGTCTCTGCCTGGGTCTCCAGGCTGTACATGACATCCTTTGAAATCCAGATGGAGGCTGCCATGGCTGCAGCTCTTGCATTCTGCATGCCTGTAGTGTCATCACCATGTGGACAATGCCAAGATTTATGGCTTACACCTTCCAGGGTTGGCAGGTCGAGGTTCACCTGGATAAGCTTAAACCATGGCTAAGGTGGCTAAGGGGCACTATGCTAGAATTTGGGGAACAGAGCCCCAAGACAGTGCAGGGGAACAAATGCTGAAGTCCTGCAAATGCCTGTCTGAAAACTTTGCCCTTATGGTCCTGCTCTGGGCCTGTGATGAGAGGGAAAGCGTCAAAGCTCTGAAATGCCTTTGGGGTCTTTCTCTTATTGTCTTGATAAATAGCACTTGGCTCCCTTCTATCCATCTTAATTGCTTTAGCAAATGGTCACTTGGCCACACCTTTGGTTTGTTCTCCTAAATATGCCTTTTCACTGTTTTTTTATTTTGTTTTGTTTTGTTTTGAGACGGAGTCCCGCTCTTCCACCCAGGCTAGAGTTCAGTGGCACAATCTTGGCACACTGCAACCTCTGCCTCCCGGATTCAAGTGATTCGCCCGCCTTAGCCTCCCGAGTAGCTGGGATTACAGGTGCATGCCACCATGCCAGGCTAATTTTTGTGTTTTTAGTAGAGATGGGGTTTCACCATGTTGGTTAGGCTGGTCTCAAACTCCTGACCTCATGATCCGCCTGCCTTGGCCTCCCAAAGTTCTGGGATTACAGGTGTGAGCCACTGAGCTAGGCTGCCTTTTCACTCTTTACATGGCCAGACTTCAGATTTTCCAACTCTTTCTGCTCTGCTTCCCTTTTACTTAAAATTCTGTCTTTAAATCATTCTGCTTCTCTTGCATCTTACCAGGTGCATTTAGAAGTAGCCATGCAGCTCTTTTAATATTTTGCTTAGAAATTTCTTCCTCCAGTTATCCTAGTTCGTCACTCCGAAATTCTGCCTTTGATAAAGTCCTTGGGCATGGATGCAATTCGGCCAAGTTATTTGCCACCTCATAACAAGGAGGGCCTTGACACCGGTTTCCAATAAGATATTCCTCTTTTCCATCTGAAACCTCATCAGAATGGCCTTTACTGCCCATATTTCTATCAACATTCTGATCACAACCACTTAGGTAAACTCTAAGAAGATTCTGGCTTTCCTGAGGTCTTTTCTTCTTCTGCAACAGCACCAGAATTGCCCATTATGGTCCATTCACAGCCTTTTTTCTAACCTGCTTCTCCAGATTCTTCCAGCTTCTGCTGATTATCCAGTTCCAAAGCTGCTTTCACATTTACAGACATTTGTTATAGAAACAGCCCCAATTCTCAGTACCAATGCTCAGTCTTAGTCTGTTTTCTGCTCCTATAGCAGAGTACTTGAGACTGGGCAATTTGTAATAAACAGAGATTTATTTGGCTCATAGTTTTGTAGTTGGGAAATCCAAGATCCAGGGAGCACCTAGTGAGGATCTTCTTGCTGCATCATCCCACGGCACAAGGTCAAAGAAAGAGGGTAAAGGAGGAAGAGAGGGCTGGAATCACTTTTATAATAAACCTACTCCCATGATATCATGCCAGATTAAGTCAGCTTAGTTGTACTAATTCTGACCAGGGCTGAGAGGTTTCACAATGACTCAGTGGCCAATTAAATGCTTTTCAATTCATGGTTCCTTGTGAAGCTTTCACACAACCATGCAAATATATTCAACACATATGCAGGCAGTGATAAGAGAGAGGGGAACAAACCCTAGGGAGAGACTAGCACATTGACAAATGAACTGGAGGGTGGGGTGGGGCAGAGCTGCTTCCACAGGTGTCTCACCATGGTTAGTTTCTTTGCTGTTTTTATGGCCCTTTGAAGGAATGTCCATGATCATTATCTCAGCTGTGTTTTGGCTTCACTTTCTCTAGTGGACCTAGTCTAACCCTCTAAAATCAGGGCTAATCAAACTGGGCTTGATCAGATGTGAGCAGTGAGTATAATTAGCAACCAACCCCACAGATCTACCTCCACTGTTTCAGATATGCCTATCTGATCATTCCTTTGTGCAATATAAAGACTTATCTACCTCTTGATTGGAGAAAAGAGTGGTTACAGGCCATTTTTCTCTTTGCTTGGAGCCCCTCTCCCCTCTTTACTGCCCTCTCAGGTCCTTGCTTCCCATCTCTTTCATCTATATCCATCTTTACAGAATCTAGGGCCACTACAGCGGCAGTCTATGAGCAGCACCTACCTGGAGTTGTGCAGTGTACAACCCGTGTAGCTGAATGCAGCAGCCCTGATAGACTCCCGGATTCAGGGCTAAAAGGGATCACAGAAGGGCTAGAGCATATTCTCTCAACTTAAAAATGAGGAAATTGCCAGGCACAGTGGCTCACACCTGTAATCCAAGCACTTTGGGAGGCGGAGCCGGGTGGATCACCTGAGGTCAGAAGTTCAAGACCAGCCTGGCCAACATGGCAAAACCCCATCTCTACTAAAAATACAAAATTTAGCCGGGCATGGTGGTGAGTGCCTGTAATTCCAGCTACTCAGAAGGCTGAGGCAGGAGAATCACTTAAACCCAGTAGGCGGAGGTTGCAGTGAGCTGAGATCACGCCGCTGCACTCCAAGCCTGGGTGACAGAGCAAAACTGTCTCAAAAAAAAAAAAAAAAAGAGGAAATTGAGGCTCCAGGTGGAGAGGAGACTTTTCCAAGGTCACGCCACAGTGATTTAATGACATGACTGGGATGTGAACCTACAGCTCTTGGCTCCTCAGGCAGCACCATTGTTTATCCACTCCCTCTTTTTTTTTTTTTTTTTTTTGAGATAGAGTCTGTCACCCAGGCTGGAGTGCAGTGGTGTGATCTTAGCTCACTGTAACCTCCACCTCCCGGGTTCAAGCGATTCTCCTCCCTCAGCCTCCTGAGTAGCTAGGACTGCAGGTGCTCACCACCACACCAGGTTAATTTTTTTGTATTTTTAGTAGAGATGGGGTTTCACCGTGTTAGACAGGAAGGCCTCGATCTCCTGAACTCATGAACCACTTGCCTCGTCCTCCCAAAGTGCTAGGATTACAGACGTGAGCCACCGCGACTGGCCTCCACTCCCTCCTCCAAAGGCTGTCTAATTTTCCCTACTCCCTTTCTTTACCCTGCAATGTACTTTGTGATCTCTGTCCTGGTTTTTTGCCCATATTCAGACTTAGTAGATGCCATGCCTTGGGGTCTTCCTAAGGACGACAGACAACCAAGCCGTGCTGCCAGTCATGGGTCCACCCCAGAGTGGGGACCCCCTGAGGCCTGGGGCCTTACAAAAGTTAGTAACAGGGTAAAATGCAATGATGGGGTGGAAAGACCCCCATGCTTACCCTGGCAGAGTAAAAAGTGCAGATGTCAGACACTCTTGAGTAGACACTGCAGCTCTACTTCACATTAAGGGCTTGACCTCAGGCAGTTTACTTCATTTTCCTGGGCTCCAGGTTTTTCAACTACAAAAAGAGATAAAAAATAACCCTCATGTCCCCCCGCCCCATTCCAGCTTGCAATTTAGTGAGAATTAAATCAGGTGATGTACGCATAATGGGCCCAGCTTAGCACGAGGCACGCAGGCCCACACTGTGGCTGCACCTGGCCCTCTGAGATACTCTCTCCTCCCCGAAGACTTCGGCAGCCTGCATTCTGCATATGCATTGTGGCTCTTCCCTGTGGAAGCCCTTTTAAGGCAGGAACTGTTCCTGGGAAAAGATAAAATCCTTGGCACAGCTAAGCCATTACCAGAAATGTTTAACCAGCCCATGTTCACAGGCGGGAGGACACGCATGAAAGCGTTTTATCTTCCTCCCACAAAGGGAGAGCGGAGCTCCGCACAGGGCTAAGATGAAGGCTTGATTTTTTAAAATAGACGTTTAGGATTCTACTGATGCTTTGCTAACTCCCAGTCAAATCACAACATCAAGGAAAGAAAAACTCCATTTTCTGCAAAGATGTTGAAATGGCCCTTTCCAATTAGGCAATGGGCTCCGGGAGGGGGATCTCAGACAGGCAGCCAAAAGCCGTCTCTGCTCATCTGTGCATTCAGGGATCTCTGAGCCCAGGGCACCACACAAGTAGTCACTCCAAGTGGACTATGCATGTCCTAAGGCAGGGGAGAGGCCTCCGAGTGACATCTTGCCCTCTCCCACCAGGTTGTTCTGGGATGTCCCAGGAGAGTATATGTGTCTCGTTAGTTACTAGTCAGTTACGTGTTTTACATATATTGATTAGTCTGAACATCTACCTTGATTAGCAAAGACCATGACTCTCATAAAATTGCCCGCATGTCATATGTGAAAACACCACCATTTACTTGCAATGCTGCCCTCCCAGTCAATGCTTTAACTACTTTTTATGTATTAACTCATTTAATCTTTACATATCTGTGGTGGCTTCAAGAATGGCCACAAATTCTTTGTATTCCTGCCATGGAGAGGTGTGGGTCTCAGTCATCTTGCCTTGAATCCAGGCAAGCTCTGGGTCTGCTTTGACCAGTAGAATGCGGCAGGAATGATGCTGTGGCCCAGGCCTTAAAAGATGTTGCCACTCCCATCTCCTGGCATGCTCTCTTTGGGAGCCCTGGGATACTGCATAAAAAGCCTATTGGCTGGGCACGGTGGCTCATGTCTGTAATCCCAGCACTTTGGGAAGCTGAGGCAGGTGTATCACAAGGTCAGGAGTTTGAGACTAGCCTGGCCAACATGGTGAAACCCCCTGTCTGCTAAAAAATACAAAAAGTAGCCAGGTGTGGTGGCATATGCCTGTAGTCCCAGCTACTCGGGAGGTTGAGGCAGGAGAATCGCTTTAACCTGGGAGGTGGAGATTGCAGTAAGCCAAGATCGCACCACTGCACTCCAGCCTGGGCGACAGAACAAGACTCCGTCTCAAAAAAAAAAAAAAACACACACACACCAAAAAAAGCCCTGTGAGTACTCTAGTCAACCATCCCAGCTGGACTTAGCCTTTCAGTCACCCCAGTTGAGATGCCAGATGTGTGAGTGAAGCCTTTCGGGACCCTCCAGGCCAGCTGAACACCATCGCGTGACGTCAGCTGACACGATGTGGAGCAGATGCACCGAGTGGCAGACCCAGCCTGAGCGACTGACCCAGGACAGCATGAAATATAATAAAATGGCTGGCTTTATGCAGCAATAGGAGATAAGCAGAATAACCACCTTCTGAGGTAGGCACAATGGGGCGCCGTGTTACCAATGAGAAGACCAAGATACATTGATATTAAGTAGTTTACCCAAGGTCACACAGCTGTTAGTGGTAGAGTCAGAATTTGAAACTCAGGTAGACTAGGCCCAAAGCCCATGCTCTCACCTCCTCCTCTGAACCTGGTACCTACTATTCCCATAGCTGTCCTAACACCTCTTGAAGGTACCTATTGGTAAATCTTCTCCGTTACTACATGCAAAGGCTGCTGGAAGGCAGGCACAAATTCCTGCCTATCTTTATAGCTCTGTTCCTGGCACAGAAGAAAAGCACTGAATGTTTGTTAGGAGAGTAGAGTGGAGTAGAGTATGTGGGTGGAGGGAGGAAGAGGTGGATGGATGGATGAATGGACAGATAGACAGATTGATGGGCTTGGGTGGGATCGAGCCTGAGAAATGTGGAGGAGCTAGAAGTGTTTGGGATATAGGCATATTAGAGGCTCCTGTAAGGACAAGTATGAGGGCACCTGAAGGTGAGGAGAGCCACACACACACTTGAGCATGGGGGCAAAGGCCCTCTTACTAATTGTATGGGGAGTGCCTTTCTTCTCCAGAGCCTCATGAAAAGTCACTATTTGAGGATAGAAGTTGGTTTTGAAAAACTATATTGCCTCTGTTTTTTAGCACAATCTCAAAAAAAGACCAAAAAAGAATGAAGAAATAGACATGTAGGGAATGTGGAATGTCTAGTCACTAGCTGAACACCAATTTTACCCCTGAATGTCTTGGTGTTCCAGGCAATAATGAAAATATATTGTAGTTAAGAGTTCTGATTTGGGGGAAGTTGGTTGGTCTCTTAGAGCCAGAACCAGCAATGCTCAATACCTGTATGTGAAAAGGGTTGCACCCCATTCCTCAGGTGGGTAGCCCCTCTGTCCTCAGTCTCCAGACACATGCACCTCACATTTTCACCATTGGTCCACCTTGGATGCAATGGTGCCTATTCACATCATTTCCCCTGTGGTTCTCAATTGGACATTGATCTGACTTCATTCATCTCTCAAACATGGATCCTCAGTCCTGGAGATCTTATGTTTCTTTCTAGAAGAGTGAATACCCTCAAGATCTTCCAAACCTTCTGGAAAAACTGAAGTCAAGTTTTCTGCTTTTCTGACAGTACTTTTCTGTTTAAGATTCTCAGAAAACAAAATTATTTTTACCATCTTGTCCAGTAGTATTTTTCCAGGAAGAATGATTACTTGCAACCTCAATGGAAATTTCCATTGGACCAGTCTGTTTTCCGTAGCCCATTACACAGACCTACATTAAACTTACAGGATGCAATTCCAAAGATGCCAGTGGTTAGGTTATATAGTTTGTGGTAGCAGATAAAAGGAGGCAAACAAGCTTATCTGGAGAGATGAAATTTCTACTGCAAAGTGGGTAGTCTCTGTTCAGAGTTCAAAAAGAGCAATTTGTCATCTCAAGAGGGATTTATTGCACAGATGCTCTTACAAAGGATGTTGTATAACATAACAGGTAATCCAGAGATGTTCACTGTCTCATTAACTCCATGAGAGTGGCCTGGACTGTAGATTCTGAGCTATCCTAGAAAGAATGATGGAACATCCATGCACAGCCATCCCCCACCCAGCCCCACCTCCCACCAGGCTCTATCACCTGGTCTTGCTCAAGGTAGATCTGGGGAAAATGCTTAATCCCAGGCCAGATTTGCTCAGCCAGGCCTCCTCTCTACCACCCACCACCTCCCCTGCTCCACAGACACACACTCAATTTCACCAGTCTCTGTGCTCAGGGAAATAATTCACTTTACTCTACTACCCTAAGTGAAATGCGAATCATTGAGCAAAAAAACTATCAGACACACACCAAAGCTGAAGATAAATTATTTTTGGAAAGCTGTCATCTTGAAGCACCCAAATGCTGGCCTCTCCAAGGTTGGAGAGGATGTGAAAGAAGACAGCCATACTGGGCCTCTCGCTCTTCCCTGAACACACCCGCTTCTCTCCCACCCTTGCACTTGTTCTTCCTCCACCTGGAAACATGTCTCTGACCTCATCTCTTCCTAGCATAATGTCATCTATCCTTCAAGGCCCAGACATTCCTGATGTCTCTATCCCAGCATAAGCTCCCCGAGGACATCTCTCATTTTAAGACAGAGCAGGGATCCCTCTTCGGGGCCTGCTGCCCACCCCACCAAGCATGGAAATAAAATATCGAGTCCCTCCAAGGGAAATTCCAGGCACCTAGCTAGACTTGAGAGGTCAATGGACAACTTGAAAAGTAAGAAGGCAATGGTAGCTTAAAACAATTGTCACCCAAGTAAGTCAGAGCCACAAGATATTTGGTTCCCTATAGAAACTAAAGATAACATCTAGACCTGTGTCCCTGAGTTGTTTTTCAGAAACCTGTACCCCCACCAGATGGAACATGCTGACAACTGTCATGTAGATTTCAGATAAGTGTGAAGTGAGGACTGAATTTCGACTGCCAATCTTTTTATAAATTTCTTCCAGAGTGGCCTAGAGACAGTCACGCTCACAGGCCAAACCATATTCCTTTCTGATGACCCCAAGGTTTTGGGCAAAACCTTGCTTCCTTAACCTGTTGCAAATTAAAGGAAGTCTGAATCCACCTATGACCTGTAAACCCTTTGCTATAAGATGTCCCACCTTTTTGGGACAAGCCAAAGTCAAAGTATAATCTTCATGTATTGATTTATTACTTTGCCTATAACTTCTGCCTCCCCACCTTTAAAAACTCTTACATGTGGCCAGGTTTGGTGGCTCACACCTGTAATCCCAGCACTTTGGGAGGCCAAGGCAGGTGAATAACGAGGTCAAGAGATCGAGACCATCCTGGCCAACATGGTGAAACCTTGTCTCTACTAAAAATACAAAAATTAGCTGGGCGTGGTGGCACATGCCTGTAGTCCCAGCTACTGGGGAGGCTGAGGCAGGAGAATCACTTGAACCGGGAGGTGGAGGCTGCAGTGAGCCGAGATCGTGCCACTGCACTCCAGCCTGGTGACAGAGTGAGACTCCGTCTCAAAAAAACAAAAACAAAAACAAACAAAAAAAACTCTTACATGTGAGCCATTAGGGAGTCTGGGTCTTAAGCATGAGGTGTGTCTGATTCTCCTTGCTTGGCACTCTGCAGTAAGTGCCTCACTTTCTCTCTCTGAAAATCCCAACGTCAATGTTTAGCTTGCTAGCCTGGGCAGGCAGACTCAAGTTAGGTTTGAAAACAATCTAAAATGTTTTATTTATCAGTGAAGGCTCTAGAGCCTGTGGTCCATCTCTTCCACCTATAAGCTCTCCTTGTCAGCTATTGGAAGCTCTGATGAAGCTTCAAGGATCAAGCTTTGTCTGCTATGCTTTAAAATATTTTTTCAGATGACATGCAACTGCAAGCATCCTCAATTCCTAGCACAATACCAAGAGCAAGAATGTGCTCAATAAATAAAGGTAGAATGCATTAATAAGTCAATGAAGTATGTTTGTGTAGGTGAGAGGACGGCAGGAAAGCTGCATTGATGATGAAATTTTAGACATCCTATGAAGAAAGGACGGGGAGAGAGGGTTTGTGTGAGCCACAGCTTTGGGGAACACAGGAGCAGGAGGCCAGAAACCTCTCTTCCCTGTGGCAGCCTTGAGATGGTGGGTCTGTCCCGGAATTATGTATTACAAGGGAGAGCAGAGGGAGTGGTTCATCTTCCAATAACAGCTAGGCCCAGCGGCCTGCTCTAATCTTCTTATTCTTAGAGGGGTGCTCTTGCCTGGCAGAGAGAGAAGGAGGGGGTGAGCTGGTGGGGCAGGGAGCCAAGCTCCGCAGGTCGCCTTCAAGAAAACGAGATGTCAGCTGGAAGGAATGAATTAATAAAAGGAAGTAGACCCTGCTGACCTGGCCTCATTCTCTGTAAATCCTGGGTTTGGGAAGTTTTTCCGTGGCCTCCACTTCTCAGGGGAACGCTGAGAGGTTAGGTGTGGAGGAGTGAATGGGTGTATAAGTTGTGAGGCTGGGGTAAGAAATTTTAATCACCTGGTCCCTGGCTCTTCTGAATGTTGCTTGCTTATAAAAAGGATATCCTGGCTGTTTCCCAGACACCTTTTCCTGGGGAGGCTCAGAGGCAAGTTGAGGACAATCCAGGCGTTCCTGGAACCTTAGGTACCAGTAACTGGAAGCGTCCTTGATAATTACAAGGTTTCCCAACCCCTCCAAATGCTGAGAATCACCTGCATAATTGTTAAACAACACAAACTCTGAGCCAGAGGGTCTCTTACTTTAGCGTGCATCAGAGTTGCCTGGAGGGCTTGTTAACCCTGGGGTTCAGATTCAGCAGGTCTAGTGTGGGCATAGCCCCACAAATCCCCAGTGCTGCTGCTGTTGCTCCTGGGGCCACACTTTGAGAACCACAGCCCTAGTCTGGCTCACTGACCAGAGTCTCCAGGGGAGGCTCCAGAAGCTTTGCTCTTTATAACTTCCCAGGAGATTCCAGCATCAAGACAGTTAAGGAGCTAGTAAAAGGTGAGGGCCACCTGCAGCAGAAGCACCTGGTTTCCTTATTAACATTCAGATTTCCAGGCCTTGCCTTGGCTCTTAGGGCCCAGAATGTCTGGTGGGTTGATCCAGCAATTAGCATTCGGGAGTTTTTCAGTTAATCACAGTTTGAGAGCCATGACCCTATATAGCCTCTTATATTACAAGGGAATAAACCGAAGCCCAGAGAGGTGAGCTTGCTGGCAAAGACTTCACCACTAATTAGCAACCAAGCTGAAACCCCAAAGAGCTGTTTGTGCTCTTTGTGGAAGCACAATTCAGGGTCAGGGTGAGCTCAAGCTGCTCTGAGAATCCCAAAGCCAGGCAGATTGGTCAGAGCCCCCTGAATGCTGGAGTTTCTTCTCTAGGTACAGGAGCCACTGGGCACCATTTTCCCTCAGGCCACCCTCCTTTACATGGTAGTGACTTTGTACAACCTGTAGAACACCCTCCCCTCGTCCTGGAATATTTCACATTTCAGCTTTCGTGCTAGTCCCTCTGTGAAACGCCTGTGACCCTCCGTGATCAGACACACTCTCCTCTGAACACTCACTAACCTTGCTCGTTTGTCCACTGCTGCTCTCATTGCTGTGACAAGGACCAAGCTAGGATTGCAGCCGTCCCCACCTTCCAAGGGGTTTGTGCTGCTTAGGGAGTTACCTCTGTGGTACTGGTCTTGGGCGACAGGTTGGGAAGGGACACTGGGACAGCTACAGCTGCAGAAGCATTAGGGAGACCACAGAGACCCGCTGGGCTGGAAGTTCTGGAAACAACAGATACATCTGGAGAGCATTTTCTGGAAGGAAGAGGAGGGTAAAAAGGATTTTTAAGAAGTTTTGCTCTCTGCTGTGAAATGTAATTCCCACTTCATTCCTCTCCCCTCCAGAGAACCTTTAGCAAAGCTGCCCGTTATTTTCAAAAGCTTTTAGAGCCAGGTTTTCTGTTATTTTTATTGTGACATTGTGCTAATATGTGCCTTAGGTGGAACCAAGAAGGGCCATTTCGCTGGGGTGCTGGTACTCGCATATCACCATTGTATTTGTTATTTATTGCTGTGTAACGAATTACTCTAAAACCCAGTGGCTTAAAACAACAATCAATATTTTCTCTCTTGGTTTTTGGGTCAGGCTTTTGGATGCAGCTTAGCTGGGTGGTTCTAGCTTGGGGTTTGTCCTGAGGTTGCAGTTGAGATGTAGGGGAGGGGTGGGTCACCTGGGCTGGAGGAGCCCTTTCCAAGGTGGCTCCCTCACATGGCTGGCTGCTTGATGCTGGCTATTGGTGGGATGCCACAGTTCTCCCTCATGTCACCTTCTTCCAAGGTGACATGGGTATCCTCACAACATGCTGTCTGACTTCCCCCACTGCGATCAATTCAAGAGAGAGGAAGATGGAAGCAGTGATGTCCTTATGACCCAGCTTGGGAAGTCACACACGGTCACACCCACCACACTCTCTGGACTAGAAAAAAATCGCTAGGTCCAGCCCACATTCAAGGGAATTAGGATCTAGTTTATGAAAGGAAGAATATTAACTATTCTGCAGACAGATTTTAACATGCCACAGTCACAAAGTATGTGTCTTGTCTTGGGAAACGGGGTGCATCACCCTGAAGGGAGGATCTGCAATCATTCTCTCCTCTCTGAATCCTCATGGCTAGGCCAGTGTCTGGAATGCAGTAGATGCTTCATAAATGTCTGTTGAACCGAACTGACAGTTCACCTCTACCCAATGCCACTCTGAAGCCGCAAGGGGACAGGAGATAGCCCCTGCCCTGGGAGCAGCTCTGTCCTTGGACCTCTTTGCCTGCACATTCCTGCTCTTGGGCTCTGGCTTCTTTGGAAAACATGTAGCAGGCTTCACTGGCCTGGTCTCTGACCAGTAGTGTCCTCCTGTTCCGTGTACACCTCTCACCTCAGCCTCCTGCTTGTTTCCCCCTCAGGGCTTGACCATAGACCCTCCAGGCCTCCTCCCTGGCCTTGCCCTGCTCTGCCTACTCTACAAAGGCCTGGATGGGCAGCCACTACCACTTGGAGTTTGCTTCAAGGCCTGGATTCCTTCTACAGGAGACTATTTCATTCCTTTGTGACAGGGTGGGGGCACATCAAGGGGGTGGAAACAACTTACCTCCAACTTTGCCTCAAGAGAAATATTCATCACACCATGTCAATTTCCTCAAAGTCTTCACATGTACATTTCAGCTTCCAAGACTTTGCTGATATTTTCCGCACCAAGAGTGCCCTTCCTTCTCCTTTCTGCTCTGCTAGGTTCTGTGCACTGGGAGACAACGTGGCATCGTGGAAAGGACACAGGCCTTAGGTTCAAAAGATGTGAACTCAAGGCACGGCTTCATCATAAAGTACTTGGGCAACTTGGACAAGTCCGTGCCATAACCTTTCTGAGTCTCAATTTTTCTCATTTATTAAAATGGGGATATCATTTCCCCTGAGGATCTTGTTTCAAGGCACAAATGAGAAAATAGATGGGAGAGTATTTTCTGTACAGTATGAAACACTCCATGTAAGTAAGAAATTCTTCATTATCCTTCTCATCCTCCTGCATCCAGCTCAAGTTCTAAGTCTCCCAGGAAACTCTTCACATCTATGAACTCTTCTAGCAGTTATGTCTCAGCCTCACAGCTCTGTATTTAATCTCAACATCCTCAAATTTTTATTCTCATTGATGTAGGCTAGTTTCTGGCACTAGAGTGAAAGTACAACAGGATTTGCCTGTGTCTCCACCACAGCACAGGACACAGTGCTGGGTCCCCAGGGACGCTTAGAGCATCTGAGTGACAGACCACAGGACAGGGGTGCTGATCTTCGGGGGCTTGAAAAGAAATTGATCTCTACTTTTTATTCCACTGCCTGTGACCCTGCTGAGCCCCCTTTAGTGGAGACTATGGTTCCTTGACCCAGATCCCTTTGGATCTCTGTAGTAGTTCTATGTGCTCAGCTTCCAGCTTCTACTCTGTTCCTAATGGCTCACACCTGGAAATGTCATTAAAGCCCTGCCTCTGGGTTCCTGGAACTGCTTATTCCACGCTTGCAGTCAGTAGGAAGGTGCCTGGGAATATATACCTCTTCCGGCCACCAGCAGTCTGCAATCAGTGACTGTCTAGTGCCAGAGTCTGAAAGCCCAACTCCTTTGCCTTGCAAATGCTGAGGTGTAATTTGAAACCCCGAGTTCCTGGCAGGATCAGATTGAGGTTGGGATAGTGTCTAAACTCACTCCTTGCCTGGCTTTCTCTCCTTTGCTGTCCTGGTTCCTCCACCCCCTTCCAGCTTTCTGAATAAGTCATTTGCACAGGAATTCTCAGCTCAGGATCTGCTTCGGGGGAGCCAGCCCAAGAAATCACCATCCAGGCTCCCATCAGAAATGATCAAGGTGGCATTGACGAGCCATAACGCACCAAATCTGCAGAAAAAAGAGGTAGGGATGAACACCATATCCCTTTTCTCTTCTAGTCGCTTCCAGATTTACCAACACCATGACTGGGTGGAAAAAAAAGTGATTCCTTTTCAGTTTATCTTTTCTTTAACATAACCAACTTCCGCTTCTTGAGGCTTAATTGGATCTATTCTTGGATGTGACAAAAAGTTAGTGGGAAATGAAAGGGGCATATCAAGGGAAAAAACATTTCAAGTGAATAATTTAAGATCACATCCATAATTAATGGCATTTGGCATGCTTTCCCTGGAAGCCTAATCAGAGCGTGGAATGTGCTAATTAGAGCGGTTTGGTGCAAAATCAGCCCGTGCAGGTGTGGGAAAGCCGCCTCTGTTCTTTTCAGCACCGGTGGCAGCAGCAGCTCAGGAGTCTCTCAGGTTGGGCGGGGCTAGAATCAATGATGAGGCTCTATTCTGAAACACCTTATGGTGTGAAATGGGCTTCTCTTCTTTTTGAAGATGTGGATGTGTGTCTGGGTGTTTGATGGCGGGACACAGTTTGGAGCTGGGGAAGCACTACAGGTGTGCTCTCCTCTGCTGTGGGGAACATAAGAGAATCAAATAGGGCCAGAGTTGGGAGGAGGGGGCTGAGGAGAGGAGCTGACTACCCCCAGTACCTGCACTCAATACACAGTGGATAGACAAGGTCACCTGTCACACAGTCAGGTGCACCTTGCAAAAGCTAAGGCAACGGGGCATCTTCTGTTCACTCTCCCCTGTGTATTACCACCCTCCTCCAACCTGTTGTCTGCCTCAGCAGGCTGGAACCATGCCCTCAACCCAAGGACTCCCTTAATGTCTGACTTCTGGTTGATGTAGCACATGGGGAACCCCTGAAAGAGATTGGAGGGAAGGAGTGAAAAGTGAGTTACTTTCTCATCTTTCTGAGGGCTCCCTGTGGTCTGCTGGTCAGCCGTCTTCCTAGAGCTAAGATTTCAGTTCTTGTCTAGTAACCCTCTCCTCTGTCTCAGAGTTCTAGGACCCGGGCTTCAGGCTGAGGGATGTCCCACCCCACCCTCATCAGCCTGGACTACAGCAGCCCCCTCTTGTGGTTCCCCAATCCACCTCCACCTTTATAAATAACCCCTTTATTAAACTCTCCTCAGATGATCCTCATTGGAGGGTGACATCTCTTAACAGCTGTCAGGACCCTGATGGAGACGGTTAGAACTGTTCCACTGAGTGACACTCTTTTTAAGTAATTGGAGCTCTCTCCCTTAAAAACCAACGTTTTGGCAAATCATCTCTTCTTTTTGAAGGGAAATCTTTATAAAATGCATCTCTTATTTCTCTGCCATCTTAACAAGAAGTAACTACACATGATTTTAAAACTGCTCTTGATAATACTTCATGAGCAACAATTGTTGTATCATGCTGGGCACTGCACACCTTGGGGACTGTCATGGACCTGAGTTGTGTCCCCTTGAAATCATACGTTGCAGCCCTAACCCCCAAAGCGACTGTATTTGGACCTTTATGGAGATAAATAAGATTAAGTGAGATCATAATGGTGGGACCCTAATCTGATAGGACTGATGCCCTTGTAAGAAGAGGAAGATACCAGAGCTCGGTGTGTGTGTGCATGTGTAATGTGTGTGCACAGAAGAGAGGCCATGTGAGGATACAGTGAGAGGTCAATGTAAGCCAGGAAGAGATCCGTCACCAGAAACCAACTGTGATGATTAACACTGAGTGTCAACTTGATTGGATTGAAGGATGCAAAGTATTTTTCCTGGTGTGTCTGTGAGGGTGTTGCCAAAGGAGATTAACATTTGAGTGAGTGGACTGAGAAAGGCAGACCCGCCCTTAATCTGGGTGGGCACAATCTAATCGGCTGCCAGCATGGCCAGAATAAATGCAGGCAGGAGAACATGAAAAGACCAGACTGGCTTAGCCTCCCAGCCTACACCTTTCTCCTGTGCTGGATGCTTCCTGCTCTTGCACATCAGACTCCAAGTTCTTCAGCTCTGGGACTTGGACTGGCTTCCTTGCACCTCAGCTTGCAGATGGCCGATTGTGGGACCTATTACTCCTTAATAAATTCTCCTTTATATATACATCTATCCTATTAGTTTTGTCCTTCTAGAGAACCCTGACTTATATACCAACCCTGCTGGCTTCTGGACTTCCAAGAACCAGAACTGTAAGAAAATAAATGTCTATTGTTAAAGCCAACCAGTCTCTGGCACTCTGTTATGGCACCCAAGTAGACTAATACAGGGGCCCAAGAGTGTAGAACTGTTAGCCCTTGCCTGAAAAGTTCCAGATTTCAGTGCCCTCTCACCCTCGTTTTACAGTTTCTTTACCTTGGCTCTGCCAGTTATTACCTCTTGCTGTTGACGGGTTGCTACCATTAGCAGAGCCATCCCTCACCTACTTCAATATTACCCATTGTTTACTAGTACTAAAGTGTTATGTCAGACCAGAAAAATCAAGCTCACTAGAACTGTGTATAAAGCAAGAGTTAACAGGTTCTGAGTGAGAGTCTGAATTCCTCTTCCTTAAATAGATTTTTTTTAGGATTTTAATGCATAGATGTTATCATGAGGACTTTGTAAATGCCCAGAAGCCATTTTTTTCTTATACTAGAATCTTTGTTATATTCTCGGACAGCTGAGGTCAAATCAGTGGTGTAAGGAAAGTACGGTTGCAAATACAGTAATTTTTCTGTTTTCTTTTGTGATCTAAACTGGTTACAACACAATGAAACTGTGGCTTTACTCTCAGGATCTTCTGGCTTGAAATCATTAGAAATATGGCTTCTGGGCCCCCTATTATGTGCCCACAGGTAGGAGAGAGGACTCAATTCATTTGTTCTAATGGGTTTCTAGGGAATTTGATTAGTGATCAGGCCCCGCATTAGCCACTCTTTGTCCTGGCCTATATGGCACTGCAGCCAGTCAATAGGTACCAATTTTATTAGGTGCTGCTTGTGTAATGGTGCACAAGACGCCCCTCCAACCTCCTTGGCTTGTAATGCTCATTGGCAGAGACAGCTAATCGATAGTTGCTTCTCACCAGCCCCATAGATATTGATTCAGGGCTCGGGAAGCCTTTATAAGGAGTCATTGGGGGAACTCTTTCAGTTCAAATTGAATTGTGGGCCATTAAATCTCTTTAGTAAAAGACTGCGCCTCATATCATATGCCAATGCTCCTTCTGAATTTTTAACCAGTGCCCACCTCTGGAGAACATCCTGCCTTTGCTAAAGCCATCTCAGCAGGTCCCAGGGTTTTCTTTCCTCTGGCAGATCTGGTTAATTGTTATGGATTTTTCCAGCAGGTAAAAGCAGGCTTTATTTTCCTTGCAAAAGAAAACCAATTCAGGTGGTCCTGCCCAGAAACTGGAAGGAAGGAGTGGGGGAAGAATGAAAGAAAGAAAGGGAAAACAAGAGGAGGGTCAGACATGAAATGCCTGCTATCCAGTTAGTCTTGGAGAAACTAAACATTGATCAGATACCACACATGTGCATACACACAACCACATCTTGACCCACATAAGCAGACACAGACAGGCACATAAACATAAACACACATGTAAATAGGCACACTCACACACATTCATGTGCATGTAAACACGGTCATACATGCACACACAATCACAAATGCACACACAAACATGTGCATGCACATGTACAAATACACTTATGTGTGCACACTAACACAAACATGCACACTTCTTCCTGTGACCCATGTTCATTCTTAGTGACCCCTTGAGTGAGTTTCCAGGAGAGAATAAAGATTCTCTTCCCACCTGGCCAGACGTAACAGGGGAGAAAGGCTGTTACAATGGAAAGATTCATTCCCCAGCTCTATCATTGCCAACTCTGTGACATTATGCAAGTTATGTGATTTCTCCGAAATGTGATGTCCCCATCTATAAAACAGGAGTTAATCATCATATAACAGGGTCATAGTGCAGAATTAGTTCATTGGAGAAAATCGTCTAGCACATAACAGGTAGTAAATACCTGGCCCCTTGCTGCAATCTTTGATGAGTTCTCCCCGGAATCAGAGAAGGGAATGGCTGTTGAAACCCTCATGTTGGCCGGGAGTGGTGGCTTGTACCTGTCACGCCAACACTTTGGGAGGCCGAGACGGGAAATCCAAGGAACAGAACTGTTAGAAAATTAATATCTACCATTTAAGGCACCCTCTGGCATATTTGTTATGTGAGCTCAAGTAGACTAATCACTCTAGCCCAGGAGCTTGAGACAAGCCTGGGCAACATAGAGAGACCTCTGTCTCTACCAAAAATGAAAATAACAATTAGCTTAGCAAGGTGGTGTGCACCTGTGATCCCAGCTACTTGGGAGACTGAGGTGGGAGGACTGCTTGAGCCCAGGAAGTTCAGGATGCAGTGAGCTGTGATCACATGACTGTATACCAGCCTGGGTGACAGAACGAGACCCTGTCTCAAAAAAAAAAGTCCTAATTTCATCAATGAGGACACCAAGGCTCAGAGAGAGGATGTACCTTGTCCAAAGTCACTGAGGGAGTTAGTAACAGACTGGGATTCGATTTCTGGTCCACTTCCTTCCAGTCCTTTTTCTCTATTGTGCTGCCTTCATCAAGGAGGACTAAGAGGCTCCACTGGCCCCATCCCCAACCCCAGCAAGATCAATTGTTTTTATTAGAAACTAACATGTGTGTAGAAGTTTACTCTTTTCACAGAGCAAAGGATAATTAGAAATTGCAATCTTAAGGGAGGCTGCCCTGGGCCTCTTATTGGTACCTATGCCCAGGGTGAAAGGAACAGAAGCCAAAAGAGTAGGCTGTGTGTGATAGGAAGATGTCACCCCTGGCTTGGACAGGTTTCTTTAGAGGGCAGTGTCTCCTGAAAATTGTATCTGGAGACCCTGCCTAGCAACAATCATTGATCTAAACAACAATAACAACAAAAAGCAGCTCATTTTGGGGCAGGTGCCAGCCCAGGCTGGGAACCAGGCACCAGGCTCTAGGGATGCACACTCAGTGATAAAACATGCTGCCAGGATGGATGAGGAGCCAGGGTCAGGAATCCCTGGGTCAGAGCCAGGACAAGAATTCAATTCAGTAAATACTTGCCACACCCTGTGCAGGAACAGTTAATAGCACACATGGGGGTGGAGGTTGAAAATGCCCCTGAAACTGTGGCAGGGCTCATGGTTAATAACATTTGAGCATTCACCCACGTGCCAGGTACTATTGTGAGGCTTTCTGTATAGTCACTCATTAGTCTTCATAATGACTCTATGGGGTAAGGCCTGTCGTTATACCCATTTTACAAGTGAAGACACTGAAGCAAAGAGAGCTTAAGTAACTGGTTCAAGGTCTAAGAGGCACAAATAGAATTTGAATCCACACATTTAACAATGATGCCCTTGTCTTCAATCTTAAGAGGTCTGAGTTAAGGACTTGAGCACCAGTAGCTTATTTGGGGGATCTCGGGAAACATGGGAAGGGGAGAGGGGAAGTGGGATAGAGAAAAGAAGGAAGCCAATACAGGGTGCATTAGAAAGCAGATTGCCAACTAGAGCTTAATCCTGCTGACCAGCACTAGGAGCCAGGGCAGAGCATGCACCTTGGCTTTACGTGCCTCCTAGGGGTGAGGGAGCTGGAATATTTATACACTAAGCCCAGTCAATCAAGGGTTGAGAGCTGCTCTTGGGCTGATAGGTCCTCAGCTCTTCCAGCCTGCCATGAACAGGCAAAGAAGGCTTTAGAGGACAAAAAGGCTTTAGAGGAAAGCCCTCAAAAAATATATAGATAATAAAAATAAACAAAAAAACCCCGCAGGTGCAAGGAGGCATTTGGAAGTCAGCTGGTGTGCAACTGAGGAGACATGGGTGAGGCTCTGGTAGTGTTCAGTATGGAAACCCCAACCTCCTAAATGAGAGAAGAGAACAGAGATCCTCACTTCTGGCTTAGAAATCAAAATGTCTAGACCCAGAGGGGTGAGCAATGAAAGATCTGAAATACCTGGAACAAGTGGTGGTGTCCCCTCTACTGCTTGTCCCTGGGCATGTAGATCAGCCCCTGTAGCCTCATTTCAGGCATGTCCCCAATCCCGACACAGAACACATGTTGTCAGGCCTGAACACGCGTGATTTAAGTTCAAAGATGAGACAAAGACCTCACCTGACTGGATGGCTTCACCTGCCTTCCCCCTCACCCACCCCGGCTTTGAGCAGTACAACAGACATCGGTGAGTTAAGTCTCACGTCCTTCCTGCCTGACTGGGGGACTTGAGAAAAGGAACCACCACAAGGCAGGGTGTGAAGGCAGGAGAAGGAAGGGCCCAAATACCTCACCTGTAAAGAGATGCTTGCCCCAAAGGTTGAGCCCTGACAGGCTACAGCGGCATCCCTGCTTGGGGAGCAGAGAGGTGATGGCGATGAATGTGTTTGAACATGTGTGTCCTTGTTTGCTTGGAAGTGGTGTAACTGGGCTGTTCTGTGGGTTAGGTATTGAAAAACGCCAATGGAACATGAAGAAAAGTCAATAGACATATGTAAAATGAAATCATTACATAGAAAATGATTTCCCCCGAAGGCCTCGGGAAACTGTCGCTATCAAGTAAAGAAATGTGCCTCTGTCAAGCCTGGAAATGCATGTGGGCTTAGAAAGCTGTGCCGTCCTGTGCTACTTTCCTCCTTCACATGCTCAGTAATGATGTGTCAGCCCTTGGCTTAGGGAGCAGTGTCGCCAGAGAAGGTGAACATAGAACCAGCACAGTAGCGGCGACTGTCTGCCCTCGGGAAGGGTCAGACTTCTTTCTCAACTACCAGAATTTATTATTTTCTTTAACCACTCTGGGCAACACAGAGATTCAAAAAACTGTTTTTGCCCTCCTGGAGGTTACAGTTTCCTCATCTGTAGGTTGAATATAATAATGTTCCCCACAATTGTTATAAGGAATAATGTCTATAAAACATATGAAACAGCACAATGCCTGGCCTAGTGTGAGCCTAACCACTTACTGTTTAAATGCGCCCATTGTCTGTCTTCTGGTCTAGAATGTGAGCCCCTTGAGGGAAGGATTCTATTGGCTGCCTCACCATGCAGGTGACAGTACTTGGCAAATTGCAGGTGCTCAGGAAGTAGTGAATGAATGAATGGATGTCTGGAAACAACTCCAGGTACACAGTAACTTCTAGCTTGTTGGCATAAGAGTTTAACCTCAGATTAGGTAAAGCATCCTGTCCTTTTTCCTCGTAACACCCACCATAATCACATTGACTGATATTCTGTGTAATCATGTAATAGCTGTCTCCTCTATTAGAATAAAAGCCCCATGAGGTTCTAATCCTGTCTATCCTCCTTCACTGTGATTTCCCCAGAGCTGAGCACTGTCACAGAGTTGGTGCATGATAATTGATGGAAGGAGGGAGGGGAGAATGGAAGTGAGAGAGGGAAAGAGCAAATGAACACAGATAGTAGCACTGAGTCATGGAAAGCCCCAGGGCATGAACTCTGGGTCCCAGAAGGCTCTTGCATCCCTGAGGATAGAAAGGTGGGATCCTTGGATTGTGGGGGGTGGTCTGACCTGCAGGAGTGAGCCCTTGGGAGGGGTGGGCAGGGCTGCTGCCACGGTTGGGGCTCTGTGAGCTCCCCGCTGTTCCTGTCCCCAGCCTGATGCCTCTGTGCTTTCCCAGGGAGAAGGGTTGTGTTTGTTGGTCACTGATATTTGTTAATGAACCTGACATGCAGAGGGATTTCATTTCCTTCCTGCAAAGGTCATTCTCCTCCCCAGGCTGCTTTGTCAGCCTATAGGGAATGGAGAGACCAGAGGTCGCCTGACACAGTCTCAGGGAAGCCCTACCCACCCCAACTCCCTAGAAGCCTGTGACAGCTTTGCACATCCTCCACTGCACTTGGAAAAGATACAAAACATCCCCGTTTGTCTCTTAGTAAAAAAGCAGTGGTTTCTACCTTGTAATTAGGATTACTCTGCCTGCAGTGTGATGTTCCCTTTAATCACCAAAGGGTAAGCCAGCAGTTAGCATAATGCAACATGTTCATCCTAATACACACAGGTATTGGTGGGGAGAGCAGAGCAAGCAGGGAGGAGCAGACCCTGATTCAGCCACAGCAGTGGGAGGCAGATGCCAGGAGAGAGGCATGCTGAACAGGAACATGGCAGTGATCATCCAGGGCAGAAAGGGACTGCAGCATGGCCAGGCGGGTGGGCAGCCAGAATGGGACAGCTGCTGGAGACAGGAATAGGGAAGCTCACAACATCTATACTCAGGGAGCCCCAGTCTGAAGGGAGACGCAGCCCCATCCTCAGGGAGCCCCAGTCTGAGGGAGACACAGCCTTGTCCTCAGGGAGCCCCAGTCTGAGGGAGATGCAGCTCCATCCTCAGGGAACCCCAGTCTGAGGGAGACGTAGCCCCGTCCTCAGGGAGCCCCAGTCTGAGGGGAATCACAGCCCTGACTCAGGGAGGCCCAGTCTGAGGGGAGACACAGCCCTATCCTTGGGAAGCCCCATTTTGATATAGGAAAGAAAGCTGGTCTCAGCAAGCCTCCTGTGAGATGCAGACGTGATTCCTGCTCTTAGCCGTTTAAAGGGTGATGGTGGAGCTCCCAGTTTTACGGCAGAAGGACACTGCTCCTGCTCTCAGAACACTGTATCTGATAGAGGTGACACACCCTTGCTCTCAGCAAACTTTCAGTCTGGTAAGAAAGACAGATCCCTTAGTCTCAGGAGGTCTCCAAACTAATGGCAGAAGGAAGTGAATTAAACTCCATTTAGCTCCTACTGTATACCAAGCTGCATGGTAGAGGTACCTAGCTACTCATTTAACCCTGTGGTGTACCCAGGGCCACATGTTGCCTGACTCCAGGGGCATCATTCATATGGGATACCATGAGGGTGGTACCTCTGAA
This sequence comes from Rhinopithecus bieti, assembly GCF_001698545.2. NCBI lineage: Eukaryota > Metazoa > Chordata > Mammalia > Primates > Cercopithecidae > Rhinopithecus > Rhinopithecus bieti. The sequence continues at coordinate 5,183,297 of NW_016804694.1, forward strand.
GGTGCACACATAAGAGAGGGGCCAGTCTGAGGGAGACATAGCTCTGTCCTCTGGGAAGCCCCAGTCTGAGGGGAGACACAGCCCCATCCTCAGGGAGCCCCACTAAGGGGCCCCAGAAGGGCCCAAGTAAGCATACCTACTCCCATCTTACGGGGGAGACAAATGGAGCACAGAGAGGCTGAGCCCAAGGGCTCATAGCTGAGAAGCAGCAGAATCAGGACTTGAAGTTGGTTTTTCTGAGCTCAGTCAAGTGCTCCTAGAATAGTTTCTTATCTGTGAGGGGAGATAAAACAGAAAGAGAGAAAAGCCTCCTACACGTCCTGGTTTGGAGTTGCCCTATAAGTAGAGTCTGAAACAGAGGCTACCTCCTGGTGGCATTTAGTTGGGAAATGACCTCAAGGAGCAGGATGGGAGAAGAGGGAAAACTAAACAGGGAAGGCAGGAAAGCCCGTCCAAGCTTGCGTTATCAGATTGGCCATTCCTGCAGGCAACTGGTGCGTGATCTCTCTGGGACACCTCTGGAGCTTTGCGTAATATGTCTCAGCGCTATGTGCCCAAGGGGATGAAAGGGAGAAAAAGTTACCCCTTGGCTGTCACCTCCTGTTGGCCACGGGTGACCTGTACTTCCTGGTTACAGGTGCCTGAGCATGAAACAGGTACCAATGGGAATGAATTGGTATCAGAGAAGCCTTGGGCAGGAAGTGAGAGATGCAGGGCACAGGCAGAAGTGAGTTCTGTTGGGTTGAATCTGCACAAGGCTGGTTGAAGCAGGGACTGATAGGAGGGTAAGAGACAAGGAGATTAAACAATTGATGTGGTTTGGCTGTGTCCCCACCCAAATCCTATATTGAATTGTGGCTCTCATAATCCTCACGTGTTGTGGAAAGGACCTGGTGGGAGGTAATTGAATCACAGGGGTGGGTTTTTCCCATGCTGTTGTCATGATAGTGAAAAAGTCTCATGGGATGTGATGGTTTTATAAAGGGTGGAACTCCTGCACACACTCTCTTGCCTGCTGCCATGTAAGACATGCCTTTGCTCCTCCTTGGCCTTCTGCCATAACTGTGAGGCCTCCCCAGCCATGTGGAATTGTAAGTCATTAACCTCTTTCCTTATAAATTACGCAGTCTCAGTTATGTCTTTATCAGCCGTGTGAGAACAGACTAATATAGTAAATTGGTACCAGTAGAGAGCAGTGCTGCTGTAAAGATACCCAAAATGTGGAAGCAACTTTGCAACTGGGTAACAGGCAGAGGCTGGAACAGTTTGAAGGGCTCAGAAGAAGATAGGAAGATGTGGGAAAGTTTGGAACTTCCTAGAGGTTTGTTGAATGGCTTTGACCAAAATGCTGACAGTGATATGAACAATAAAGTCCAGGCTGAGGTGGTCTCAGGTGGAGATGAGGAACTTATTGGGAACTGGAGTAAAGGTCACTCTTGCCACACAAAGAACCTGGCAGCATTTTACCCCACCCTAGAGATCTGTGTAACTTTGAACTTAAGAAAGATGATTTAGGGTATCTGGCAGAAGAAATTTCAACGTGGCAAAGTGTTCAAGAAGGAAGCAGAGCATAAAAATTTGGAAAATCTGTAGCCTGATAATGCCATAGAAAAGAGAAACCCATTTTCTGGGGATAAATTCAAGCCAGCTGCAGAAATTTTAGTAAGTCATGAGGAGCCAATGTTAATCAGCAAGACAATAGGGAAAAGGTCTCCAGGCCACATCAGAGACCTTCAAGGCAGTCCCTTCCATCACGGGCCCCAGGCCCAGAGGCCTAGGAGGAAAAAGTGGTTTCCTGGGCTGAGTCCAGGGCCCCCCTGCTGTGTGCAGCCTAAGGACTTGGTATTCTGCATCTCAGCCACTCCAGCTGTGGCTAAAAGGGGCCAAGGTAAAGCTCAGGCTGTGGCTTCAAAGGATGTAAGCCCCAAGCCTTGGCAGCTTACATCTGATGTTGAGCCTGAGGGTACACAGAAGTCAAGAATTCAGGTTTGGGAACCTCCACCTAGATTTCAGAGGATGTGTGGAAATGCGTGGATGTCCAGGCAAAAGTTGACGGCCAGGGCAGAACCCTCATGGAGAGCCTCTGTCAAGGCAGTGTAGCAGGGAAATGTAAGGTGGAAGCCCCACACTGAGTCCCCACTGGGGCACTGCCTAGTGGAGCTGTGAGAAGAGGGTCACTGTCCTCCAGACCCCAGAATGGTAGATCCACCGACAGCTTGCATCGTGCACCTGGAAAAGCCATAGACACTCAACAGCAGTCCATGAAAGCAGCTGGGGTGTTGTGGGGAGGGTGGTGGGCTGTACCCTGAAAATCCACAGAGGTGGAGCTGCCCAAGGCCGTGGGAGCATCAGCATGACCTGGATGTGAGACATGGAGTCAAAGGAGATCATTTTGGAACTTTAAGATTTGACTGCTCCACTGGATTTGGGACTTGCATGGAGCCTGTAGCCTCTTCATTTTGGCCAATTGCTCTCTTTGGGAATGGCTGTATCCCCATTGTATCTACAAAGTAACTAACTTGCTTTTGATTTTACAGGCTCATAGGCAGAAAGAACTTGCCCTGTCTCAGATAAGACTTTGGACTGTGGACTTTTGAGTTAATGCTGAAATGAGTTAAGACTTTGCGGGACTGTTGGGAAGGCATGATTGCTTTTGAAATGTGAGGACTTGAGATTTGGGAGGGGCTAGGGATGGGACAATATGGTGTGACTCTGTGTCCCCACCCAAATCTCATCTTGAATTACAGCTCCTATAATTACCATGTATCATGGGAGGAACCCGGTGGGAAGTAATTGGATCATGGGGGTGGGTTTTTCCTGTGCTATCCTTGTGATAGTGAATAGGTCACATGAGATCTGATGAGTTTATAAAAGGCAGTTCCCCTGTACATGTTCTCTTGCTTGCCGCCACGTAAGATGTATCTTTGCATTCTGCCATGATTGTGAGGCCTCCCCAGCCATGTGGAACCGTGTCATTAAACCTCTTTCCTTTATAAATTACCCAGTCTCAGGTATGTCTTTATTAGCAGTCTGAGAACAGACTAATACAACAATGAAGCACATACAGCATCTGCTGCCTCTTACCCCAACCCCTAGCTGGTTGTACTGTCTGGGAAGTAGAGGCTAAAGTGGAATTGGGAATGCAAAAGTTGTTTTTAGAAGTATCACTTGAGAAGGAAAAAGGGAGAAAGATTGGGCAAGGGAGTCAGCTTTGAGATGTTATCCCTTTAAGGATCCAGTCTTCTAGTCCCTAATAAGAATCTGAGATTCTGTGTTGTAGCCCATCTATCAGAGCCCCTTGGCTCAAAACAAAATGCAGTAGTGGAAATTCCTAGCTCAGGATTCTGCTATCCTTGGCCATGAAGTGTTCTGATTTGTGGCAGAGACTGCTAGATGCCTTCAATCTCTCTTTCTTACATCTTCCTTGGTGAAAGGATCCCTCAATTTTTAATTGGACTCATGAACTCCTGAAATAAAGTCTATAATCCCATTCTATCTTGCAGGTGGTGTGGTCCTCTGACTAAATTCTAGCCAATAGGACACAAGCTAAAGTTAGAAAAGTGTTAAGGACACTTAGGCAGTGTCTTTAAAGAGAAGAATGCCCTTCTCTTTCTCATTTCCTTCATTTCTCATTTTGCTGACTGGAATGTGGATGAGATGGCTGGTGCTCCAGCATCCATCTTGGATCACACAGTAGAAGCTATGTGGTGAGGAAGGTGGAGAAACAAGATAGGCACATGGGTCTCAGATGAGTATGGAGCTGCCATACCAGCTGCAGGCTGCCTACTTCTGAAATTGATGAATATGAGGTAGTAATAAGCTTCTGTGTTTCGTCAGTGATTGTTATTGATTTTGGGCTTTCTGTAATTATCTGTATATGTGTCTATCTTCTTATTGCTGGGGACTCAGGGAGGGCAAGGACCTGACGAGGCTTATTTATCTTTGTGTCTCTTGTACCCAGCAAGGAGGCTGTCGTACAGTAGGCGTTTAGTGTTTGTTGAAAGAATGAATGACATACCTTCATTGTCACTTGACCTGTGGAAAGGCATGGTGGCTCATGCCTGTAATCCCAGCACTTTGGGAGGCCAAGGCGGGTGGATCACGAGGTCAGGAGATCAAGACCATTGACCATCCTGGCTAACACAGTGAAACCCCGTCTCTACTAAAATACAAAAAAAAAAAAAAAAAATTAGCCGGGTGTGCTGGCGGGTGCCTGTAGTCCCAGCTACTTGGGAGGTTGAGGCAGGGGAATGGTGTGAACTGGGAAGGCAGAGCCTGCAGTGAGCCAAGATCGTGCCACTGCACTCCAGCCTGGGTGACAGACTGAGACTCCATCTCAAAAAAAA
>NW_016804694.1:5188011-5254260 GCF_001698545.2 Rhinopithecus bieti
AAAAAAAAAAAAAAAAAAAAAAAGTTAACCTAAGGGCCTCTCTCCTTTTGGTCTCATCTTGAATGGAATCCTAAACTGGAGGCCCAGGATCTAAGCACCTAGCTTGGGCCACTGCCTGTGCTGCTTAAATCTGGTACTCTGGAGGCCACAGGGAAAGGTGGGAGCCATGGCCATAGCGGGGGACCCTCCAGAGATAGATGCCCAAGGGAGCAGTGGTTTCTGCAATTGGCTGAGGGAGTTTTCCAGGATGACTTGCAGTAGTGGAACTTGCCATACTCTCTCTTGCCTCCTGGCCTTTGCATAAGCTTGCCTGTCCTGGCATGCCCTGGCCTCTCTCCAGCATCCCCATATGGTTTTACTGGACCACTTCTCCCAGGCTTCAACAAAGAAGACATTTCTTAATGGAGACCTTTCTTGTAGCTCCATCCCTTATGAGTGCTCACCAGGCCTCCTGCTTTTCTTGCCTAGAAGCTCTTTCCACACTAGATGGTACCCTCCATGAGGTCAGGGGCTGTGTCCCCTCTGTTGCATAGCCTGGCACAGGTGGGCTCAGGGAAAGCTTGTTGAATTTTCTCTGAGCAGGGCTTGGGAGCCAGGGGTGGCTTTCAGAGGATTGGAGAGCTCAGTGCCAGCCACAGTTGCCTGCCCTGTGCCTCCAGCCTGTCCCAGGCCTCAGCCATCTTCAGCTCTCCCTGCCCTCACCCTCGCTCCCTCTGCAATGCCTGCTCTCAGTGACCTGTGACCAAAGTCACAGCAGCTAATTAACACCCTGCTGTGTGCTTGACACCTGCCCTGTATACTCCACTCCTGACCATTCCCATTTAATTGGCTCAGCGCCTGCCTGGTAACCTCCATCCTCTCTCCCTTCACATGATTTAGCTTCCAACCTGAGGGTTGCTTGTTTGCTTCACTTAGTAATTAACACTTTCTTCTGACTGTTCTCTTCCCTCCTCCACTGACTGTATGTGTAATCTGGGACTGGGTCCCCCGCAATACAGGCTGAGGCAGATGTGGACCCTGCCCCAGGGGATCCAGCAGTGGAGCTGACACACTGACATAGAGAGGCAAGGATAGGGTGCAGGGATGACAAGGGAAGGATCGCAGATAGCACATGGTCCAATGTCTACCTGCTATGCAGGAGGGAAGACTGAAGCCCAGAGACAGTGAGCAGGCTGTCCAAGGTTGCCCAACAACCTAAACTGTCCTAGTCTGGGTTCCCCATCAAAAGTCTGAAAAGTCTGAAACATTGGTTTTAGACGCAGATAGTATATTTTGGGAGGGGACAGAAATAGGGACTGGAAGAATGAAGTAGGATGGAGAGTAAGCCAGTGCAAGCATGCCCTACCAAGCTGGGTTCTCTTGTGGGCAGTGCAGGTTCCATCACGTGATGGGCTCGCCGAGGGCTTCAGAAGTGTCCACTCCAGAGGGGAAAGAGGGGACCATTTAAACTTTGGTTTCTAGCCACCATTGGGCAATGGCTGCCCCATGCCATTGGGGTGCTGACATCCTCGCACCTCTGGCGTTGGGCCTGTGTCTGTATAGCTGGTTGTGCAGCCTGCTGGGGGCAGTCACTGCCGAGGTGTAGAGAGAAGTGGTGCTGCTGAGGCAAGGTGCTGTGAGAGTTCACCGCATGTGGCTGATTCTGCAGCAATGGCCACAATGAAAGGTCGGGCTGAGAGGCTGTGAGGCAGGACATTTGAGTGTCAGATTCACAATGCAGTCGTAACAGAACAAGAAAGCACAACCAGCAAGGACTGTGCTCAGCATCAACCGGCGGAATACCCAACTCCACTGCCCCCCAAAAGAGAGGCTTATTTTTCTCCTATAAAAAGAAATCCAGAAATAGGCAGCTGCTGACATAAGTTCAAGAATGTCAGTACCAAAATCTGAGACTTTGTTAGTCTTTCCCTTGTGAGTGCCACATGGCTGGTGCAGTTCCAGCCATCACATATACACTTCCAGCAACAAGGTGGAAGCATGGTGGAGGTGGGGACAGGGGAGCACCTTTATCAGGTCAGTCAAAGCTGTCTCCAGGAACACTCCAGTGAACTTCCACTACAGTGTATTGGCCAGAACAGTCATAAAGCAACACGTCTAAGGAGCAGGACAGAATGAGGACAGTGGGACAAGGGACGTGCAGTGGGCAGCCAGCAGTATGCCACACAGACATAGCTTCATTTTCTTTTTCCTTTGTAGAGGAGTTGACTTCTGTCCCTGCCCACACTACACACTTTCTTTGTTGTTCCTAACTCATGGCTGGCCTGAGTGGTCCTGGTCTTTGGGATCAATGTTGGGCTTCTCCACTGAGACCAGATGGATGTGGAGGGATGGAAAACAATCAGGAGCTTTCCCATTTTATCCCCTCCACTAATCTCTCCTTTGCAAGAAGTCTCTCCTGCAGGTGAAACAGGCATTGTCTGATTTCATCAGTAACTGAGTGCCATGCATAATGAGAATGATGTATTTTGATATGTTTGTTTCTCTCTCCTGGCCAGTGGGCAGTTTCACCAGGTGATGGGCCTGCAGAAGGGTGCCAAGGAGAGAGATGATATCCAAGGCTCCCACAGCTGCCCTGTGTCTGTGTGGGACACTGGGAAGCCAGCAGCCAGGAGTTCCTGCTATCTGCATGTCCTGACCCAGCCTCCACCCATCCCAGTTTGGTTAGGTTCACAGTGCCTACCTGTCATTCAGGGTCTCTCCAACCTCCCCAGGCAGGAAGAGGCACATCTTCCCAGTGTCACCAGATGGCCCAGCTGTCATTCATGGTCACCATCTTAGTCTGAACTCCCTGAAAGATCGACCCTGAGTCAGGGATTTCAGTGAAGATGGGGGAGGTGGGAAACGAGGCAAGGAAGGGTAGGAAGCTTACGCATTAGGGTCCTATCCTAGGTTCCACTGCGAGCAACTGTGGCTCAATCCCACTACAGGCCTTTGGAAGACCATGTGGGAGATGCCTCAGAGTGGCCCCTGAAGGAACAGGGAGCTAGGACACTTATACACCAACTCCATCAGCTGTTGGTTGAGGGCTGCGCTCAGGGGCTGTAATCTCCCAGTGTTCTGGATGCCACATGGCAGGAAGAACAGGATGCAATTGCCAGAAAAAGGCCCCAGGCACAGACATGCAGGCAGTTCCCAAGGAGAGTGAATCTGAGAGTGGCTACAATGGCGAGACCAGGGGCATGTGAGTGGAGCTCCAACAATGATTACCACAGACACAAGGACTGTCCCAGCTGGAGGAATTAGAAGGAACCATCCCAATGGGGTGCTATCAGCACTGGTTGGAATGACTTTCCTTGTGTGGGACAATAGCCCTTCGCAGTATGTTGGCATCCCTTGTCCCACCCACTCAATGCCCATCATACCTCCTAGTCACTGTGACAACCAAAAGTGCCTCCACAGATTTCTAAACACCTCTTGCCTCCAGTTAAGAACTCGCAATACAATCAATCCCTTCATTTTCCAGGTAAAGGACTGTGACTCATCCAGCAACTCACAGCTAGCTGTGAGAGACCAAGATAAGTCTGAAATGTGAGTTTCCTGAGTTGTTATATTTGATTAAAAAAAAAAAAAAAATTGGGAAGGCTTAGTACTCACTTATTCATTCATTCATGTATCACAATTTATTTAGATGTCCTATCTGAGCTCTAGACCCTTCTTTCCCCTCACTCATGTCTAACCTGGTGCCTTTCTGCTATGGCCTCAGGCCTGTGCCCAAGGATTTCAGCAGCATTGGTACCCTGTTGCCAATGGGCTCTGTGTGAGGGGAGGGCTGCAAAGTAGCCTAACACAGGCTGTGGCTAGATGGGAACTTCACTCTCCAACATGGCTGCCCTAAGCCTCTCCTGTAGCTGACCAAGGTTGCACAGCCGCAGTGATGGTAATGAGGCCCTAAGTCCCTAACATCACACTCCTGGGAGGGAGACGCAACCCAGCAGCCCTCTCCCTGCTGTCTCCACACCATCCATCTGCCACCCACTTGCAGCACCTGCAGCCAGGCCCGGGGCCACTCTCCACCCTCCAGGCCCAGGCTTCTCTGTGACTGGCAGTCCATTCAGGCCTGGCACAAGCTCCTGGCATCAGGTGCAGCATGAGTGCTGTGCCAGCCTTGGAAATGATGGAGCATCTCTGGCTGCCACCCCAGGGGCCTGGTTACCCGACCCACCTCCAGCCAGAATCCACCTGGCTCCCTCCGCTCTCTGCTAAGGGCTGGAACCAGATGGCGAATTATTGGGGCTGATTTACAGTGATAGCTAAGTTGGCTGAGGATGAGGTGTGGATGCCAACAGGCACTGAGCAAGGGGCCTGCTAGGTGCAGGTGGGGTAGGGATGGGGACAGAAGCAGGGAAAGGAGGGGTGATCCCAAAAGAGAAAGTGATGCAAAGAGGAAAGAAAAAGCCCAGGGCCATGAGAGGAGAGAGGAGAGGTAGAACAGAGGCTGGGAGAAGAGGAAGAGGGAGGAAATGAGTGTAGCCGCCATTAATTGAGCTCTTACCATATGCCAGGCATGAATGTTCTCATGGCCCTGTCTAATATGATAGCCACTAGCCACATGTGGCATTTTAAATTAAATTAAAATTAATTATAACAACTATAATTACAAATGTAGTTACTCGGTCACGTTAACCACATTTTGAGGGCTCGATAGGCGCATGTGCCTAGTGCACTGGACAGTACAGATAGAGAACCTTTCCATCATCCTAGAATGTGCTAGCGGGCGGGCAGTAGAGGGGAGGCAGATAGTAAGTAACAACAATGCATGTTGCTGATACGCACATATATCTCTATCCATCTATCTATCTCTACCTGCATATATATCAGGCACCATTATAAAAACTCGACATAGATTTATTCACTTATATCCACCGTAGATGGCAGGTTTTTCTATCAGAGGTCGGCAAACATTTTCTGTAAAGAACCAGATAGTGTATATTTTAGGTTTTGTGGGCCAGATAATCTCTGTCACCACTGCTCAACTCCACCATTGCAGTGTGAAAGCAGCTGTAGACAACGCGTAAATGAATGGGCATGGCTGTGCCCCAGTAAAACTTTATGGGCACCATGATGTTTAATTTTAGTGTGTCACAAAATATTTTCTTTTGATTTTCAACCAATTAAAATGTAAAACCTTTCTTAACTTGAGGGTAGAACAAAAATAGGCATCGGGCTGGATTTGGTTCATCGGCCATTGTGTGCCAACCCCTGATTTACATCATCCCCATCTCACAAATGTGGAAAGTAGGACATAGAGAGACCAGCTAGGTCACTGGAGGTCCCACAGCCACAAATAGCAAAACTGAGATTTGTACCCATGTGCTTGGGCTCCAGAATCTAGGCCCTCAGCCTCCCTACACACCAATGAACAATGTAATTTCTGGTAGTGATCATTGCTTTGCAGAAACTAAGAGTGTGATATGGTAGCAAGCAGGGGAGAGGGGTCATCTAGATCAGGTGAACAGGAAGACTGTACTGAAATGAGGGAGCTTTTAGCCTAAGGCAGAGTAACAAGAAGGATGCAGCCATGGTATGACCCAGGTGACAACATCTCAGGCACAAAAGGGACAGTGGGTGCCATACTCTACAGCAGGATCATGGGTCAGCATGGCCGGGGCATGGAGTGAAGGGCAATGGCTGACTCCAAGGACAGGGAGTTGGGGATGGAGTGAGGCTCACAAACTCTGATAAAACAGACACTATTTTAAGTGCAATGGGTAGTCACTGGGGAATTTTAGCGGAGAATGGCCAATAAAATTCATGGTGAAACCAAACGTCACCCTAGGTACGTAAGAGAAGAGACAGGAAGCCAGTTAGGAAGCTGCTGCAATTGGTTACAGAAGCAATGGTGGTAGTGTGGAGTGGGGCAGAGGCTATGGAGATGTAGATATGAGGACAGATTTGAGTTATCTTTTGAATTGGAGCCAACAGGATTTATTTTTCATTTGGATATGATACGTGAAGGACAGGGAAAAAGTGGAATGACTCCTAGTATGGGGGCCTTTAGCAATGGGTGGAAGGCAATGCCATGTAGAGACTGGGAGGACAGGGAGAAGTACAGGTCTGGGGTGAGGAAATCAAGATTTCTGCTTTGGGACATGCTAAGTCTGAGGTGCCATTGGGCACCCAAGCAGCAATGGCAAGTGGATGGTTCTATATTGGAGTCTGGAGGCCACTGAAGAAGCCAGGGCTAGAGATATAAATTTGGGGAGCAGCAGCAGGTAGGGGGTTGTTAAAATCATAGAATCAAAGGAAGGTATAGGTAGGGAAGAACAGAGTGCTTGGAACTGCACCCAGTATTGGAGGAAGGGCCGAGGTGGAGGCTCCAGCAAAGGACAGTGAAAAGAAAATGCTGACGTCAAGCTGAGAGAAGAGAAGCAAAGACTCAGATAAAATGTTTATACTATATTTAACAAAATATTGACATTTGTAATATAGAATTTTTATAAATAATTATAAAGGCAAGTCTACAGAAAATGGGTGAAGAATATGAACAGGCAATTTATAGAACAAAAAAAGGCTAATGTGTTAGATAAGACCCAGGCAGAACACAGAATTTGCACCCTGATGGTTCAAATGATGGCAATTAAATAAAGCATCAGCTTGTAAAGACATGGACAGAGTTAAAGGAATACGCAAGGGATAATGAAGTGCCCAAGGCTGGCAGCAGCAGGAAGCTGTTATCACTCCTATGGGTAAAGAGACAGAAGAGGCCAAAGAGGTAGAAGTTGGCAGAGAGGCCACCCCATGGGAGCTGAAGTTTTAGAACAATGCCAATACCAGAGGCATGGGGATGGAGCAGGAAAGGAACACCCTGACCTCTCTCTTCTCTCCTCCCATGCTTCAACCTCCTGTCCCCCAGCATTCCGGGAATCTATTCCATAGACAAACAAAGTATCAGCAGAAAAATCTTCATGCTAGCATTGTTTAGAATGGAAAAAACTGGGAATGGTATTAACATTTATCAATAATGGTGATGATGATGTTGATAAAGATTATAAAAGCCAATAGGTGTATGATGTGTGTGCATGTGCACTTACTATGTGTCAGGCTTAATTCTAAGCAATTTCCATGCATCATCTTGTTTAACAATAATCCTATGTGGCAGGTACTATTATTTCAGTTTACATAAGAGTAAATCAGACATCAATAAGATTCTGGTGAAATTATGGTATGGGCATTCTGTGGAACACTGTGCAGCCATTTAAAAAAGGAAACAAGTTCAGATACATGAATCTGGAAAAGAAACACATTGTTAAGAAAAAAGTAGCAGAAATATTTGTATAGTGTGATCTCTTTCATATTTTTAAAATAGCAACTCTGTATGTATTTCTATGTGTACAGAAAAGATCTGGAACGATACACTCAACACATAATGGTGGTCACCTAAGCAGAGAGGGTAGGACCAATGGGAGTTGAAGAGGAGTGGCATTTTTATTTTACATATACTCAGTAAATACTGACATATTACTTATGGATGAAAAAATGAAAGGATAAACTGAAGAAGTAAAAGCAAACAGAGGACAAGAACAAGTTCCACTGTTGAAACTGAGATTTCAACCAAGCAGGCTCTTGTCCCAGTACTGCTGCATTTTAGCTGCATGTTACTGGGCGAACACATTGCTTCTCCAAGCTCAGTTTCTCCATCTATGCAAGGGGAATATTAATCACGGTACCCACCTCCTCAAGCTGGCATGAGGTGCACATGAGAGACACGTGAGAGAGTGTACAGGAGTCTTGCAGCCTGGTGAAGAACGCCCTGCAGACACTCTACAGAGCATGCTCAGCGTGTGCTGTGCTTCCAGCCCCTGGGAGACTTGAGGAAAGTGCAGGTGGCAAGTGGAGAGGGATTGGAGGGCTCACTTCTGTGATTCTGTGGCTGGGACTCTAGTCCCTAGAGTTTACAGGGCACTTTCTTCCCTGCTCACACAGAGCTCAAAACCCAGCACTTGAGGTTGACTCCACCTGCATGCAGCCAGCGTGTCCTCTCTGTAGAGCAGGAAATGAATCATGTCTAGAGGCTCTACAGCCACATCCCCTGATCCGAACTGGGAATAGAGGCCACAGTCATTCAGTAGAAAAGTGAGTTAGAGAATCACACACGTACGCCTCTTTGACCTTCTAGGAATTAATACTAATGTTTTATAAAGTGTTGCCAAGACACTTTCTGAGGGCCTTTTAAAATAAAGTTCATTTGCAATTCACACATTGAGGTTGATACAGAACTAAGTGCTGCCAAGAGAAAGAGTTGTGTCTACACACTCCCCAGTAAGCTTGTTCAGAGGGTTATCTCCACCTGATGCTCACTGACATGGAACTAAGCTTTACAGCCCCAGGAACTGTATTGGTGAAACAGAAGTCTGGAAAGATAAATACCAAACTTATACCAGTAGTTAACTCTAGGGTACATGTGTGTGTCTGTGTGTTTATGAGGGGGTGAGACATTCCTATTTTACTTCCAATATTGATGCAGTGCTTGACTCTGTTGTGATGAAGATTTTTTTTCAGATATTTTATGTGAAAAAATTAATAAAATAAGAAAAAAGGAATGCACCAAATAGGACTGTTCTGTGGAATACACAACATTATAGATGTATGAAGAAGGACTTGCACTTCCTACACATGAAAGCAGTTACCATTTATAGAGTCCTGATTTGGTGCCAGATGCTGTTATAAGTGCTAACTTATTGAGTCATGCAGATGACTCCACAAGGTAAGCGTTATTCACCCCACTTGCAGAATAGGAAAGTCGGGGCAGGGGCAGAGGGACACCCTAATTCATCAGTCCGTGCATTTGCAGATTAGTGTGACATCACAGAGCACTGAGAAATGGATTTCCTCCTCCCAGACAGAGTCAGAGAACCTCACCAGGAGGCTCTCCCTCCCTACCCAGCTAAGAGTCTTCAGAGAAAGCCCAACAGCATCTGTTCACATGACACCAGGGAGCAAAACACCAGCGAAATTAGAAACCCCACCATTCTGCCTTGCTGGAACGAGCCAGGGAGGATAATCAATCTTCAAGATGAAGCTGCGAAGCAAAGCAAGCCAGGCTTGGTCCTTTTCAGGGAGGACCCCAAACAGGGGGTCTGGGCTGTTATCCCCTGGACGCTGGTCCTGTAGCCAGCGTCCAGGGGATAACAGGGGCGGCAGCCCGACAGGGTCCCCTTCTCCCCAGAGGGGCAGGCAGCAGGCTCACAGCTGCCCTCTCCCAACATTAAGCCGAATTTATAGGAGCGCCAGCAGGGCGTAAAACACACGAGGCTGGGCTGTTCCTCACTCCAGCCTGGCTACGCTGAGCTGTAGCTCAGCTTTTACATTCAGCCTCCTCATTCCCTCTCCAATTCTGCTTCCTCACCTGCTTCCCACAGCTGAAGCCAGAAGAATGCCTTAAAGACCCTTCAGTCACCGACAGAACAAGTCTGACCTGGAGCCGCTCTCTTGGTGGCCACGCCCACCGCAGCCCAGGACCCCTGGACCCTGTGCCGGTGGCTGTGTGCCCTTCTCTGGCTCGGCTTCCCCAGACGTTCTTTGCGGCTCTCCCTCCCCTTCCTCGCACCTCACTGGTGGCAAAGAGCCAAAGCTCCCACACACAGTCAAGTTGGCAACCCAGCTACATGGGATTCCTATGGCTGCAGATGGCCTGAGACTACTCTCAACCTTGACAGGATCTGGGGACCTGAGATTAGTCAACCAACGCTCAGCCCCTGGACGGGGTTAGAGTCACTCCTCCACCTCGTGGTCATTGTTGGAACTACACCCTGGGAAAGCCTGTCCTGAGAGGCGCTTACTCCAAGGGATGAGGGAGGAGGTTTGATGAGGACGACGATGATGATGATGATGATGATGGTGATGATGATGGGTCAGGAGTGTAATCACTTACCTCTTGCCAGTTTCTGCTCATATCACCTCAAAAGGGCTTTTCCCTGACCACCCTGTGTAAAACAGCACCACCAAACACTCTCCTTAAACCTGCCTTATTTTTTTGTAGCACTTATCATCTAAAATATTATTAATTTGTTTATTTGTTGTTCGTGTAAGCTCCAGGAAGGCAGGGGCTGTGTTTTTTTTTTCACTGATGTATCCTGCGTAGCTAGGATTACCTCGCATGTAGCAAGTGTTCAATAAATATTTGTGAAGCGAAGGGGCTGGTAAATGACTCCCCAATCTCCCCCTGCGCCCAGTAGTCCTCCCAGCTCCTGGCAAGGCCACAGATCCCTCTCCCACAGATCCAGTTTGTCTATAATACTGGGAACAATCCCCATGCTCGTCTGGGAGATGTAAGGACCCTGTGTTAGTCTGTTTTGCATTGCTAAAGGAACACCTGAAGCTTGGTACTTTATAAAGAAAGGAGATTTATTTCGCTCATGGTTCTGCAGGCTGTACAAGAACGGCACAGGCATCTGCTCAGCTTCTGGTGAGGCCTCAGGAAGCTTTTACTCATGGCACAAGGCAAAGGAGGAGCAGGTGTGTCACATGGAGAGAGAGGGAGCAAGACAGAGGGGAGGAGGTGCCAGCCCCCTTTTAACAACCAGCTCTCAGAGTGAACTAATAAAGTGGGAACTCATTCATTACTGCAAGGATGACACCAAGCCATTTATAAGGGATCCTCCCCCATGACCCAAACACCTCCCACTAGGTCCCATCACATTTCAATGTGAGATTTGGAGGGGACACACATCCAAACTATATCAGACCCCTAGGTCTCAAATCTGCTGGTTTGGCCCCTGCCGGCCTGTGGTGGTCTTGCCCTTGGTGGTCAAGCTCCTGCCCTTGGTCCTCACCTTTAGTGTCTGCATCCCTTGGTGTCATTCCCTGCATCTGCATCCTCCCTGCCTCATCCCAGTGGCCATGTGTGTTGCCCGCCCACTGAGTGTCAGGCCCTGGGCTAGGTGTTTTGTGTTCACTACCTCTGATCTTCACGGCACCCTGCACAGTGGGCATTGATTATCCTCATTTTTAGATGAGAAATGAGTTCAAAGAGATTGCACAACTTTGCACATGTGATTTATGCCACCCCTGTGTTTTCCAGAGATGGTTTCAATAATGCTAATGGGTGAAACAAATGAATAAAAATATACATAAAATAAAGTTTCCACAGTGAGAAATTTTAGAAAACACTGGGTTCGACAAAGCAGAATTCTTTCCATCAGGACTTCTTAGACTCTTTAAAATGACCATGTGCATGGCAGCCCCCCAGTGGGGAGGGGTATTTGCAGGGCACAATATTTCCCAAACCTATCTGAGTTTGGAACCACTTTTCCAAGGAGCATCTCACAGGACATGGCTTGAACAACAAGTGCAAGATCGGTTTCAATCCTTCTGGTCAGGAATCATCAAGATCAGTACACCGAGATCGGTGTTCAATCCTCCTGGTCAGGAATCAAGATCAGTACACCAAGATCGGTTTCAATCCTCCTGGGCAGGAATGCCAGGGATGCAAGAGGGTGACTGTCAGGCCACTCCTGCATATCTTATTTGATCTCCACGACAGTTCCATGAAGAAGAAATCCTTATCCTACTTCCCAGATGGGGAAGCTGAGGCTCAGGGAACTAAAGTAATTTTTCTATGCTGCCCATAAATATTTGAAGCTAGTGGAGTGTGACTATTCACCGGGTGCTCTTGAATGATGGCGAGAGGGAAAAGGATTAATTTAAGACAGTTCACCGTGAACCAGGAGGCAGACATGGGGTCTACAGGAAAGGAGTTCAGGGAGTAGGACGTGACTGTGTCCAGTATCTGGGGGTCACCCCAGCCCTGACACAGGATGACGGCCACCACACCTTCCATGCTCCTCGGTCCACGTTCTCAGGATGCTCCTGCAGTTTTAATTAAACGCTGCTTATGGTGGCTCATTAAGTAGAAAACAGTTGTTCTGTATCTAAGTAGCCTCAGGTCTCTTCACCACTTTTACTGCTCAAACAACATTGCAGAGAATTTTATAGTGTTTGGACTTGGTATTGCCTCTAAGCCTGGCAGGACCTCCAGGCCAGGGCTGTGTAGCAAATCACTCTGCTCCAAGGACACTGTCCTCACTTCAACAAGGATTCTTGGTCAGGCCCTGCCTCCCTTCTCTCTTCAGACCCCCTCCCACCCCAGGGAGGGGCTCAGCCTGCCCTAATGTTGGCACCAGAATCCATGATGATGGGAGGTAGGAAGGCTTTGGAGGGGTTAGGCTGTGTGTACCAGTTCCCATGACTGGAAGGTTGTCTCATTTCTGAGCTCTGATACACACCATTTGGCAACTTGGTCCCTTGTTAGGTTATTTCATAGGAAAGGATTAGGAGCCTATTAACAATATTAGTTTATCCTCCCACAGCCCTTGCCACAAGCCAGGTGTTGTTCTGAGCTCTTTACCTATAGTAACTTGCCAAATTCTCACAATAACCCTGTAGGATAGGTATGGTTGTTATCACATTTAATAGATGGGGGAACTGAGGCAAAGAGGGTTTTAAGTTTCTTGCCCAAGATTATAAACTGCTAATTGGTGAAGCCAGGATTCAAATACAGGCTCTGGCCCTGAGTCTCTGGTCTTGCCCACTGTGTTATACCATCTGCTAAAAACCCGACTTCCAGGCTTGGCCTTGCTCTTTGTCAACTGCCCTGAGTAGGGACTGTAATTCTGCCACTGATTCCCAACTCAGGGATGACAGCTTGATTGACTGCTTATCTAGGTCTCCAACCATCACTTAATCCTGGATTGGCATCACCTTTAGCAAATTGTATTTTCCAAAGATGGCAGAGCAATATTTTTAGAATGTTCACATTCACCCTCTGAATCTGGACAGATCTTTGTGACTCCCTCTCCCAGAAAATGTAGCCAAAGTGACAAAATGTAGCTTCTGATGCTAATACAAGTGTCATGCACTTCTGCCTTTCTCTTTGGGGAGTTGGATGCCATGTTGTGAGGAAGCCCAATTAGCCTTTGGAGAGACCCATGTGGAAATAAACTGAGGGCCCATCAAGCTCCAAGTTGACAGCCAGCAATGACTTGCCTGTCAAGTGAGTCATGTTGAACATGATCTTCCAGCCCCAAGTTTAGTCACTCAGCTAATGCTATGTAAAACAGAGGCAAGTTGTCCCCACCAAGTCCTGCCCAAACTGCAGATTCCTGAGCAAAATAAATAATTATTGTTGTTTTAAGCCCCTATGTTTTGGGGCAGCTTGTTACATAAACAGCAGTAAATAAACAGAACACCAGCTGTGTCTGCCTTTGGGGACATTTTGTGATTCTGGGTTATCTTCCCTGACACACCCTATTTTACTGCTGGGCTCTATGGGCCAGGCCAGACCTCTCCCAACTTCTCTGTCCCCACAATTCCTGCCCTCTCTGAAACAGAAAGCAGAATGGCTGGTGCTTTTCCATCTGCCCATCTCTCTGCAGGTCACAAGGCGCTGCTGGCCTGGGCCCAACTGCTAGCCATCTTCCCAGCAACACTCAACCTCCAGACTGACTCTGAATGCCAGGGACCAGTTTCCTAGGCAGTGGGGCCATTTTTTCACACATTTTTTGCCTTACCAAGAAAGTTACTATTTCTCCTTTTCATTGAGTGTATTACATCAATTATTTTTTGTTGTAAAAGTTATAGTTAGTTATTTTGCAAATTATCGAGTCTATTTTTATTGTTTTTCATGGATCTGGTACACCTTGAGTCCCCTTTTAATTTTAAAACATATAAAACATACTACTTTCATACTGGGTGTGATGGTTAATTTTATGCGTCAACTTGACTGGGTTAAGGGCTTCCCAGATAGCTGGTAAACTTTCTTTCTTTCTGTGTCTGTGAGGGTGTTTCCAGAATAGATTAGCACTTGAATCTACAGACGGAGTAAAGAAGATCTGCCCTCACCATTTTGTGGGGGCATCAGTTAATCCATTGAAGGCCCAAAATAGAACAAAAGGTGGAGGAAAGGCAAACTCCCCAGGCCTACCCCGCTTCTTGAGCTGAGACATCCATCTTCTGCTCACAGAAATTGAAGATCCTGGTTCTGGTCCTTTAGACTCAAGGATTAACCCCCCTCCTCCCCATCCCACCCCATCCCGAGTTCTTCAGCCTTGTAGTAAATTACATTACCTCTTTCCTGGTTCTCCAGCTTGCAGATGTCTTTATAGGACTTCTTGGCCTCCACAATCACAGGAGTCAATTCTCGTAATAAATCTCCTCTTGTATATCTATATATATCCTTTTGGTTTTGTTTGGATAACCATAATATGCTGGGTAACGAACTATTACGATACTTCCTATTTTTTAAACATTTTTTTTGTTGTTACTCTTACTCATGGTGGCTTGTTTCCCTGTGGGTTTGGGGATTTTAAACTGTGAGCTCGTGTCCTATCAGCATTTTATCCATGAAAATTCTTTGAGATCTGCATTTAGAGTGTATTCCTCAGAAAAGATTTGTGTTTGCTTCTGCAAGGCTCCTGGTGACATCACCAAGGAGGAATCACTGGCAAGTTTCACAATGGTTTATTAGATTAAATATGAACCTTTAAGGACATGCCACCATGACCAGCATAGATTCTTTCCAGTTCCCCTGAGGCCCACTTTTCCTTTCCTTTACTATTGCAAGTATTTTAGGACCCCATCTCTACAAAAATTTTTAAAAATTAGCAAGCTATGCATGATGGCATGTGCCTGTAGTCCCAGCTACTTGGGAGGCTGGGGTGGGAGGATCACTTGAGCCTGGGAGTTCCAGGCTGCAGCGAGCTATGATTGTGCCACTGCACTCCAGCCTGGGCAACAGAATTAGTCCTTATCTTCAGAAAAAAAAAAAAAAAAATGGAGTTTGGAAGAAGCATTTGCTCTATATTCTACTCTGGTTCCAGTGTTCCAATGTGTAAAAGTTTGCCACATTTTAACCTGAGTTAGTTTTCTTAACTACCTTGTTTCTTATGCAAGGTACCCCAGGTAGCCTTAAAATAGTGGGCACCTATGGAGGAGAATGTGTTCAAAGAGGGAGGTAAATAAACCAAAGGAAACAAAAAAAGAAAAATTGTGCCTGGGTTTATACCTGTTGGCAAGAAAAATATTCCATATGACTACAACTAAAGTTCTTTCCTAAACCATTTAGTAACTCTCGGTGCCATCTCCATAAGCAAATTACAAGTTTATCTTTTTTCTTAAAGTAAGTATGTTCCTCAACCTGAAAATGGCTTAACATCTACCTTAAGTTATTATAGGCCTTAAGAAGCAATTCTACAAAAATCTATTTCCTGGAAATTATGAACTCAGCTCTCTCAGTAGTTCAGCATTCTTTTCTACCTGGTTAGTTTGCAAATGTGTGGTTTGACAGTCTCTACATTAGAGTTGGTGTATTTGCTATCTATTAAACCATCCCAAAACTCAGTGGCTTTAAACCATGAACATTTACACAGTAGGTCGGTGATTTAGGTGAGGCTTAGCTGTGTGGTTCTTTTGGTCTCAGCCAGGTTTGCTCATATGCCAGAAGCCTGGAGGTGGGCTAGCAATTGGCTGCTGCAAGCTACCCTTGGCCAGGAGGACTGAGAAACATGGCTCTGCTCCATGCTCTCTCATCCAACAGGCTGTACTGGGCATATTCTCAGGGCAAAGTCAGTGGTTCAAGAGAGCACTTTTTCAAGCCTCAGTTGTATTTTACCCACATATACCTCATTGACCAAAGCCAGTCACATGGCAAATCCAGAGTCAAGAGATGGAGTATATCACCCCATCAGGTGATATACTGGTGGCAAAGTTACATAGCAAAGGGGATGAATACCAGGAGAAGCAAAGGATTGGAGCCAAGTGATGTAATCCATCACAGCTGGTGTTCAGGCACCCCTCTCACAGGAGCCATGCCAGGCAGCTGGTCTAATGGTCCATTAGGGTGTCCCTTGGTGACCGGAGCAGGAATGAACAGAACTCTCCTCCCTTCTTCCTCAATCCTATTTGGGCCTTAGTGTCGGAGTCAATGTGTCTGACTGCCTCTCTCACTCCTCGCCTCCCCTGGATTAAAACTGCTAGTAACACAATTTTATAGTTTTCAGGGACCGCCTAGGAAGGCAGCAGTCAAACAGGGCTGATCTCCCTGCATCTAAAACGTCCACTTCCAAGCTCAGGCCAGGATGGCTGCTTAGGTCTCTGGGCATGTTACTGAAAATAAAATGTGGCTGGAGTTCAATCACTTGAAAACAACCCCATTTCTTTCCTGAATTACCTGAGGGCATGTTAATAGATGGCTTGTAGAGAATCTTTCAAATCTTCCATTCATCAATACCATGCCAAGGAAGGAAGCATAAATCAGAAAGCAGTTATGAGAAATTGTACACGGATGCAGCAAAGCTCAAGGTCAGTAGCCAGACCATGCACCTGCCTTCCATACACCCAGAGTCCACACCAGGGCTGGGTGCACACCAACTGTGTGCCTAATAGGCGACCCCTGGCCTCTACTTCATAAGCAGAGAGCTGTTACACCTGTAGCTTGAGAACGGTGCAGAGAATACCTGCGAGGGCTTTCGTTTAAACCCTCTGTATAGGATATATTTGTCAGAACTGTCACGGGAGCAGCTGACAGAAATCTAACTCAAGGTAGCTTAAATAGAATGAGAGATTTACTGTCTCGTGAGACCAAATAACGATGAAGGCCAGCAAAGAATACCTGGAGCCAAAGACACAGCTGTCAGAAGCTTTGCCTCTTTCCTTCTCTCTCCTCTGCTTCTCAACTTTTCCCTGTGTGAAGTCTCATCTCACCATTTTTCTCCACATTGTAGGTTGATGGGTCGGGAGTTGTTGAGAAACTGATCACTGACCAACTCTGAACCCACATCCATCTGGAAACTTTCTGGCCAGGCAGGAGAGGGCTCTCTCTTCTGAGCTCATGCTTGAAAATTCTAGGGAAAGGGTCTGATTGGCCAGGCCTGCATCATGTGAACCATCCTGGGCTGATCGCTGTGGCTGGAGTTGGGGTTTGCAACAGGGGTGGGGCACCAGTGGTTAGCAGCTCTCATCAGAACCATGTGTGTTTAGGAAGATGAGGAATACTGTTCTGGGCAGAGTGAGCCACGCATGTCCACCACAGAGGGCTGATCATTCTAGCACAGGGGCAGCTCTGAAGGTCCTCACCATGAGGTTCCTCACCTATAGAGCCTCACCAGCTTATGGGTGATGAGCACAGATATAGATTTTAAGCCACCCTTTTCTTGAGAAGAGGCTGGGCTTGGTGAAGTGAAATATGAATGAAGAAGGAAAGTAGACAGGGACTATCATTTTCTTAAGAGTGCCAGATACTGTCCAAGGCACTCAACAAGGCTTATCTCTCCTGCTGATCACCTGAGAGATATTATTCTTTTTTGTTGTTGTTTGAAACAGGGTCTCTCTCTGTGACCCAGGTTGGAGTGCAGTGGCGCAGTCTCAGCTTACTGCAGCCTCAAGCTCCCGGACTCAAGCAATTCTCGCGCTTCAGCCTCCTGAGTAGCTGGAACTGCATGCAAGCACCATCACACGCAGCTAACTTTTGTATTTTTAGTAGAGACAGGGTTTCACCATATTGGCCAGGCTGGTCTCAAATTCCTAGGTTCAAGTGATCCACCTGCCTTGGCCTCCCAAAGGACTGATATTACAGGCACGAGCCACCACACACAGCCGAGAGATATATTCTTGGACCCATTTTACTAGTGAGGAATACTGAGGCTCAGAAAGGGAAAGTGAATTACCCAAGGTTACACAGTGATGGAGTGGGCACTTGAAATAAGCCTTCTTGACCACTCCACATCTGCTCAGCTCTATAAATAATCTAACCACACTGTCAAACTCTTTCTAAGCATCAGCAATTCCACTGCTGTGTATTTACTCTAAAGAAATGATGGCTTACGGCCATTCAAAAACATGCAGGAGAATGTTCACAGCAACTTTATTCCTAATGGCCCCAAACTGGAAACAAACCAGTATCTATCCACAATAAAATGAATACTTTGTGGCATATTCATACATGGAATACCACACAGCAAGGAAAAAGAACACACTATTTTGGGAGGCAGAGGCAGAGGTGGGTGGATCGCCTGAGGTCAGGAGTTTGAGACCATGCCTGGCCAACATGGCAAAATCCCATCTCTACTAAAAATACAAAAATTAGCTGAGTGTGGTGGTGCATGCCTGTAATCCCAGGTACTTGGGAGGCTGAGGCAGGAGAATCGCTTGAACCTGGGAGGCAGAGGTTGCAGTGAGCCAAGATCGCGCCATTGCACTCCAGTCTGGGAGACAAGAGCAAAACTCCATCTCAAAAAAAAAAGAATGGACTATTGTTACATGCAACAGTGTGGATGAATCTCACAGATATTTTGTTGAGTGAAAGAAGCCAGGTACAAAAGAGAACATACTATGTACACTCACTTATATGAAGTTCAAGAAGAGGGAAAGCTAATCTTGGTCCAAAGCTAATCTTGGACCAGACTGGTGGTTATCTCTGGGGTGGGTAGAGATTGGAAAGGAGCACCAGGAAGCCTGGGAAGCTCAAAAAATTAGATATCTTGATAGGGGTGGTGATTATTGCAGGTCTGTACACAGGTAAGAATTCATCAAGTTGTACATTTATGTTCTATATACTTTATGTATATCATACCTTAATTAAAAAAATTCATTCACAAGTTTGATAGACAAAAGTTCTAAGCCCTTCAAGTCTATGCTGTTCTTTATTTTATTAATTAATTTATGTTTTCCAAAGACAACCGGAGGATTCCCCGACCTGAGCTCCCATTCACTTCTCCGCGTATCTCTGCACAGGTTCTTTAGCTAGACCTTAACTGAGAGACCACTCTGGGGCTCTCCTCTCCCCTCACTCCATCTCCCAGATTCCAACAAGGGAAATCCCCAGGTTCCAAAGGGACCTCCTCCTTTTCTGAGCTCCGCCATCAGGATGCGTTGGGGCTGGGGATGGCAGCTTTCAGCACACCTTCCTCCTGAGCCAGGTTGTTCTTGTGAGGCCAGAAGGAACTGAAGCTCCCAGGGGCACTGAGCTGGGGAGTGGATGCCTGGCACAGCACCATCAGTAGGAATGGAATATCTTCATGGAAGGTGATGCAACCAGACACAGGATTCACGTCCACAGTGGCCAAAACACAGTGGGAAAGGGCTCCGTTTTGCACGTGCACCGCAGGTAGCTAGTTCCTTCCTTATCCACTGAATTACCTTGATCCTGCAGATATCTGTCTCTTCACCAGTAAAATGGACCAGAATACCTAATCACAGAGTTATCCTGAGATAGCATTTCAAAAGGAGACTTTACAGAAGAGCCCATCTAGTTTACACAGTACCTTTGTGTAGATAAGAAAAAAGAAACTCTTCCTCAGGACATTTCATTGCCACCCACTGACTAGTTATCCTAATGTACTGATTTCCCTAGAATAAGACACATTAGAGCCATATGCCATAAAATGGTCATATTAAACTTTCAAATCTACAACATCTCTTATGTGACTGGTAACCACTAGGGTTGTGCAGTACACAACCTGAACAACCATAACATGGTCCTATTTTCAGGACATGATGCACTATGCACAAATAAGGAATCTGTCCTCTTATTGTGGTCAGGAGCCTTAGGTAAGTCCCTTTGTTCTTGTAGGGCATTGTCCTTGATTTGGACTAAATTGTGCTCCCCTTCCAAAATTCATATGCAGAAGCCCTAACACCCATTGTGGTGGTATTTGGAGATAGGGCCTTAGGGAAATTAGATTTAGGTGAGGTCATGAGGGTGGGGCCCTCATGATGGGATTAGTGCCCTTATGAGAAGAGGAAAAGACACCAGAACTCTCTCTCTGCACTGTGAGCACATAGGAAGAAGACTTCAGCTGCAAGCCAGGAAGAGACCACTTGCTAAACTCTGACCATGCTGGCATCCTGATCTCAGACTTGCAACCTCCAGAACAGTGGGAAAATAAACTCCTGCTTTTCAAACCACTCAGTCAATGGTATTTTCTTATGGAAGCTTAAGCCAAGACAGTTCTCATCATCTGTTAATATAATTTTCCATGAAGAATGTATTGATAATTACTTAAGTTGTTATCTCTCTCAGGGACATCTGAATTCTAGAGTCTATTCATATCCACGTCCCAAAGAGTGAAGTGCTAATGACAGGCCTTGGAGCAGCATTATAGTCAGTGGGGAGAGATGGATTCAAGGGAGATGGAGGGTGTTGGCACTCTTTGAAACAGCCTCCCTCCTTCAATCACACTGTAGGCAACAGCCTCTTCTGCCCATGCCTGAAGATGGCCAGGGATCTGGGTTCTGAGGCCCTGCTCTATGGGGAAGGAGCCTGATCCTGCAAGATACAAGGGGATTAAAGTCCCCAAGGCAGGAGTTTTCCATCCTTGCAGCCTCCTTCTGGCTATAAAATTAGATTTGCCAATTCCAAAGGAGCCATCTGGCAGGTGGGAAGAGTAGAGAGTGGGCCCTGACCCTCCAGGGACACCTGGCCTAGAGACAATGAAGAAAGTCATCTAGTGAGCTTCCACGTGCCTCCTTCCCCCACAGCGTCTGTTTTAGCATTTTGGGAGGAAAAAGGCGTTCTGGTGATGAAAGTGGGTCCTGCTCGGAGGAGAAGATGGCTGTCGTTGTAGAGTGCTGCATCCCTGGGGGACCCACAGGCCCCCGAGCTCTGTCAGCTTTCCTGGCTAGGGCTCAAGCTGAGCCTCACGCAGTTCCTTGTCCAATTGGCATCTCCCATGCGCCCCCCACTGTGTGGGCACTGGGGAGACAAAGCTGTGCAGGAACCCCCCCACCCCGCCCACCCTGGGGGACCACAGCCCGCCGTGGGAGTTTGGCTCATAGACAAATCATTACCGAAGGTGTGAGAAGTCCTGTGGGAGAAGTAGGGAAAAAGTAGGTGCTGGGAGAACACAGAGGAGAAAGTGAGGAAGCCCTCTGGGTGGGGCACTCAGGGAGGAGGTCCCCGAGGAGGTCACCTTTGAGCTGCATCTTGCCAGATAGGCCAGAGGGTAGTGTGGGACCAGCCAAGGGGCATGGGGGAGGACTTGGCAATGGACAGACCCTGTGTCCAGAGAGGGGCAATGTCCTAAAGGACAGGTGACTGGACTGAGCTGTCTGGACTTTATCCACAGTAGGCATGGGAGCCATAGAGGATTTTAAACAAAGGCAGCGGTACCTTCCCCAGTGGGGAACGGCATGTTCTTACCTGAAACCTTGGATCTCCCAGGAAGAAGCAGCACGAGTCTGGGCCCTCGGACCATCCTCCTTGGATCCTGCCTTGCTGCTGGCATCTGAAGCCCACTCCTGGGCTGTATGCTATATGAGCTGAGGCCCATTTTTGCTACAGATTCTCACAAGTCTTTCTGAAAACCTGCAGTGCAGCTTCTCCTATCACAGCTGAGGTATAGGATATTTCATCTCAGTTGGGAAGGGAGATGTGGGTCCAGGACAGGGAGCAAGACCCAGCCACCACCAGGGGAGAAGGGAAGAGACGGAGGGAGGAGGGCAGGACCAGATACATCTCTGGGCATAGGTCCAAAGTAGAGGAAAGTGTTAGAAGCCTGGTAAAGGCCAGTGTTCATTTATCTGGGACCAAACAGGGGTGTGGGCATAGCTCCAGGGTAATGGCCTTTGATTCTCTGTTTATAAATAAACAGAAATAAAGATAAATCTTGGGAGTCGATTTAGGTTTACTGGGTTATGATTGGAGGTGTTAGTGCCTGTTGGGACCACACCCTCCATCCTCAAGGGGAAGGGGTAAGGGTTCTCCTAAAGAGAATGCCCTTATGTCCTTTTCAGTCATGCCTAGAAGAGTAGAGTCCTTGGTTAGAGACCTGGAATGCTGAAGGCAGTTTCTAGACAGCCAGAAGTAACATCAATCTATCTCCAGGTCTTGTCCTCCTGGGTCTCAGTCACAAAAGGGCTCTTGCCCAGGCAGGAGTTCTCTGCAGTAGGGACCAAAGTGGTGCCCACACCACGAGGCAGGCAGGGCGTGGGGATGGAAAGGGGCCAGACCACCCCAGAGGAGGAGAGCCCTGTGAACCAAATGGGCCAGTCGCATGGGATTCTCTGTATTTCTTTTCTTCCTATTATGTCCCTGAGCTTCCCATAAGGCCTTAGCTAACTGTCCCATGGTAATTACTGGGAGGGCCTTAAGGGAGGGTGACTGTGGGGACAAAGGTGAGCACTCCAGCTCTCACTGCACTACCTCTCTGGTGATTCAACCCACCTCCATCCCCACCGCCCCCCTTGGGTGACTTTGAAGGATCCAAGTTGTCTTAATGGGAGATGATGGTCATTTTGTGATTATAGCATTTGGAAATCCAGGAATAGGTGACCTTAGAAAGAAGAAACTATTAGTTCATATTGAGAAAGTAGCAGAACTCCCTACCCACTACCCACCAGTCCGGGGGCAGGGCCAGAACTGGTCCTGGGCGGGGCAGGGATGGGAGGGGGAGGTGAAGGGGCCCAGCCACGACTGTACCAAGTCAGGGTCTCAGGCTCTGAAACAAGACATTTGTATTCCTCTTTCTCTCCTAAAAATGTCTATACAAGAATACACACGTACCCGCATGAATGAACCCAGGCAGGCACGCACGCAGTATGTGTTTTTAACCAAGGAAACATCCCCTGCTCCACTCCCAACAGACAGAGCTACAGGAAGGGACTCTGACTTCCCAATAATCTTGCAAACAAATGAGCTTGACTTTAACTCCATTACCAGGGCTAATCTGTCCCAACTCCTGCCTGATTTGCACAGGAAATGGGCTCATTCATAATGGATGGTGTGTGCACTCTGCGGAGTCCCGCAGAGGTATCAGTTAAGCAGTTTACAGTGGCACTTTCCTTAAGCAGAGGGAAGGGGCTGAGACAAGTCTCCCAGGAAAAGGTCAGGCCCAGAGGGAAAATGGCTAAAATGACTCCTCCCCTCCCCCTCACCCACTGGGCTGCCCTGCGCCTTTCACTGCTCCACTCAGCCGGCTCTGCACAGGACTCACAGCCTTCAGCACCTCTCCCCTGGGTAGCTCCACAGCTGCTCCGGCCAGATCCCTTCTGGATTTACAGGCAGGAGGACAGGGAGTCTGAGAGAATGACTTTAGAGGGTAATAGTTCTTCTAGGACTGTGGTTCTCAAGCTTCAGTGTCCATGAGAATCCACTGGAGGGCTTGACAAAACTCAAGCTGCTCCCCCACCTGCTACCCACCATTCTAGAGCTTCTGACTTAGAGTTCCAGGTGGGCCTGAGAATTTCATTTCTAGCAAAGCTTCCAAGTGCAGCTGCTGCTGGTCCGAGGACCACACTTTGAGAACCACTGGTCTAGCTCCTGACTTGGCACCAGAATCCCTCTGCCACCTTCCTCACAGGTAAAGTCAGAAATTGCATGTGCTTCCTCTTCTTAGACGCCTCTTCCTACCAGTCCCCACTCTCTCGTGCTTTGTTTTCTTGTCTGTCTGTCCTTCCAGACTGTAAGTCCCTAGAGAACAGGATGTGTCTTAGTTTCCTGTGTGTTCCCAGGACTGTAAACGTACCAGGAAAAGCTTCAGGAAGAGGTATATACCACTAGGGGAACACTGGTTACCCACCCCAAGAAGAAGCAGGATCAGGGTGGGATGTTACTACTGAAGGACCATTACTTTTTAATTCTCTAATCTGCTATATTGTTTGGATTTTAAAAATGAGAATGATTCATGCGTAAATGGGTGATTAAAAAGTAATGGAAGAAAACTGATTTTATTGACTAAAGCATCCTTTCTGAAGGTACTAACTCTGCTGTCCCACACTCCCACGGAGTCCTCAAATGTGTTCAGCTAAATAGCATTACTGCCAGGTGCTGCTGACAGAGCCTTAAATATACAGACTTATTTAGTACTTACAACAGCCTCATGAGGTGAGGACTATGTCTTATCCCTGTTCCTCACGTGAGGAAGCTGAGGCCCAGAGATGCTAGTTACCTTACCTAAGGCCAGGTGTCTCATTTGCAATAGGGTTGCGTTCATCCCTCAACAGGCTAGTTCTGGGAGTTGTGATCTTGACCCCTGGTGGGGCTGTACCACCTACAAGTTGAGGTTCATCAAAAGATGGAATCTTATTTGTTTACACCTAACCCACTTTGCTCTAAAGAGGATTCGAGGAGACTGCTGATTTAGTTATCCAAAGCTTATATTGCCTAGAAATGTTACCTTTAAATAAATTTGTGCTAGAAACACAATACAAAAACACAGGCTCAAGCACGTGAACTTACCAAATTAAAAAAAAAAAAAGCCATCAAAGTAGACATGATCAATGGCTTCTGAGGTTTTCTGTTCCTATTGTTTTTTCACCAATATACTGGCAAGCATGCAGCAGCAGGTACCAAGAGGATAGAAAAATTTATAGAGGGAGGACTTTTTTGTTTTGTTTTTTTTGAGAGGGAGTCTTGCTCTGTCGCCCAGGCTGGAGTGCAGTGGCGCGATCTTGGCTCACTGCAAGCTCCGCCTCCCGGGTTCAGGCCATTCTCCTGCCTCAGCCTCCCGAGTAGCTGGGACTACAGGCGCCCGCCACCGTGCCCGGCTAAGTTTTTGTATTTTTTTAGTAGAGACGGGGTTTCACCGTGGTCTCGATCTCCTGACCTCGTGATCCGCCCGCCTCGGCCTCCCAAAGTTCTGGGATTACAGGCGTGAGCCACCGCGCCCAGCAAGGGAGGACTTTAAATATAGAACATTCTATTCATTAACTTGATTTATTTTGTGCATTGAAAAAAGAGCTGCAGGATTCAATTTTAGTGGAGGAAACCCTTGACCTTGCTCTTGGAACCCCTGAGTTCCCTAGCAGCAGAGCTTAGAGCGTCTGGCCTGGGGCATATTTTGTAATCATCTGAGGTGCTCAGTCCCCATGCAGCCTAAGGGTGAATTTCTGCAGGGACTGGGAGGGGCGGTGTCTGGCATTGCTCTGTTTAAACAAACTACCTCTGGCGATCGTAATGCACAGTCACGGTCAAGAGCCACTGAGAAGATCCCTTGCAATTTTCAAGTTTTGATTCTCACTCTAAAATCTCAGTTTTCTAATATTTTATGATCGTATCCCTCTCCCCCAGCCCACAGTCCCGGCCCTGCCTTTCCAATGGAAGTTGCTGGGTTGGTTTGGAATTTAATCACCTCCCTGGAAGCAGAGCCCAGCTCCCCAGGGGGCTGCTTGTTCGCCCTGTGTGAGGCCAGCAGGTTTATTTATGGTTTCTGATTTTATTTAATTCCCCACCTCAGAGCTGTTCTTCTGCATACAGAGAACTCAGGCTGTCTGCTGCCTGCGCTGCCGGGGCTACCATGAGCTGGGCTTGGATGGATGTGCAGCTTTAGTCCGCCGAGTTGGCTGAGAAGCTGGTCACCTTCCTGGGGGTGATTTATGTGAAGCAGCAAAGCCCTACTCTTCCAAAACATCTCCCCCAGAGCTTTCCCAACACAGGGGGTATGAATGGATAGGGCAACACAGGCCTTGCCTGCAGGAAGTTCTAGAAAAATTCTGTTCTCACTTGGAGGGTTCAACTCTGCCTATTTTACCATTTGCCTTGGGATCCACCCAAGAGGGCAGCAGCTAGATCTTGCCCTGATGCATGTTTATTGCTCTCCATGGCCAAGGGCCAATGTGGAGGACACAGCTCTTTGGAGGGTGAGCGCAGGTGGTGGAGATCACAAAGAGTGGGTAGGAAGGAGACCACCGTTGGTGTCTGATTTCTGTTTTTCATATTCTTTGCCTCAGTTAACACCCACTCTCTCTTCCCTTTTTCCTCCCCACTCCCCCACGAGGGTCCCACCATGTAGATGGTACAGCAGTCAGGGTCTAAACCGGAAAACAGAAATCAAGTTAACGGCAGGACATGACAGAAGGAAGGGAATGCAGGGACCTGGTTATAGGTGTTGGAGGGGCCAAGAGCCAAGTGGGACAGTGAAGAAACTTCAAAATCAGCAACCTCAGGAAGCTCCTGCCAGCTCGAGGGCTGGTGGCAGGGGAGTGGTGTTGACAGTGCCTGGGAGCTGGGGCCACCCGTGAGAGCTGGAACCATGCCAGCCTATAGGGCAGGAGCTGAGGCCACTGCCAGAGAAGCCGCCCCAGAAAGGGCAGCAGGACAGACACCTGCTGCTTCTTCCCTGAACCCTACACTCCCCCAAGGGAGACAGAACCCAACAGGCACAGAGTCTGGAGTTGCAGAGAAGGGTGGGTGGTTGTATGTTTTGAGGAAGGGACTTGAGGACAAACAGGCAGGAGACCAATACCAGGGAATTGCCAGACCACTGTGTACTGAGATTGTGAAGCAACTTCTTCAGGATCCCGCAGCCTGGTTAGGGACCTGGTTAAGGACCTGGCTGGGGATGGAGCCAAGGATTTTACCCGGACTCCCCATCCTGGGTAGGATCTCTCAGGCTTTCTGTCCCGGTCCTCCTTTCTAGGACCAAGAGCTGCTTTGCAGACAGGTGGCTGAGGAAAAAGGTGTGGTCCCTGGCTGCTGGAATCAGTCAGTGTGAGACGAGGGAGGGGTTGTGGGCAACAGCGCCTCTGCTTCCTCTCCACCTCTTTCACCCTGTTCCCACATTTCTTTTCATCTTCTTCACCTTCTGGGCACCCCTCCCACCATGTTCTTAAACTTATATCTTGGAGGTAATGGCAACTCCCAACCTTTTCTCTCTGGGTTCCAGTCACATGAGTTGCTATGGCAGAGACAATGCTCTGTATTCACCTCCCCATTTCCTCTGTCTGAGCACATGGCAAGGTTATATCTCCCAGCCTCCCTTGAGGTGAAGTCGACCCATCCATGTGACCCGTACTGGCCAATGGGCTGTGAGCAGTGGATTCCCTCTGGTCCAAGGCACTTAAAACCAGGTGTGAGTTCTCTAAGTTCTCCTTTTCCTGCCACAGTAAGCTGAAGCCCACTTGTGTTGACACGATATCACTGGACAGAAGGGATCCCCAAAGAGAGGACAGCTGCCTTGGAGAATTAGACATCTTACACTGGAATTTACATGTGCAAAAAATTTTTGTTGCATTAAGATACCAAGATTTGGAGGTTAATTAAAAAAAAAAAAAAACACAGCATAGCCTGGTATTAATAAAACACAGTTGCTATATGCTATAATGATTTCTCCCAGAAAGAGAGTGAGACCCCTCTTATATTCTTCCATAGGCCCCTGGGCGGCCCTTGTCCAGTTTAAGGCTGCAATCTCCGTGGAGGCATCCCCAAGCCTGGCACAGTAGCTGGCACAAAGGAAAAACTGAGTAAATAGTTGTTAACTAAATGAACAAATGAGTGAACAAATGAATAACCCAGGACCAGCTAACAACATCTTAGAATGAGATCATGGCTTGTCCTGGAGCACCAGAAGGAAAACACTCAGTCCAAGAGGGCAGAAACAGAATTCAGGGGAACCTTGACAGATTGGAAAAATGATCCATTCGGGATGTGTGACATACAAGGCAAGGCTTGTAGAAATTCAACACAAGCCTCATCAATCCAGGGGGAGGTGAGGAGAAACCCAAGGGGACCCAGGATTGTAGGGGACCAGGAGTCTAATAACATCCTTAGGGAAGGACCAGCCTCTTCCGTGCTGGGACAGGACCCAGGAAGGAGGAAGTGGCACATGCCAGGCAGGGTGTGATCATCCCACTGCACTTGGCCTTCTCCCGGCATCTAATTTTAGCTGTCACATTTAAGAAGGATTTGGAAGTTCTGGAGCAGAGCCAGAGCCAATAGGAGAAATTATGAAAGGTTGAAAAAAATAGAACCTGTAGGAAAAGTCCAGAAGAGGTGGGAGTTAAATGGGGCTGGGAGAGGCAGGTGTATGCAAATGAGCAGCTCTTTAGTTTGAGGATGGTGGGGAGACCAGAACTGGGGGACATTGATTTAAACAGCAGCAAGAAAGGTTTAAGTTAGACTCCAGGAAGTGAACCTTGATGAAGGCTTCTGGTGAACTAAGTATTTTCCTTGGCTGCCTCTCTGCTCAGGAGGCCCTGGTAGGCCCCTCCCTTTTCCCACAAGGGGCCAGGCACAAAGATGACTGGGAAATGTGAAGTCCTAGAGGGCTGTAAAGGCAGGAGATATCTGATGCTGTCCTTAGGTCATATGACAAGGAAGGAGCCTGAGCAGGGTCTGTCTGCTCTGGTTTCTGAGCCTGATGCAGGGGCTGGAGCAGATGACTTCTTGGGTGTGGGGATTCCTCACGTGGCATGGGGAAACAGTGACGTTTCAGGAATTGGATACTTTTCACATTCCTCTAGGTTATCTCCCATATGGCTATCTCCCTAGGAAATGTCTCACATCAGTTAAAGCAGTTCATGCATTCTAACTATGACCCTGGGATCAGCTTTAGGAAAGGGGTCGCTGAAGATTAACGGAGACTCATGCATCCCAGGATGTCAGAACTAAAAGGATTGTGGCAGATTAACCAATCCACCCTCCCACCCCTTTACAAGTGAAGACACAGAGCTCTGGGGAGCTTTCAGAAATTAGAACATTAGTGGCGAAATCAGCAGCATACCCCGGTCCCTGGACTTCTGACCCAATGTTCCTCCAACCAGCTCATGTTTGACTCTCAAAGTGAGAGCCAGGAGGCCAAAGGAGAGGTCAGAATGAACACAGGAGAAGGATAGAGGCCTGGAAAGGGGTGATGGGGCCAGAAATGGGGAAGGGGCAGGAAGGAAAAGAGAAAAGAAAGCTTTTCCTCTCTTGGGCTAAGTGGTGAGAGGAGTCAGGCAAGATTTTCTGTTGTTTTAGAGAGAGCTAAGGGTAGAGGGCTGGTATGGGAGGCAGGGCTGCTGAGGGGGGCCTCTCACAGGGGGCTCCTTTGGGGTTGGCACTTTCTGAGCTGGCCGGCTTCGTCCACTCGCCTTCCCTAGATTTCCCCACTTCCTATATTTTCACCTGCCCCTTCCCCCGGTTAATCTCTGAGACCACAAGAAGAGTGGGGTTCTGGGGGCAGATAGAGGAAGGACTGTGAATGGGGTGTGATGTCCTAGAGATGTCACCTGGAAACAGATGTGTATACCCCAGAGTATACCTGAGCCCCCACCAGGTCTCTCACCAACATCTCAAAGCACAAAATGGCATCCCATGTACTGAAGACCTACTTATGGTAAGGGCTGGAGCAGAGAGGAGGATCAAGAGGCTTGCAAGTACGAGTTCCCTGCGGGAGAAAGCCAGTTTGGTTTCCCTAGCTGGAGGGCATCTCGGTTCTCAGGCTTCCATGAATGTCTGAGCAGGAGCCGTGCACCAGTGTCCCTCTCCCAGGTCACACGCCTCTAGGACCTCTGCGTCCATCCTCCTGCCTAAGCATTTCCCTGACACACCTCCAAGTGGCATCCTTCTCTCCACAAGGGAGCAGTCTCTGGGCTTCCTCCAGCTTTTCTCATGCTTTTAAGCTAAGCCACAGCCCCTCACTGGGATCTTTGGAAGAAGGACCACTCCTAGCTGTGCTGGGGAAACTGCCAATGCAGTGGTCTCCCCACTCCTCTCCTTGTTCCTAGAGACCCTATTCTATCTTATCTAGCTCCGGGGCCCACCTGTCCTCTCCTCCCTTTCTTCAGTAAGGATGCTGCAGCCACCCCTGCACCTGGCCGCTAGAGGGCACCATGCCCTCACTGCCACCCCAGCTCTCCAGCCCACTCCTACCTCTGCCTTCCTTATAGTCCTGCCAGATCGCACTTGGCAGAAAGGAGCCAACTAGGAAATCCCAGGATAATCTAAGAGGTTTATGTCAAAAGGTTTACAAGGGAAAACGTAGGTAAAAATAAGTGCCTGGTACTCTGCCAGCTGCAAGGGATTGAAAGGTGACTAAGACCCCTACCTGCCCACTTCTCAG
The DNA here is from genome assembly GCF_001698545.2 of Rhinopithecus bieti. NCBI lineage: Eukaryota > Metazoa > Chordata > Mammalia > Primates > Cercopithecidae > Rhinopithecus > Rhinopithecus bieti. Next base: position 5,217,762 of record NW_016804694.1, read on the forward strand.
TCTCAAAGAGGAGACAGATCATGACTGTGCAGTAGGTGAGCCCAGGAAGGTAAAGAAATGCAGCCTGTTGATGGAGCAGCCAAGAGGGGCTCCCTGCCCCCAACTTCAGCAGGGGCTCAGGGAAGATTCCTAGAGGATTTCTGAAAGATGAGTAGGAAGCAGCAGGTGAGGGAGGCAAGGGCAAATCAGGAGGCAGGAACAGCAAGCCCGGGAGTGAGATCAGCATGAGCAGAGGCTGGGAGGCATGACAGATTTAGAGTGGAACACAGGGTAAGTAGACTTATGTCATATTCCAGACACCAGGCTCTGTTCCTCTCCTTTCCTGGTCTGAGGAATGCCCAACTGTGGGAGCTTTCAGTGCTACCCTAAGAAGCCTAGTGGAGTTCTCAGGCCCTCCTGCAGCCCTGCCCTCCTCCTCTTCTCTGGAGAGGATCGGAGTGTCCAGGCTTGGGGGAAGGTGCTATCACTCAGTCCTCATGGTGCTCCCTGGATGCTGACCTCCTGATTCAGGTTGTTATTATTCCCATTTTGCTGATGAGAAACCAGGGGCTCAGGAAGATGCAGGAACCTGCGCAGGACTGCACAACAAAGCCAAGCCCCTCAGCCAGGGCTTCTGCCCCCAGCCCCTGTGGCCTGTGCTGCTTAGGAGAAGGGACCGTATGGAAATCCGTCTCTCCCCATGTGGTTCAGAAGGCTGACACTAGCCATTTGAAGCAGATTTTTTTTTTTAAATGGAGGTTTTCCAATTACAAAAGTAATAAATACTCATTATTTTAAAAATCAGACAATATAGAAATTCACAACATTGAAAGTAAAAGTCTCTTATAATCCCACCTCTCTCTCCCCAAGATAACCACTCTTAACAGTTTGATATGTATTTTTCCAGACTTTCCCATGGGTTTGCAAATATGATTGTACATTTTTAAAAAATGAAATTATGCTTTGCTGCAATTTGCTTTCTTCAACTTAACAGTCAGTCGTGAACTGTTCACATGCCTACATACTGATCGATAAAGTGGGGTTTCTTGTGATCCCCACTTATTGCTGAGGAAACCAGGCTTCCTCAGGGAAGATAAGTTTCCCCAACCACACAGCTCAGGAGGGACAGACTTACCAGCCCAGCCTGTCAAGATCTGGGGCAGCCAGTGGGGAGCTGCCCATAGCTACACCCGCCCACTCACTGCTTTTTCTCCCAGCAGCTTTCTCACCATCCTCAGCTGCTGAGAATTTTTAGGAATGGATTTCTGTGTCATTTCTAATAGATCAGGAATATCCCAGCAAGACAGATTGCCTGAGCCTGTTAGGTGGTAAAATCCAGGCTCATCCCTCTTGTATGCAGATCATTCCTTTTCCCCAGGAAGGAAGCTCTGGGTAGCAGCTCCCTGGGGGTGGGAGGTGGGGGGTGGAATGAAGCAGCACAGGGCCGCTGACCCACCAGCCTCCTGAAATAGCCAAATATCTGGGCTAGGGGAGGCAAGTGCCACGAATTCAGTCAGTAGCATCCCTTCACCTCTTGATCCTCAACGTATGGTCTCAGGAGTAGCACGGCATCCCTGGGGAGCTGGTTAGAAATGCAAAATCTCAGCCCACAGGGCAGACCCACTGAATCAGAATCAGCATTTTAACAAGATCCCTGGGGGAGTCCTATGCATAGTAAAGTATGAGTAGCTGGGGTTTGGCAGTATTCTGATTCCTATAAAGCCAGCCCATGACTTCTTTTCCAGAAGTTTAGTTGATGCACTTGGTATTAGAAACTTAATAAGAGCTAGCAGTTACAGGGACGTTTCTATGTGCCAGGCAACATTGCAAGTGTCTTACTTACATGAATTCATTTAATCCTTACAAGGATGCTATGAGTTGAGATACCATTATTATCCTGATTTTACAGATGAAGAAACTGAGGTGCAGAAAATTTGCTTAATGTGCCTGAGGTCACATGCTAACCAGAGGGTAATCTGGGACTTAAATTCAGGTCCTCCAGGATCTTAACCACCACAGCACACTGCCCTGCAAGTAGATGCACCCATCTGGCATGGAGCAGTTTTGACAGGCATCTCCAGAGTGACATTTCCAAGTGGAGCTTGCCAACATATCTTGCTTTTCTCCCCCACCATCTTCCCCCTTCCTAAAGACTGGTCACCTTGCAGAAGCTGCCAGAGCTCAGCATGAACCTCGCCACTGCTTTTGTGGTGATGCTGAGACCAAGAAGTCATAGCAGCTTATTACATCTGCAAAACCCTTTATCATCTATGATGTCTCTTTATTCTCCAAGAAGCAAGTGAGATGACGCAGGTGTTACTATCCTCACTGGAAGAACAGGAAAGGAGCTTAGAGACACCCAGTGACTTACAAGGTCATGCAGAACAGAGACTAGCAGCCAGGCCTCCTGACTTCTGGAGCATGTTTCTTTCATCTCTCTAGGATGCCCTCTTCTCTAGAAGACCCTATACCAGTCCTCTCCACCCTGAGGGCGGCCAGCATCTCCTCTCAGTGCTTCTGCAGCTCTGCAGGGGAAACTGGGTCCCTGATGAAGCTTCAGCGTCTCTCCCAGGCTGCCTCCTGCCTGAAGCAATTATAAATCAGGGCATTTTCCTTTCATTCAGACCTGATGTTTAATTCATCACTATTCCGGCTGCTTTAATGCAGAGAACATTTATTCAGTGGAATAGCTTTGTTTTGCCTTCCAAGCTTTATTCTCCTCTTTAGAATACCATTGCTATTGCAGAGGGGGCTTCCTGTTAGCCAGCTTCTGAGACCCTCCCCCTTCTGCTCCCCGAGACTGGCCCAGCCCTGCCATCTTATGTGGACCCACCCCTGGGCCGAGAGTGAGCTTCAGCTCCTGAGAATGAGGAGTTCAGGCTTTTCTGTCCTTGGTCTAAGCACCTGACATTTTCAATTTGCTCACCACCCCCCTTTCTCCCAGGCCACATGCCTGGTGGGATGAGCTGCCTGGCTCCTAGATAGGGCTGCTACTGCCCAGGACACAGGAAGTTGGAAGGGCCTGGAGTGGAGCGGGGGTAGCACAGCTGTCGTGCTTCCTTCTTGGAGCTCCTGCCTTGTGGCATTGACCACATCTTCAACTTCTTGCATTCTAGACAAATCTAGAACCTTGGACTCTAATCCCTGAATGCTATGCCACCTCCTGACAATAAACCTCCCCGGTGATCATTTCCATCGTCCTGGATCTCAGACTGCTAAGTGTCTACAAAATACCCATTCCTCCTCTATTTTGTAACAACAAAACCCTCAGCTAAGCACCAGGCTGGAAACCCAGTTTACATATAAAACTACATTGCCCAGCCTCTCTTGTAGCTAAGTGTGTTCATGTGACTAGGTTCTAGCCACTGACAGCTAAGGAAGTGTTGTGTGGGACTTCTGTGAAGCCTTCCTAAAAGAGAGAAGGGACAACTTTCTTAATTGATTTTCTGTTACTTACTAGCTGGAATGTAGCTGTAAAGACTGGAACTCTAGCAGCCATTTTGAACCATGAGGTGGAATCCACATATTGGGTTTAGGAGAGATACAAGGCAGAAGGAGATGGGTCCCTGACACAGAGGATTCATCTTTCTGAGTGGTTGGCTCATCTCTGAATTTCCTTTACAATAGAAATAAGCTTCTATCTTGTTGTAGCTACTTTTATTGTATGTCTTTCAGACATAGGTAGCCAAATTAGTTCCTAACTGATGAAGACACAGCCATTTACCACTTTCTTGATCTCATGATGGAAGCTGCTTGCCTGCCAAGCTCACTACCTAAACCAGTTTCTGATACAAGTTTTAAGAATGTAGCACCTAATAGAAATGAAGGACAGAAGAGCTACAGAGGAGGGATGTGGAGTCTAGGACACAGAGTGAAGAATGAGCGGACATAATTCAACTTGCTCGCAGTACAGATGGGAAAACTGCGTTTCGGAAAGAATTAGTCATTAGCCCATAGACCTAGAGCTAATAAGTGGCAAATTCAGGATTCGATACCAGAATTTTTTGCTTAAACCACCACTCCATTACCACTTAGAGAGAGCTTGGGACAACACGAGGGAAGACGTGCCACATCTTCCAAACTTGCCATGGTCTGGTCCTCACTGTGAGAACTGGAGCTTGTCCCCACAGAGCTTTGCTCCTTTCTCCTTCTCTTGTGAGGTGCATGTATTTATAAAGCAACAGACTTCTTATTATACAAAGCAGATGCAGGGGAAGGAACCAACCCTTTTTGGGGCAAAGCCACCTAGTAAGAGGTGAGCTTCCTCTGCCCCGTCTCAGGCTGGAGGAGGGTGGCTTCCATTTTTCCATACCCTGCTTCCCACCCTGTAGGTACAGAGCAATGGTTAAGCTCAGGCTTTGAAACCAGGCTGCTCTGGTTTGAATCCTAACCCCACCACTGACTGATTCTGTGACCTTGCCTCCCCACACCCCAGTTTCCTCACCTATAAAAGAGGTGATAATTATACCCACCTTCGAGGATTGCTGTGAAAGTTGAAATAATAAGGGCGCAGGGTGTTAGTTATTACTGTTTTCCAGAATTACTATCTTCTAGATCGAGATCACCTTGTAGTAGACACACTGACATGGTTGACATTTTAAAGTTTTGCTTGTTTTTCATGTTATAATATAGTCATCAGTTCCTTGACGGCACGGAGCATATTAGTCTTTGTTCCTCAATACTTAGACTGGTACCTAGCACACAGTAGATACCCAATAAAAACGTGCTCAATAGAGCCAGGCAGAGCTGAATTCTTTCTGCTTCTGAGGAGCATCTTCCATTCTCCCTCCCGTCTCCCTCTCTCGCTTCTTCCCTCTCTTTGTCTGACACTCTTTCTGTCTCTGTCTTTCCCTCTACCACCTCCCTCTCTATTTAACATACTCCCTCTTGCTCTTTCTTTCAACCATTTCCCCCACTCCGTTCCAGGCTTCACACTGACATGTGCGCCCCTGTCCCTGGCTGCCCCGTCTCCAGAGCACGATCATATTCTGCTCCAAATTTGCCTCCAGGATCAGTCCTCCCGGGAGGCCTCCTATCGCTCAGCCTTGACGACACTGACGCATCAGGGCTGGATGGGAGCCTCACTACCTGCTCTATTCCAGCCTGCTCACTTTTCAGATGAGGAGGCCAAGGTACAAAGCACCGAGAAAGTTGCTTCACAGTCACGTGGCCAGCTTGTTCCAGAGCTAGGATTAGAACCTGGGCTTTCCCACTCTCAGCCCAATGCTCTTTACATTAGCGCATTCACAGAGGCAGTGGCAGAAACATAGTAGGAGACCACTGAATGCTTGTTAGATGAATGAATGAATGAATGCTGTTGGAAGAGGAGAGCTACTCAGACAATACTACTTGTTTTTCTATAGCTCCTTTTGACCTGCTCTACCCCTGCCCCACCCTCCACATGCCTGGGGTCCCCAGAGGAGGTTTTTGGCACTGTTAGTCTTGCCTGTGACCCTTCCACCACCCCTGGGGAGTCAGCGGTCTTTCTCCCTCCTCTCACTCCTGTGTGCATAAAGGCCATTTTCATTGTTCTCTATGGAAAGATCTTTAGAGGACCGAGGCCATTCTCTGAGAACAAAGCCTCCTCCTAGGGAGTGTTAGCCAGGGCTCTTGTCATTGTGGCTTGCTGTCTGCTCAGAGCCTGTGTTTTGACCAGAACAAAGTGATTCCGATTGGAACCCCGTAGCTTGTTGCTGGCTCTGCCTGCTTTTCCTGCAGATGTGTAGCCCCATTCTGGCCTCCTCTCCTCTCAAGGAAAGGGGAGTTGTCTTCAACTGATGGGCCCTCCCCAAAGCCCAGCCCCATCCTTCTCCATGCCTTTCCCCTCTACCCTACCCGGCACCTCCCGAACGCTACCTGCCGCTGCAGTTCCTTGTTTAACTGTTCTCGTTTTAATTCCATCCCCTGCAATTGGAGCCTGAATAATGAGTTATTTCACAGGATGATTGATCTGGGTATTAGGGCATCATTTAGTTTGCCATTACAACAGCCAATTTTGGTTACATGCTCAGCTGTGAAGGGGAAATGGGCCAGCCTGCTGGAGCTTTCTAAAGCATGGAGCTGGTGAGTAGGGGGATGGGGTGCTGGGCTGAGGGGCAGAGGTGGCAGGTGGGCAGGACGAGGGGGTCTGGCTTGCTTCAGCCAATATATCTTTATTCTTAGAATATGATGCTGGGAAAGAAATTGTAAGGATTGAAAAGGGATATAACCCTTTCTCAAAGGGACAGGAAGAGTGGAGTTTTCAGGTTGTAGATGCCAGGAGTGGAAAGGTCTCTCTTAAATAACCGAGTGAGTGAACCCCAAATTAAAGAGCATTACAGACTCTCCAGTATTTCAGGATGACAGAATAGTGGTCCATCCTTACTCGCCAGTCCCATACCAGACCCAGCTGCAGAAATTTCAGTGGCTCCCCCATTTATTTTCCTCATAGCAGTTCTCACAACCCAACACTTCCCTTTCCATTTACTTTAAGTGAAGTCTCGCCTATCTCTTCCTCAATGAGAATGAAAACTACATGAGGGCAAGTACCACATCTGTGCTGCTCATCTGTTTCCCGAGGGCCTGAGACAGTGCCTGGCACTTCATGGCACTCAATAGGCATTTGTTGAATGAAGTGAATGAGCATCAGAGGGCACTGGTTTCATGGATCTGAGTATGGGGGACAAGGCATAACATGCGCAGTGGTCTCTGACTCCCCCGCACGAAGCACATGCGCGGTGGTCTCTGACTCCCCCTCACACGCGCGGTGGTCTCTGACTCCTCCACACAAAGCACATGCACGGTGGTCTCTGACCCCCGCACGAAGCACATGCACGGTGGTCTCTGACTCCCCCACACGTGCGCGGTGGTCTCTGACTCCTCCACACATGCACGGTCGTCTCTAACTCCTCTGCGCCCCTTTTGAGCATCTTGGGAAAGCAGTAGACCCTCTCCCCAGGAGAAAGTGTACACACATCTGCAATGCGGTACTTCGCAAATAAATCCTAATAGTGAACAGAAACTTCTGCAGAAGCTGCAGTTTTCTTTAGAACCTAGGTTAAGAACTCCTAGCATAGAACTACACAGGGAACATTGAATTTGGAGTCAGTAGATTTAAGGTCTTCCCTATGGAGAAGTCACTGAACATTTCTGAAGTTGTTTTTTCTTGCCTATTTCACAAACATCCCATACAATGTTTGTGAAAATGCCTTGCTATCTGCTAGTTGTAATTAATAGCATCACTGGCCATTTCAAGCCTGTCTATGAAAAAATGAGTTTCCTAAAAGGAAATTAAGGAAGGCTGTCCTATGGGGAGGTATAGCTTTGTAATCACTCTTGGCTCTAGCCACAGAGGGGCCATCCCCTGCAGCCCCCAGCCCCGCAAAGGCCCTCCAATATTCCAACTATCCACAAGCTTTAAGCCTGGCCTGTTAGAGAAATAATCAGATGACCTGGTCATGATTTGCCTGAAGCATTTGGGTAACAGTAGCAACAAAAGTTGAACAGACTTTAGCTACATTACCAAAGCTATTAAAGTTAAAAACCACTAAACAACCACAGCTTGCTTCCAATCATCCACCCCACAGGCATGCAAAACAAAACCAACAAGAATGTGTTAGAATAAAATGGACACTGAGTCTTATTAATGTCTTGAGTTTGTCTGGAGCTTTAAAAGCAAACCCCTGGCACAACCAGTAGGCATTGTTGAGCAGCACAAGGTCCTTCCAAGAGCATCGTTACACCCCCACCCTAGACACCTTTAGGTCCTAGGCTAATTTTCAGGATCCATGATTAGAAGGCATTTGTGAACACAGATGTGACATGGGGGATAGTGGATGGGGAATACCTCTGGCATGTGAGGTCAATGAGTCAGAGTTGAAGACCCTGGGGCAGGCATAGCAGCCAGAAGGATGCGGGCACCAAGTGGGAGCTAAGATATGGGACCAGGGGAAGCCCTACATGTATGAACAAGGGCATTGACTGTGAGTCAGTCTTGGGGGCAGAAGTAGACAACAGCATCAGAGTCTGCCAACAGCCCTCATTCTGCATTGGCAAGCTCTACAAACAGAGGGAGGTTCTGCAAACAGTGCAAGTGCATTAAATAGCTTCAGATCCTCTAACCAGCAGCTTGCTCTATACACAGAGAACGGTGCAGTCTTCAGGGATCTGGTAAGCAGACGGCTACAGGATTTGTACCCCAGGATTAAAGCCAGAAACCAAAAGACCATCTGTCGGTACACATAGGAGGGAGGATGCAGGTCATTTTCATGTCTAGTGACATTGTAGGTAGGTTCATTTTCCCACAAGACCTGAGGTCTTGACATCTCTATGTGGCTCTTGCTGTCCTCCCCTGAGAAGATCAGAGAGTGGGCAAGTTCCTGATTCCTTCCCGTAGCACAGCATAACAAGTTTCTCATTGGGAATCGCTGGGTGTCTGGCTGTGGTAGGTGTGGACCATGCATTATTAAGAGAGAGGCGAGGCTCCTTGTAGAAGGCTGAAACCAGTGGCCATTGCATTGTGCAGTATTGCTCAGCCTTTCCAGTTTACAGTCCATTTGGACATCCATTATTTATGGTAACCGAGTGGCTATGAACAAGCTGAGACTCAATTAAGGTAACGTCCCCCACGCAGAAACCATGGTTAATGCTGAGAAGTTATTCCAACTCCCACCTTACCATCGCAGAGCTGGAGACACAAAGAGACCAAGAAGTGGAATTAGAGAAACCCAGAGATGGAGGCAGAGAACAGAGAAATGAAGAGAGGCAGACACCCCCCCTCCCAACACCTGCCCACAAAGCCAGAGGCTTTTCCCACGGGTCATCTTAGCACTCTCCTGGCTCTCCTGGAGTCCCCTGTGCCCTGTCTTACAGGAGAAGAGTGTTTTGGCTCCTGGAGGCCTGAAATTGATTATCCCAGTCTCCACTGTCCCCATCTCTTCCTTCCCTCTTAGTGTCCATCCTGTCCTGTGCCCCAGGACATGGGAGAGATTGGATACATCCTCAGAGGACTGTGGATGGTGCCTGCAAGGGGAACTGGGTGCCAGGGACAAGCTGCTGGCAGTTCTAGAGTCCATGGAGCTGGAGGACAGGAGAGGGAAGTGAGAGGTGTGGCCAGGGAGGGGCTCTGGGAAAGGTATTGCTGGGGAGGGCTGGAGGTGAGGTTTTGGTGTGGAAGTGGAGAGGAGAGTAGGCGGCAGAGAAGTGACTGAGAAAGGGGAAAGACAGGCAGAGAGGGAAGAAAGTGGGGGAAGATGCAGGGGAGGTGGGAGAGAGGGAGGTGAAGGAAGAGAGAGACAGAAGAGGGGAACGGTGGAGGTTGGGGTGACAAGGGCAGAGAGAGGCAGAGTGTTTCAGAGCTGGCAGAGCCCATGAGGACAGGCATGGTGCTTAGGTGGGAAGCCCTTGAGGAGACTGACTGACAGTGGCTGCCTAAGCGTCGCGGAGAATGGCAACAGAGTTTCCTGAGTGTTCTGGGCCCTGAATCCTAGATTCCTGGGTTGGGGCAGTCGGCTGGCTCCCTGCTCTGTTCCCTGCTCAGGAGGCTGGCCAGGTGCAGGAGAACCTGCGGGGACTGCTCTGCAGGCAGCAGGAGTGGCTGTGTCAGCTGCAGGGTCCAGACCTGACTCAGGACAGGAAGAGCAGGCGGCAGACCTGACTGTCTTCTGTCCCTCTCATGGCTGCATCTCCACCATGCTCACTTCTCCTCCCTTTCATTTCCCTACTGGAGCCCTGCAGGTGGCCTGGGGCAGGGTCCTGCTGAGTTCTTTCTTGTTGATTATAAGTCATGTCCATCTACCTCCTCCTGCTTTGCCCACTCTTCCTTCTAATTGAGATACAGTTTCATGGTTATTATTGTTATTATTATTTTCATCATCATCTTTATTACCATTATCTTTTAGAAGCTTGTAAGCTCCCTGAGGACAGGAGTCTTATTCACCTCTGTGTGTGCACACATGTACAAACCACACTAACTCATAAACACCCCTTAGTTATTGACAAAGACCCCATGCTTATTTCAGGGAGTGCTGTACCAGTCAGGGTGTTTGCAAATCTACTCTGGCTAGCTTAAGCAGAAAATGAAGATGTTAAATCTTTGTGGGAGACAGACTCAGACTTTGGGAACAGCTACCCAGTCAGGAATAACGCCCAAACCAACCCCAGTCTCTTCTCCTACAGACCTCAGAGCTGCCATGGACTGGCACATGCCTCAGAGCTCCCACTGCTGATACAGGGTTCTGGATCCTGGTGCCTCTATCTCTGCTGTCTCCAAAGCCAGACGCCTCTGCCCCTGCCTTCACCAGGAAATAGATACTGCATGGCATTGGGCACTGCTTGCCTGTCTCAGGCTGAAATCTCTGCTGGTGGGTCCCATTGGCAGAGTCCATGTCCATGCCCTTGTCATAGCTACAAGAGACACTGGGAAAGATGAGTCTCTGGTTTCTCACTCCAAGAGGCAGGACTCAGAGTGGGAAATTCTCCAACAGGGGAGTAGTGTCCAAGAGACGTGGGTGGCCAGAAAGCTTGCTGGTATTCTCTAGGCAGTGAGGGGCACCTGCCTATAGGACTGCACTGATGGTGGTGGATGTGGAGATGTCTATATCATTGGCAGCTACCATGGAGGGCATGTTGTCTCCCTGGGGGGAACTGGGGGCTCATGTATCCAGGCAGGGTGAGGCAGGCATTGAGGATGAGGTGGCTGAATCCAGGCACAGCAGAGCCCCATTGGTAAGCAAGTGAGATATATCCTTGGCATTTTCCCACCTGCAGCCCACCTTCTGTCAGAGAACTGTGCAGAACTGCTGGAGGAGGGCTAACAAAGCTGGGGGGACAGCAGGAACACCCCTTTCCAGGTGTGTCTGCTGATTAAAAAGGGATGCAAAGTGAGGAAATGAAATCGGATCTGAAGGTGCGAGGCAGGGCAGCCTGGCTGTGCAGATGTTCCAACCAACCTGCTCACCGAGGGTATTTCTGTTCACCCACTGCCTGTGTTCCCATCCTGCCAAGGCCATAAAGACAAGAACACTCCCTACTGGATCTCTAGAGGTGAAAAATACTCGTGCTGAAATATCAAGCACCTGGTAGGGAATGGGGGTTTGAGGGTAAGGCAACCCCTTGCCTTGTCCCGGACTGGGCTGTCAGTCATTCATTCCACCCCAGCATCACAGAGGTGGGGTCCATCTCCCCCACACCACCACCCGTAGCCCCCTACTCTAGATCCTTCCCCACACATGCCCAGGCAACCTCCTGGTGAGAATTACACCTGAGTTCCATTTATCTTTGTGGCTTTTGGCTAAAGGGATCCACACGCAGCAGGCAGGTTCATGAGCCTAATCGGGCCTCATGCATCTCTAACCAGGCAGGGAGTGTGTGTCTGGATTTGTCACCCGACAGGTACAGATGTTGGAGGCTCTCATCCATGAGATGGAATCACTCTTGGGGATTGAGAGGCTTAGGCGGTGTCAGTCAGAGACAGTCCACACATCTCAAACTGGGACAGAGGCTGCCGGCAAAGCTCTCTTCAACCCACTGGAGTCAGCAGCCCAGGGCTTCATAAACCAAGTTATGAGAGCAGAGCTGAGAATTTGTAAGGTGCCTCCTTTTTAAAGCCTTTCATGTCACCTCCTCTCTATCAGCTAGCGAGTCTTTCCAGGGCAACACAGGTAAAGGGATGAACAAAGTCTCAGAAATAGAGCATCTGGGTTGAAACCAGCTCCACTCTCTACTAGCTGAGGAGCCTTGGGCAAGTCACTTACCTGCTCCTGGTCCCAGGTAATGCATGTCGCCCGTGGGCTTGCTGTAAGCAGTGAGTGGGATTCTCTAGGCAGCCACTCCGTCTCTCATGCTCCTGTAGCACTTCATTCCTCCCTGTTAGGCAGAAACTGTCTAGCACTGGACATATTACTTAACCTCTCTGAGACCCATTTAGTGCCTGTCTACAATGGAGAACTGTGACAGTGCCTACTTGGTCAGGCTGTCAAGAGGGTTAATACCTGCAAAGCCTCCTGACAGCCTGGTGCATGGCGAGCCCTCAGGAAATGGTGGTGGTGGTTTTTGGTGGTGGTGGTGGTGGGTACTCCAGCATCCCCCTTTTTGGGATGAAAGTTTCCTGCTTGCTTGTCTTGCTTCTCTTGCCAGCCAGGGAATGGATCGGGGCAGGGTCTCTATCCAGCCTGCATCCTGGCAAGCAGCCGACATTCAATAAATCTACGTTTGATAAATTAGTGAAGGAGACGATGCCATACAAAGATAACACACCACCGCAATGCTGCATAGTGACTCTGGGTATCTGCAAGACCCCTGTGGCCTCTCATCCACTGTGAGGACTTGGGCAGGAGACTGCACCTCTATGAGCCTCAGTTTTCCCATCTGTGATGTGAAGATATATGATATTGAGATATAGTAGAAACACACACACACACACACACACACACACACACACACACACACATTGGTCTTATCCCTAGTTTCTTGGCATGCAGCTCCTAAAACCCGTGGGATCTCCAGAAGTGATAAGTCTTTTTGTATGCTATGGTGTCTGGGGGCTCCTGGATAGCCTGGAGATTGGGGGACTGGTTGCCAGGGGAACCAACCACATGATCAGGGGGTTGAAATGTTCAGCCTCACTTTGCAGAGGGGAGAGGGGCTGGAGATTGATTTAATCATCAATGGCCAATGAGGTGATCAATCATGCCCACATAATGGAGCAAAACACCCAAAAAGATGAAGTCTGGAGAGCTTCCAGGTCGCGAACACATCTAGGTGCTGGGAGCATGTGTGCCCCACCCCACCCACATACCTTGCCCTGTGCATCTCTTCCTTCTGGCTGTTCCTGAGTGGTGTCCTTTTATAATAAACTGGTGGTGAAGTAAGTAAGCTGCTTTCCCGAGTTCTGTGAGCTGTTCTAGCAAATAATTGAACATGAGGAGAGGGTCTTAGGAACCTCTGATTTATAGCCAGTTGGTCAGAAGCACAGATGGCAGCCTGGACTTGTGATTAGAGTCTGGAGTGGGGGCAGTCTTGTGGGACAGAGTCTTTTAAGCTGTGAAGTCTGCACTAACTCTGAGAAGTAAGCGTCAGAATGGAGTTAAATTGCAGGACACCAAGTCACTGTTCACTGAAAATTAGAGAATTACTTGGTGTGGGGAAAAACACTCCCTACACAGTTGGTGGTCAAAAGTATTGATGTAGTTGGTGTAGAGAAGTAAAGTTTGTTTTTCTTATTCAGGATAATAGCCCCACCTCAGAGAATGGGTTTAGATGATGTCTCCAAAGCATCCAGTACAATTCTGGGCTTATGGTGGATGCTTAAAAAGTGGTGACTGACAGCTGTCCCCTGGAAGCCAGCCTGGAAAACTGGTGACCTTAGCCCAGAATCTCCCACCTCTCCTCGCCTAGGTCTCACCTCCCCTTCCTGCTGCCCTGCTGTAGTCCCAAATGATCACCGCCCACCCCTAACCCCCAAGAGCCTCAGTCAACTGGAGTCTTGTGAGGGTGACTGTAAATAAATTAATTCCCAAGAGATGTGATTCATAAGTCTACCTTTCCCAGGCTACTTGCACGTATAAGAAAGAAGTTTGGAGATGGCACTATTCGCAAGTTAGCAAGCTAGAACCATAGGGAGTGATGAGGACTGGAGAGAATTCGAGAACAGTGTATTCAAAATTGTTAAATAGTACGTTGGCAAAACAAAACGTTTGGTTATGGGTCCCCAGTTTGCAACCTCCAAGACAAAAGTGGGCTGGAAGGGTGAAATTCTAAGCTCAGAGTTAATCAGGACCAGAGTAGCCACACTTCCCCTTCAGATCATGCCAGGGCGGCTCTGAGTCTCTAAAACCTGTGAGAAATGCCACAGCTGGGAGTCTTTCCTCTCCTCCTTGATTCAAGGAAGTCCAAGAGCCAGGGATGGTGCCCCTCACACTGCCAGGAAGGCCTGACACTATCTCTCCCCATGGTGCAAGCTGAGGCCAATCCGTTCCTTATTTAGAAAGAGCTGGGACTTAAATGTCAGTGGATGATATGGGAGCAGCATGACAATTACCAGCTTAAACTGAAATAAAGGAAAGAAGGATTAAACAATGCCCAGCACCCATCAAGCCAGGCCAGAAGAGAAGAGCGAAGCCCTCTGTTTCTACATTAACTCCTCATCAGCGAGGCGTGGGTCAGAAGGGTGGATGGGGAGGAAGCTGGGGAGGGGAGAGTGGGTGGGAAGCTGAAGGAAGGTCGGAGGTGGTGCTGACTTGGGCTCCCAGACTCTCAAGGAGGGTGCCCAGAAGGCACCCTCCTCCTTTTGGCAGTATACTCAGTGGTTGGACCTGTGGTTCCAAACTGGGCAGACTGAGTTCAAATCCCAGCTCCTCCACTAACTAGCTCTGTGATTGTCCCAACTTCCTCAACCTCTCTGAGTTTCAGTTTCCTCATTTAGACCAGTGGGATGATGATAATTCCTCTTAAGATTAAATGGGGTAGTGCCTGTATGTCACTGGGCAGGCAGCGATACTCAGCAAATGATGCCTCTGCCAGTCAGATGCAGTCAGGAGTTAAGAGCCAGGTACAGCACAGATCACGCCTAATTCCATTACCCCCAGTCGTTAAGCTGCAGATAGTCTCTTTTATTTTAATCTTTCTGTAGGGGGAACGTGTGGTGCTCAGATGTAGGTCCAGTAGGAACTTGGCACCTTTGCAGCAGCCTCAGCCTCTCCTTCCTCTTGGGTGCAGGGCTCAGCTGGGCAGGCGTGCCAGGACCAAGGCCTGGGCCTTCATCTTGGAGCCCCTCTGGGTTGCTGCAGCATCTCCTCTTTTCAGGGTGAACTGCTCTGGGGCTGGGAGATGGTGGAGATGCACCCCACAAGGCCAAGGCAGCCTGGGCACTTTCCCCAGGAAATCCTTGACACTCTGCACTTTTCCAGCTGGCCTCCTTTAAAGGGACTGCTCATCTGGCCTCCCCTGGATGTACTAGAATTGGCCCCACAGGCTGACGCAGCTGGACCCCAGGCTCTGGCTGAGCGGTGGCCTGGATTTGTTTCCCCATCTCCTTCAACTCTCTGCAGGGGAGCAGCCCTTGGTTTCTGAACAAGGGCAGTTCTAGGTCACCTTTGAAAGGACCTGCTGGTATTTCTGCAATGCTCTCCTCCAGCATCCACAGTGGGTCACTGAAGCCCAGCTGATGGTCTGCCCCTGAAGCTGGCAGTTTTTCTAAACCACATCACATCCTCATCACAGACACCAGGGTCAGAGTCTTCCTTGGCCTCTGAATCAGGCCCAGGCTCCTCCTTTGTTCAGCCCAGCATCCACCTGTCCCAGCTGTGTCCTATATATCAATCAGCATTCTGTGTAGAAAGCAGAAACACTCAAAGTATCCAGCAGAAAGAGATTTAATAAGGGAAATAGTGACTTACAGAGTGATCAGAGGTCCTAGACAAATGAAGGTCAGGACCACTGCTAGGCTTTAGGCTTAAGGTCACATCCCCACAGCTGTGAGCCTGAGACCAGGAGAGAGCTGTTGCCCCTGCAGGGACCACTGGTGTGGCTCCAGCTGCCCTGCATTCAGGAAGCTGGTGACAAGACCGTGGATATACCAGTTGCTGCAAATCCTCACGTTGGCAGGAGCCCGCGGACCGTCCAACACACTGCAGAGGAACACCTCTGCCTCTCTGCCACTGTCCAGAGCTCATGGAAATGCCTCTTGTTGGCAAAACCGAAACTGCAGCCAGATCCAAACAGCAAGAAACTCTGGGAAATGTCATTTTTGTCCTGCTAGCCCCTGTGATACAGAGGGAACATAAAGGGTATGAAACAATGCTAAGTGCTGATAGACAATACCCAGCACAGCCCAAAACTCACTCAGACCCCAGCTGGCCCACAGTCCCGGCCTGCTGTAGCCCCACCCAAGCCTATGGCTGGTGCTGACTCCTGCCTCTGCTGCATCGCCCCACACAGCCTCTGTCCCTTCGCCAGGTGGAGGACTGGCCCCCTCCATTCCCCAGCCCACACCCAGCTCCTTCAGCTCTTAGCTAGGTCCTCCTAATCCCAGCATAGCTCCCGGGCCTTCCTGCGGCTTTTCTGGGATGGAACCAAGGCTGGCTTGGGACTCAGATGCCTGTGCTCTAGCTGTAAACACAGAATGTCTCTGAGCCACATTCCCAGAGTACATTCACCTGGGGGTCTCGTCCAGCTGTGAGGTTCTGAGATTTCTAAGTATCTTTCTTTATAAGCAGAGTGGACATGGACACACACACACACACACAGTCCTCAGGGAGCTACAGCTTTGCTGAGTCAACCCAGAGTCACTGTCCCAACTCTCCTCTGGAAACATGGGCAGAAATAGGTGCTGAGGGAGGAGGGGTAGCTGAAGCAGAAGGCAGGAGAGGCCAGGGATTGCCCCTCTGCTTAGCACATCCCCCATCACTGACTTCTGGCTTGAGTGGGCTGGGAAAACCCGCAGAGGGCAGGCTTGGGGAGGACAGAGGAGGCTGGGGCGAGAGACGTGGTAAGGGCAGAAGTGAAGCACTCAGGCCATACGAGAGGAAAAGCCACTGTCTGTGCTGAGCTGGACCTAGGGGCTCAGCCCCCAGCCTCCCTGCTGTCCCCTGCTTAGCACCACCTCAACTAGACCTTCCCCAAAGCAAAGCTATAGCCATGCCAATGACCTTGAGCTGCACATTCAGCTTAATCCGCATCAGTGTCAGAGTGAAGGCCTTGCTGTCAGTCCAGGGTATTTATAACTAGCTTGCCAGGTCCCACTACCTAGCAGCCGCCAGGAAACTAGGCCACAGGAGTCACAGAGGAGGCAAGCCCTCCCCCAGCCCCAACCCCAGCCTCAGATGGCTCCTCCGTGGCTGCTCGCACCCGCCCTGGCTGTGTGCCTCCTCCCCATGTCCCTGCTCCCTGCTGGTGATCAAAACCTGCCAGAGTTCCCAATGCCTGGGGGCATGTCCACAGGCCTGAGTACAATGTCCACGGCTTCCACTTACCACTGTCTTCCCTGCCCGCTCCTTGTGGCCGTGTGGTGTGGTCAATGAAGGCTCCGCCTGCCTAGGGTCAGGTGCCGGTTCCACTGTTCTCTGTGTTGACCTCGATAATCTTGTGTGACTTTTCTGTGTCTCAGTTTTCTTATCTGTAAAATGGAATTAATAATGAAGACTCTATGAATAAAAGGCTCAGAATGGTGCCTGACACGTCATAAGGGCTCAGTGTGTGCCAGCTTATTTAGAAAGGTCTATCAGATAGCAGCAGAAGCCCCAGGGCCAGGCTGTTCAGGTTCAAATCCTGGTTTGGCCATTCACTGGCTATGTGACCTTGTGCCCATTAATTATCCACTCTGGGCCTCAGTTTCTTCCCATGATATGGTTTGGATGTTTGTCCCCTCCATATCTCATGTTGAAATGGGATCCCCAATGTTGGCGGTGGGGCCTGGTGGGAGTTTGGGTCATGGGGGCGGATCTCTCACGAATGGCCTGGTGCCCTTCTTGTGGTAGTGAGTGAGTACTCGCTCTGAGTGCTTGCGAGATCTGGTTGTTTAAAAGTGCATGGGACCTCCCCCTTCTCTCTCTCTCGCTCCCTCTCTCGCCATGTGACACACCTGTTCCTGCTTCATCTTCCACCAAGAGTAAAAGCTTCCTGAGGTCTCACCAGGAGCAGATACTGGGCCATGCTTCCTGTGCAGCCTGCAGAACTGTGAGCAGATTAAACTTTTTTGTTTTTAAATAAATTACTCAGCCTCAGGTATTCCTTTATAGCAACACAAAAACCATGTAAAATCGGAAATGATAATAGTATCTACCTCGTGAAATTGTAAGGATTAAATAAGCTAATCTGTAAAGCTCTGAGAATGGTGCCTGGCACACAGTAGGTGGTCAATTAATATTAGCTCTGATAATGATAATGATTAGCATCATCATCATCATCGTTTATTCTGGAATGATTTTCTCCCAGCCAGGCTGCCCTCTCTTCTTCCTGCCTCCACACTTTAGCTGACACAAACGTTCTCCTTACACACTCTCTCTCTTCTTCCCTCCCAATTCAAACGTTGCGTTTCTTTCAAGCCTTACCTCCTCCATGCTGCCTTCCTTGACCATTTTGGTGAGCTTTGCACTGTCTCCCTTACCCAAACCATCTTAGACTAGATCCCCCACGTGATTCCCATGAGTAAACCTAGACTCCAGACCCTGAAGGCAGAGGCTCTGCCAAGCCCACTTCTCCTTCCTGCTTTATGCTGAGCTAACAGCGGTGAGGTCAAAGATGTTGTGGATCAGACGTGTCCTTGCTGAGTATCCAGGGTCCTCCACTCTGGGCAGGGGTCTGATTCCTGGGATGAGGGTACAGTGTGTCCTGGCCCTCAACAGACAGGTGTGTGTGTGGGCACGCACACACACACACACACACGCTTGCAACCTGTAAAGTAAAACCTAGTCGTTTCCCCAGAAATAATCCCACATTCTGGTCACTGACAACCAAAATGTATTTTTTCCCAAGCCCAGTCATTTTCTGGATTTTCTCAGTTTGAGAGAGGACCAGGCCTGTATGCTGCGTCCTAGGGGTGGACCCGAAACCCTTCCCCACCAGAAAAGGGCAGGTAGGAAAATGTCTTCCTCGGACACCCAGGCACAACAAGCCCAGTGACACAGGGCTCAACACGGGGAGGAGGGCAGAGGGGGCAGGGGCGAGGATCTGGCTCAAACACCACAGTCCTTTCCTTGAGGAAGAAAGCAGCACTCCAGTGTCACTGTGTTCCCCCTATTGAAGGCCCAATAAACAGCAGGTCAGTGGTTCTGACCTGGCACTGTGGCTGTGTCTGGCACTCTCAGCCTCAGCCAGTCAGAGGCTTGCTGACACTGCCTCCTTCCTCCCCTCCTCCCCATAGACCTGTCACTGTGGAGAGCTCTCCTCCACCCTCCTCCACTGCCTCCTCAGCAATTTCCTCTCCTCTCAGGAGCGGCCCGGCCAGGATCAACGTTGCTCAACCTACAGAGGCTGCCTTTGGTGGGAGCCCCCCTTTTTCCTACATGCTGGGGGAAGGGGTGGAGGATAGGAAAGGGGCTCAGCAGGGTTGGGGAGAGTCCTTCCTCGGTACTCATTGTCCCCTCTGGGGGTTGAGGGCGGTTACAAAACGGATGAGGATGGGAAGAGGCCCTCCTGCAGTGCCCTGTGCTTGGCCCTCAGGCCGGCCCCTCACCCATCTCCCCGCTCTAGTCTAAGAGCACCTAAAAAGGAGTCTCACTCTAGCTCTCATGACCCATAACTGAAAATTAATCCCCTCTACGTCCTTTCTAAGTTATCCCAGAGAATATGCCATGTCAAAGGCACATTTGTCTAATGGAAGGAGCCCACGCCAGGGGAGAGGGGCGTTGGGGAGAGAAGCCTTAAAAAATCCAGCCAAGCATCTGTGGTTTGTGCTCCATGTAAAGTGAAATGTGGGCATTTCTTCCACTAAACGGCATGGGAATAAGTGTAGTGATGCTAGCTGGCATCTATACAGCACACTACAGTTACAAGATCCTTGCCCCACCCTCTCAGTTTGTTACCCTTCTGCATTGCAAGAGAGCAAGGGAAGGCTGTTGAACCCCCTTTGATGTGGAAGGAAACAGGGCCTCAGAGCAGGTAGGAAGGGGGGATCAGAGGCTGTTCGTGCCCCACCCAGATGTCCTTTGCCAACTGGGCACTCACTCCAGGCTGCTGCAGTGTTGGCTGCTAATAGCTCATAACTATACCCTTCTCCTCCACATCACCTTAGCCAGCAGGAGCCACTTCCCTGGGAGAAGCTTTGGAGGTTAAGCCCTCTACCATAGCCCCTCCCCCGGGAACAGCCTTTAGCTAAGGCCTGACTGCTGTAGCGACAGAAAAACCACCCTCTTGTCTTCAGGTAGAACAAACTCCACGCGCTGTACACACCCCGAAGCCCCTGTGGGTTTGGCCCAGCTAGACCTCCCCTGAAGCAGCATCTTCGTCTGGACCCTTCTGCTGCTCCGTCTTGCCCTACAAGCCCTCCCAGCTTCTCTGCAAGCACTCACTCAACAAACCACACGCTGGAATATCCTCTCAAACCCTGCTTCTAGGGAACCAGACAGAGGGCTAGTACACACGGCTTCAGATCCTGAATCCGGATGTTCCTGAGACAGTCTGGTTCCTAAGCATCCTGTGGGTGTCTGTTGTGGTGAGAACCTTGCTTTCTTCCAGGACCTCAGCTCCCTCCCTCTCCTCCTCCCAGGGGAGAAGCTGGTTCTTAACACTTTGACTGCGAGCTGAGGGATGAAGCCCAGAGCCCCCAGCACCTCCCAAACCCCACTGAAAGCTCCCTCTCTCCCGCTCCCACCCCGGCTGTGGCAGCCAACACCATGACTCAGGCCCCATCCCCACAGCCCTCCACGGGCCCCCAGATTGCTACCCCGTGCCCTGGCATGTGAAGCAGTACAGATGGCAATTAACTGCATGACAGGAAAATATCCCGACACTAATTATTTCAGGGACAAGGCCGGGGACCATTAATAAGTGATGAAGGAGTCTTTCCAGAGGCTCTTTGGCTGGCCCCTACACCAGCCTGCAGAAGGCTGGAGACTGATGAGGACCCTTCCCCACGCAGAGCTCAGTGGTGTGTGTGGGCAGTGAGACAAGTGCCAGTGCCGAGGGAGATGCCACACATTTTCCAGGGGAAGTCAAGCCGCTCTCCCCAGCAGTGAAATCGACAACTGTTAAGGAGACCGTCCTCATCCTTCAGACAGGCAGAAAGCAAACAACAGTGGTTCCCTGGATCTTCTCTGATGAATAATTGATTGTAGAATGCAATCTCATGAATGAATTCCGGAAGAATCCCCAGTCAACCCCTTCTACACTCTCACATCTGCCTCCCCTTCCCTGGCCCAATCCAAGAGGCAGGCACAATTTCCATTTTCCTGAAATGATTCTGTTTCCTCTGTGCCTGCTTCTAACGTGGCCCCTGGGACAACTCCCACAAGGAGCAGCAGTCAGAGGTCAGGAACGAAGGATGGCATGCCCAGATGGAGGGCTGAACCACGCCCGGTCAGCCCTGGGCTTTGACAGTGTCTCTCTCCAGCAGCATATCACAGCAAGGCAGGGAGAGGAGAAAAGTGTCCTACATTCATAAACCCTTTCATGTGCCAGAGTGAATGCAAATGCAGACACTCTCACACTCACACTCACATGTACACACTAACACACATACCCACTCTCACACCCACACTGACACACACATGCACAGACACACTCAGCACACATGCACACTGACACACTCACACATACACACTCTTGCATACACACCAACACACTCACACATGCACACACACATGCACACTGACACACTTAAAATATACATGTGACTGACACATACTCATGCAGCACTGACACACCAACTGAACACAATTGCTCCTTTGCGTACACATGCAGCACTGACATACTTAAACATGCACTCGACACACTCTCACACAGACAACACACACAGATGCACACCCACCCGTACACTGACACACAGGAGCACTGACACATCACACACAACTGACACACAACAATTGACAAACTCGTAACACTGACACCACACATACATATGCACTGACACACACATTCAAATTAACTGACACACTAACACAAATATGCAACTGACACACGTGCAACTGAACACAACATACACCTGACAGCACAAATACTGCACTGACACATGCTCACATTCACATAGCCTCACACATACACACCACTTGATATACACATACTGAACAACACACACACATACTGAACATTATTCTTTCCTCACACACCCTCTCACACTCAGATGTATTACACCTCGACACCCACACAGGCCACATAGCACTGAAACACCACACTATGCACTATGCACTGAACACATGCCTGACACACACATACTACACGCGTGACACACACACACACTCGGATGACACACTCCACACAGGCTCGTGCACCACTGAGCACCACTCATTCTCCCTCACACACATTCACACTCTCACACTGACCATCCACTCACACTCACACATTCTCACACACACACTCTCACACTTACACACATACACACTGACACACAAGCCCTTTCTCTCTCTCACACACACACATACAACCACTTAAACAGACAGGGGCTCCCATACTTTAAGAGCTGAAGTAGGCCGGGTGCGGTGGCTCACGCCTGTAATCCCAGCACTTTGAGAGGCCGAGGTGGGTGAATCACGAGGTCAACAGATTGAGACCATCTTAGCCAACATGGTGAAATCCTGTCTCTACTAAAAATACAAAAATTAGCTGGGGGTGGTGGTGCACACCTAGAGTCCCATTTACTCCGGGGACTGAGGCAGGAGAATCACTTGAACCCGGGAGGTGGAGGTTGTAGTGAGCTGAGATCGCGCCACTGCACTCCAGCCTGGATGACAGAGCAAGACTCTGTCTCAAATAAATAACTTAGAAACAGAGCCTAAATATGAAGGAGATATTTATGGGGGAAGAGATATTTGCTTCACAAAAGGATTTGCAACAGGGATTCTTTCAGTAATAAGAAACCAAAGTGCATTGAAAATGGAATTTGATTTACAAAAATGTGATTTCTCTGTAAATGTTCAGAAGCCCATGCCTTGTAGGGTATGGATGTGTGCTTGTAAATATGCAGAACTTGTCAGTGTCCCTCTCCATGTAGTTCGGGAGAGGGACAGGGATGTCAGATGGAAATCCTCGCCAAGCCTGCTGGCTACACACTCAGGGGTCTGATGGCAATCTAGCTTGGAGGACCACAGATACCATCTCCTTCTGCACCTCCAGCTTGCAAAGGGGAAACCAAACACTTTATTCCCAAGGCTACCACAAT
Source organism: Rhinopithecus bieti (assembly GCF_001698545.2). Classification (NCBI taxonomy): domain Eukaryota; kingdom Metazoa; phylum Chordata; class Mammalia; order Primates; family Cercopithecidae; genus Rhinopithecus; species Rhinopithecus bieti. Next base: position 5,240,530 of record NW_016804694.1, read on the forward strand.
CCAAAAATGCAAGGTGTGTTGTGCTCAAAAGGTCTTCATCTCCAAATTTTTTCCTTTTATCCCCTAACTCACTAACCAGCCCAGCCTCCAGTGGATGTTTTGAGTGGGGTTAACTAAGAAAGATATTATCAGTTATCTCAACTGACTTCTTCATTGATGACTGATAAAAAAAATGAAGCAGAAGCTGCCCCAAACCAGCACCTCCTAGACCTGTGCCCTCCAGCCTTCATCCTCACCAGCCATCCCCATAGTTGTACGAGGCCGAAGCCAAGAGAAAGGCTCCGGGCAGCACAGTCGCATTGTCCTCTCTCTTCCAGCTCCATGTCTCCCTCCCTCTCCCCGCTTCACTCACCTTCTTTCCCTGCTGGAAGTGAACAGATGAGTCATTTGAACTTTCGCTTCCTAGGCTGCTTTTCTGGATGAGTTTGGAACTCACTCTTTTTGGGTAAGGACCCCACCCACTAATGAAGACCCCCACCCTTAGGAGACAACTCCTGTGCTGGACACTAAATTAGGGTCTCACAGGACTGTCTTGGTCACGTCTTAAAGGAACTGGACACCTAGGGACTTGAAGACACACCAGGGAGTAAAATTCAGGTCTCTGATAATTTCCAGAACTTGTTCCCGCAGACAAATGGACTCTTCTTCAAATTTAAGCTCCTTTCTTGTAGTAACAATAAGGCTGATCACAATAGCCTTATTTTTAAAAATAATGTTTGTTTGTTTTTAAAAAAACACAGCTAATGTATATGCCAGCTATTGTTCTAAGCCCCTTACATATGTGAACCCATTCCATCATCGCCATAATGCTCTCTAAAGGAAGTATGGTCATTACCCCTCAGAGGCCCAGAGAGGTTCGGTAACTCCCTCGAAGTCACACAGCTAGTAAGCGACACAGGAGGGAATTGAGTTCTGACTCCCTGAGCCCTGCAGACATCTCTATTTCTGACCTCAGATCCTGCCAATCTTTCCCCACCCCCACCCTCTTCCCTCCAGGTACAAACACACCAAGCCCATTCCCCACAAGGCTTCTGACTTTGCTGTTTCTTCTGCTGGGAGGGCTCCACCTCCAGCTTATCCTGTCTCCTCAGTTGGGCCTTGCCTGACAACCCCATCTAAAGTAGCCACCGTGGCCACCCCCACCCTCACCCACCCTTCATTTACTAGGCATCGATCTGCTGTAATTCCATCAGCATTCCTCTACCTCAAATGATCTCATCTGTTGGTTTACTGATTCCACCACAACGAAAACTGCATGTGTGCAGTGATTCTGCCCCTCCTCTTCACTACTGTGCACTTTCATCTATAACACCTTGGCTTGGCACAAACTGGGCATGCAATAAAGACTGATTGATCAAGGAGTGCTCTATTCACAAACCAATATGCACACCCACTCACGTGCACACACACTGCACACTGGCGTGTGCATGGGAATGCATTCACATTAGACCACAGGCAGACGCCACATCAGTGATACAGTCCTCTGCAGTGTAACACTGATAGATGTGGTGAGGCCAGACTGACATAAATGGGCTTTCTAGCAGTAGATGCTAAGAAACAGAATTCCTCTGAGGACAGATCCATAATTACCCGGCCTGGAAGAATGCAAAACAGAAAATAGAGCCTCTGTGTAGGAGCCCCAGCATCTCTACCACCTGGTCCAGGCCTTTTGTGTTGGTTGCCTGGAGAAATGGAAGACGATTAAAAGGTGTGAGAAACTGGCCCCTTCAGAGTCCTTGGAAGGGGAGGGTGCTAGACCGGTTGCTCTAGTTACTGAATTGAGCTTGCTAAATATAGCTGGCTCAGACATGGGGCATTGAGGAGGCAGGTCTGAAATCAGAAGGGGTGGAAGGGGCTTCCCAGTTCCCTGCCCTCTGCCTTATACTCCCACCCCAGGCCCAGTTTGTAGTGAGGGGATGCCTTTGACATAGAGGTGGAGAAAGAGAGAGAAGCAGATGCCTAAGCTTATGGTTGTTCTGATCCAGTGCCTGCCCAGAGCTGGGCATTCCATTCTGAATGGCAGATATCTGAGGTCAAGGTACAGCCAAACTCTAGCAGATAGGACCCTTATTCTATGGTACTCAGGCTTGATCAATTTCAATGCTGCGCAAAGCCTTCCTGTGTGCATGTGTGAGTGTGGTTCATACAGTAGGAGGGGCAAGAAGGTAAATATGATGTCTTTACAGAGCAGAAGCATGGGGGTGTTGGTGAGAGCAAAACTCTGGAGCTGTCACTAGTGGCTTGGGGCTGGATGGGAACTACCTCCTCAGCCCAGCAGATTCCCAAAGCCCTGCTTCCACAGAAGAAGATTCCTAGAATCATGTAGTAGGTGGAAAGGGCTGAGAAAAGCTCTCCATAGCAGATGGCCTGTGGAGCCCAGGCCCTCCGAGACATTTGGCAAGCCAGGGTGCATGCTTCTGGAATCACCCCACTGCCAGGTGCCCAACACACACCTCCCCCTTGTCCTCTTGGGCAATCCCAGCCTTTGGAGCTCCTGGTTCCAAAAGCTCTTCCCTAGCCCCAGGTGATGTTCCCCTGGACTCTTAGACAGAAAGCCTTGGAATGGTCCTGAGAGCACCCACTGTGGTGGCCTGAGATTCTCCTTATCAGCTCATGAATAACCATACGACCCAGGCCCTACCAGCCTATAGACCTTGGCTATAAAATGGGAACTACAATGACCTCTTCAGAGGTTATTCTGAGGGTGAAATGAGAAATGTCAGTAAAGCATGCAGCACAGGTTACAGGTCCAGTCAGCAAAGACGACATTAGAATGTTTGCCATATCTTCTTTTTCTCTTCTCTTTGTGTCTCTTTGGATTTTGTATTTCCTACAGGAAGGAGATGTGGTCAAACTGTGATGTTGCTTTCTACCTCCTTAAACTACCCTAAGAAGCTTCCTTCTCCACCCCTCTCTCTAGTGAAAGCCTTCACCAACCCCCCATGTTGTTGCATATGGCGGGATTTCCTTCTTTGCTAAGGCTGAATTCTACTCTGTTGCATGTATATTCCACTTTTCTTTAACCGCTTCTTCGCTAATGAACACCCAGGTCGCCTCCACATCTTGGCTGTTGTGGCTAGTGCAATCAACATGGAAGTGCATGTTTGAGATCCTGATTTTAATTCCTTTGGATGAATACCCAGGAGTGGGATTGCTGGATTCCACTTATATGAAGTATCTAAAATAGTCCAACTCACAGAAGCAGGGAGTGGAATGGTGGTTGCCAGGGACTGGGAGGAGGGGGAGATGGAGAGTTGCTATTCAATAGGTACACAGTTTCAGTTATGCAAGGTGAATACATTCTAGAAATCTGTACAATGTTGTTGCACATTGTTATAGTTAACAATACCTTATTGTACATTCAAAAACTTGTTAAGAGAGCAGATCTCAAGTTAAGTGTTCTTAATACAATAAAAAAAAGATCAAAATCACAATGCCCCATTCTGCTGGTTTCTGTGTGGGAGGCTGATTGATCTTGCTGCCTAGTTGGGGATAGTAAGCCAGGCTGTACCTGACACTGTATTGCATCAGTGTTGCTCTTCCTACTGCTGCCTTTCTTCCAGATGTTTCCTGACTTTCTTGTTCTTTCACAAGAATCAAAGCCTGTGATTATTGGTCAAGCAAGAACACAGGGCAGGAGACAACCTCACCCATCCAAAGAAATGCATGCAGAAAAGCCACCTTTTCCAATTCTGGGGAGCAACCACCTGACCCTACCCAAGCTCCCTCCTTCCTGTCTTATACCATCTGAGCCCCAGGTACGTGTAGAGGGATCTGCTCATACAAAGGACATGGGGCCTTTGTTTCTGCCCCTCCACCACCCAAGGTGTCTAGTCTCCAACTTCAGTGGGGAGGGAGAGCTAGGGCACCTAGAGAAAAGCCCCACTGTGGCCTCCTTTCTTGGAGTGAGGTTCCCATGACTGCTCATAGGGAAGGACTGGGATGTGAGCTGGAATCCCAATATGAGGAGAAAGTGTGCCCCCATCCTCCTTGCTCCTCGCTTTCCTTTCCTTCCCTTCCTGCAGCTCAGCTGTGCCCCTCCATTGACATCCATAGCGGGGAAGCTCTTTACCTGGGCAGGCCCCCTGTTTCTTAGCCAAGTGTCCCAGTACTGCCAGCCCTGTCTTGAAATTGACCCCAGAACATCTTCTCCCGTGGTTCAAGGGGCCTGGCCGGCCACTCTTGTTCCAACAGAGCCACCCTTGCATCAGGATGGGGAGAACAGGGTTCTTGAATGAAAGTTTTATATTGTATTTCTTACTGCTTGAAGTTGTGCTTGGGGGTGAAGAGGATTAAGACAAGAGTTTATTGTTACTTTCCACCCCAACCAGATGGACTGTATCTGAGACAGAAGGAGGATGAGAATAAAAGGGAGGGACTCCCATCTCTCCTAGAGGATCGATGGCCTCCTGTCACCCTGCAGGCTCCCTAGAGCAGAGCTGTGACGTGCTGGGAGTGGGGACCATCTTCTTATGCATGATTATGTTTTGCAGAGGAAGTTCTAGAACACTAAGGAATGGCTTCTTCACCACTGGCACACTGGGCAAGGCTGGGGAGAGCTATGGGGTAGTATTCTTCCCTGGTGTGGTTTCTTGGTGATTGTGCCAAGAATAGTGGAAAGGATGACTCTTGGGTCACAGATGGCTGTGGCAGCAGTGCCATCCTCATGTGGGTGGGGAGGTGACTCCTAGGGAATTGGGACCCTATGCTTATGTTGTCTATGTCTGAAGTTATATCAAGGGCTCTTGGATGCCATTCAGTTGACATTTGGGACAGTGAGGCTCAATTTCCTGCTGGGCCTGGGGGAAGTAAGCAGCTGGCTCCACTTCCTTAGAAATTTTCTCCAGTCTAAGCCCTGACTCATAGCTGGTTTTTCCATTCAGATGATGACCACAGCCCACTCTGGATGCCAAACCTGTCTGTTCTCAGGGATCTAGGAGGGCAAGAGTGGTTCTGGTCAACCTGGGGAAGCCTCATGGGAGACAGGCAAGATTACCCACACTCCCAAGGCCCTGGCTGAACTCTGACATTCAACATGCCCAGTATTACTGAGGAAAATATTAGTACTCCTTAGCACAAATATATATATATATATAAATATATANGAGCTGAGATCATGCCACTGCACTCCAGCCTGGGCAACAGAGTGAGACTCTGTCTCAAAAACAAACAAACAAAAACAAACAAACAAAAAGAAAGTATTTTTATTGAAGTTAAATATATACCTACCCTACAATTCAGCAATTCTACTCCTAGGTATTTATCTAAGAGAAATGAAGGGATGTGTCTACAGAAAGACTTTTATAAAATATATATATTTTTTTTTTTTGAGACGGAGTCATGCTCTGCCGCCCAGGCTGGAGTGCAGTGCCCGGATCTCAGCTCACTGCAAGCTCCGCCTCCTGGGTTTACGCCATTCTCCTGCCTCAGCCTCCCAAGTAGCTGGGACTACAGGCGCCCGCCACCTCGCCTGGATAGTTTTTTGTATTTTTTTAGTAGAGACGGGGTTTCACCGTGTTAGCCAGGATGGTCTCGATCTCCTGACCTCGTGATCCACCCGTCTCGGCCTCCCAAAGTGCTGGGATTACAGGCTTGAGCCACCGCGCCCGGCCAGCACAAATATCTTACAGAGTATTCTAACATCAGATAAGGAAGACCAGGCTGGATGGCCTCTGAAATACTTGCTGTGCCAGTTCAGTGACTCTAGAACCCAATATGCCCAATGTTATCATTAATGTGCTGCCATTGATTATAATGTGCTCAGTGATGCATATAATTAATATAATGGAGGCCGTTAGCACTTCCACTTCTCCAAGTCTATGTGTTATGCATTTAATTACTTTAGCACTTCACAGTTTACAAATATACAACCCCCTGAGCTAGATCTTTCTCCAACGCCATTTTACAAATTAAGGAACCAAGGTCATAGAATAAAACCCCACTTCCCTCACTCACGAAGAGACGAGCAGCTTCCCCTTATCTAGGCTGCTGAAAGACCTTCTTGTTCTCTCCAGGCCACCACCCTATAGCCCACACTGTTTGCCCTCCCCCACAAGCTCACACAACCACATCCCCAAACTCCAAAGGAGTTTGCTCCCCAGGCCTCCTTGGTCCTCAGAAAAAACAGTCACTCTTTTTTTTTTTTTTTTTTTTTTAAGAAGGAGTCTCACTTTGTTGCCCAGGCTGGACTACAGTGGTGTGATCTCCGTTCACTGCAACCTCCACCTCCAGGTTCAGGTGATTCTTCTGCCTCAGCCTCCTGAGTAGCTGGGACAACAGGCGCGTGCCACCAAGCCTGGCTAATTTTTTGTATTTTTAGTAGAGACGAGGTTTCACCGTATTGGCCAGGCTGGTCTCAAACTCCTGACCTCATGATCCTCCCACCTTGTCCTCCCAAAGTGCTAGGATTACAGGCATGAGCCACTGTGCCATGAAGTTAAGAATGAAGAATAGTCATTCTTAACTGGACGGAAAGCTAATTTCTTCCTCTTCAAGGCATTAGTTGAGCTTTAATAAATGAGACAAGCAGGTCTGAGAACCACTAAGAGCACCCATGAATTCTTCTGGCTGTAAGAACCACCTTGGACTGAGTGATTTTCTGGCCAATCCATCCTTGCCCAGGTGGTGTGTTCCTCAGAGTCACAGGTACCTGGTAAATTTGTGAAAACATGCCTGTCTGTCAGTTGAGAAGCTAGTTCTTCAGGGAGGCTTGTAAAGACCTCAAAGTCATGGGCCTATGTTCTTTCATTTCTCACAACATTGGGAAGAGTGTCCAGCATGCAGCAAGTTACTAAATATGAGTTGTTTTGATTTCTACATCTCCCTCACGTTGCTGCTGGGCTCTGTCTTCTACAGTTCATGGCCCATGTGTTAGGATCCATGACTTGGGACATGAAGGACTTTTCTGGGGTTTCACACTGGGGTAGATGAATATATTTACTAAAGGCTTACTCAGCCCTGTCGCTTACTAGGACTGTGACCTTGGATGTCTCTTGTTTAACCTTTTTATATCTTAGCTTGTTCATCTAAAACATGAGTCTTTGTGTCACGGGCTTAGTGAGGATTAGTTATCATAGCACATATGAGGTGCTTAGCAGAAGTTGTGTAAAGAAACACCAGTTTCTCCCTTTCCTACCCATAAAGCCCCATCTACGTTGCTAAGAACCTTCCTTTTTGTAGAGCCTTAGAATAGTCAACTGAGATTAGCAAGAGCCCCACCTCCTGGACTTCTATCTTTCATCACAGGTGCCATTGCTTGGTCCATTGTGTCCTTGAAACATTTGGTAAAGCCACATCTTAGAGCATCTCCTCCACTCCCCTCCCCTAGGCTGAGCAAACCTAACTCCCTTGAGATCCAGCTTTGTCCCAGCCCCACCCTCCTCCCCTTCCTGTGTCATGGCTGACTCAGGGACCATGACAGGTTTTAGAAGGTCAGTGGCTCATTATCCCTACCCTCTACACTTTGGCCCCTTGGGCCAGCTTTAGCTCTTCATTTGAGGAGGCCTGGGTGGGGTGATGGGCAGGGTCCAGCCATGGGATATTTACAGAGGGGTCTGGAGCCAGGCTCCCTGATGTGACAGCTGCTGTGTCCTCAAGAGCATGTGTACCCCCAGTAGGTATTACTGATCCTGGGCTAAAAAGGCAACAGGTAAGAGGGAGGTTATCAGGAGTCCTGAGGTGCCTACAGGTGGCATATGACCCCCAGCCAGGAAGAAAGAGCACCCTGAGGCCAGAATACAGGTTTCCCTTCCTCGGAGTCCTAGTCTCTGCTTTGTTGTTGTTGTTTTTGTTGTTGATGCTACATTTACTGCCACTGCTACTCCTCTCTTGCATTCTCTGGTGGCTGGAACATGAGAATGGAGAGAAAGTAAAGAAAACCATCAGGGGTCCCCCAGGGCTCTGGGTTTTAGGAGTCTCCTTATCCACTGCTTGAGCCAGAACCAGAGGTTTTCTTCTGCATTTCTCTGTCTGCACCATGCTGCTCACTCCTGGGTTTCAGGCCATGCTGAGTTCTGCTCTAGAGATTCTAGAGGAAAAAGTGTGCACAACTCACCAGCAGTTTTGTGGTACTTGGAATCCTGGCTGTTTTCAGCCATCCACTTGCTGGTATTTACTGTTCAGATCATTCAAATAGCTGCACCATGCACTCTGTCGAGGTTGTATCGTCAGTGGGAGAGAGAGGCTGCCATGTGTTTACTTCCTCTTACCCGGAACAGAACACAGTAAAATGGTAAAGCCCTATCAAGTCCTTCTCCTCCCTCCAGAAGGAAAGAATCAAGCCCTGGCTTATTGTCACATTGTCCTGTATCCCTATAAAAACACAATCACACCTATTCACTTATTCATTCATGTAACAAATATTTCTTAAGCACTGATTCTGGGCTAGGCGCCTTCTAGACACTGGGTATACAACAACGAAAAAACAGACAAAACTACTGTCAGGCAAGGCAGTAACACCTTATGAACAAGTAATGTCATATATAATATGTGGATAATAAATGCCATTGTGAAAAATTCAGGAAGGTAAAAGGATGGGAATGTGTTTTGATAAAGGTGGACAGGCAGGACCTCTTTGAAGAGGTAATGACATCTGAAGAGAAGGTTAAAAAAAGATGATCTCTCCAAATACCTGAGGCATTCCTGGAATGGAAATTGCCAGCACCCTTTAAGAGATGAGGGCACTCTCCTGGCAGGTGTGTGGGAAAGCCAGGAGCCTGTGAGGAGGACTGCAGGTGGCAAGGAATGCAGTTGAGGATGAAGTTGGAGATGGGCAGGAGAGGGAGCAGGTCACATGGGCCGTGTAGACTGTGATTAGGACTTTGACTTTTACTCTGAGTGAGATGGGGCATCAATGTGGAGCTTGATGCAGAGTGATACTATCTAACTTATAATTCAACAGGATCCATCTGACTGCTATTGAAAAGAGATTGGGATAGGGGACTGGGGCCAAGAAGGAAGCAGAAAAGTCATCTAAAAGGCTATTAAAGTAATTCAGGAGAGAGAAAATTGCTTATTGATCCAGGGTGATTGAGGTGGAGGAAGTTAGAAAAGCTTGGGTTCTGAATATATGTCGAAGGTAGAATGGACAAGATTTGTTGACAGAGTAAGCCTGGATAGTGAGAGAAGGTGAATGGTCAACTTGGCATTGGCACAGAGACCATCTGGTAATTCCTGCTGACCCAGGTATCTCCTACCCAACATCCGTGACATCATGATATTCACTCACTTAATGAAGAATGAAGACTCCCTGGAAGAGAGACTTCACTCCTTCACACAACAGCCTTTTGCAGGCCTCTAACATTCTTTCCTATGCTCACTCAAAATCCATGTCCCTGTGTCTTTCTCTCACCACTCCTAAAGCAATACAAAGCAGGCCTCCACCACCTCCCACAGGACAGTCCTCCAGATTCTTCTGAGGTTATCCATGAGACTGAACTCTTCCACAGTTGATGATCCCCATTAACGCTGTTTTCAGGAGGAAGTAGCTCTGGGTTTTCTACTAAGTAAAAGGATCAGGAACTGATGGCCCTCTGAGCTCCTTCTAGAACATCATTCATGAATTTTGATACGTGATTCATGTTCAGGCCATGAATCTAAATTTGGCAAATGCACTCATCTCCATCCTGTTTCTTAGGCGGGAGATAGGAGAGTTAGCTTAGCACATGCTTCCTTACCATTAAGGAAACCACAGCAATTAGAAGAGCCCTTCCTTAGACATCCACCTCCATGTCTCCCCTACTCCATAAGCATCCATATCCACACTCTGGTTTACTGCCCATTATGGTAAATGAACTATCTATATTCCTATTTAAAAGCCATCTCCACTGTTCTACTATATCCTATTCCTTCATACATATTCAAGAAATTGATGTTTCTAAAAGGTGAAAGGCACCATGGAATAGAGCTAATTTTTTTAAATGAAATACAAGCACTCTTTATATAAATAAGAGAAAACCTAAATTTATGGAAGAGTCAATGTGCCTGGAAAAATTGACTGAGAATGATTAACTCTGAGACATAGCCTATACAACTATTAGACTATTAAAGAGAAAAAAAAATACTCATGACCTCCACACACAACAACCATAATACCTAGAAAGGTATGAAAATTATATAAGCTTCACAATATTCAAGAAAAACCTGCAAAGCAAGGCAAGAGTGGAACATTATTTTCAAGTAATCAAAGAAAAGAAATTGAACTGTGAGCCATGGGCTTTATTGCAGCAAAACCATCATTCAGTTATTAAGACTATAGAAAAACAAATGATATATTCAAGGAATAAGAGAACTTTGTACACATGAACACTTCCTGGATAATCTGCTAGAGGGAAACATTGGCAAAATAATAATGGTGAGCATGTGGTGTATTTACTGTAGATCTAAGATTTCAATAAGAATCAGGGACAAGGATGGAATATAATTTATAAGTGTTGTATGTTCTAACAAGGTAGAAAGAATACAACTTAAAATTTGAGCTGAGAATAAAGACAGAAAGAGGAAAGTAGAATAAGATCATTGTTGCATAGAAAACAGGCAGGTGTCAAATTATACTATTTAGAATGAACAATCCACATAGTAAAAGGTTAAGTAAGAAAAAAGATGAATAAAGATATTTTAAAAGGTAACTACTAGAACAAAAATGTACATTAAAAAAAAAATCTCAAGGGAAATCTTTTAAAAAGAGCAAGGAAGACATAGCATATAAAGAAATAAACACACTAAACATAAAAATACATAGGAAAACATTGAAAACAAAGTGATCCAAATTAATTTTAATGAAGAAGAGAATGTAAAAGAGAAGATGGGAAAAGTCATGCTAGCTAAATAGGAATAACTCTAAAGCAGGAGTAGCTACTCTAATATCACCCAATGCAGAATTTAGAACACAGAGCATTAAACAAGAAAAATAGTAGCATTATAATGCAAAAACCAACGATCTACAATAAAATATATTATTTATTAAATAATATCTATGTAATTAAATAATATCTATGTAAGAGATTATACAAAACCCATCTATATGTAAAATAAAAATTACAGCAATGCTAGGATAAATAGAAACAATAATGATAAGATAGTTTTACACATTACTTTCAGGACAAGAGAAGTCATGTGAACAAAAAATAAATATGGATAGAGAAGACTTAACCAATATCAATGATAAATTAAATTTCATAAATATGTATCAAATGCTGTACCCTTTAATAAAGAATATTTTCCCTTCTCAAGCAGAAGTGAAAAATTTATTGAAATTCCTCCTATGTTAGATCACAAAGGAAATATAAGTAAGTTCCATGGTAGGAATATTATAAACAGAATTATCTAATCACAATGCAGTAAAAGTAGAAACAAAAGGCAAAAATTTCAAATGCCCTTCCAAAGGTAAAGGAAAAGAGACTAACTTCACTCTCCAGCCTCAAACAACAAAAACATCTGAAGGAAACATTTAAAACAATGATTTTTAAGATACTGGACATCAAACCATGAAAGACAGTGATCCTGAAAAATTGGAAGACAAATGAGATAGTTCTACAATTTCACCAGCTGAGCCCCTTGAGTGGATTTCCAGGCCTCAGTGCGGGAAAGGGGAGCCCAGGTAGACTCTGACTTGAGGAACTGGAAGTCTGAGAAGATCAGGATGGCCATAGTTCATAGGACAGAGTACCGGAGAGAGGAGAGCGGCAGAGGGTCTCCCTAAAGTATTCAGTGGAATGCGGATCAGTACATACGTGCAAGGAACTACCCAAAGCCACATAAAGACTTACCTGAAAGGATTAGAGGAAACACTGCCAGGTATGTTTACAGGGGCAAGAATTGTGTCTGTTCTGAATAGTTGAGCTGGAAAATCTCATAATTCATGCAGAATTGTGTCAAGTACTCATGAGGATCTTACCTCAGAATACTCTAGACTAAATGCTGCTATCATTCCACCTAACTAATCTTAAAAGCAAGACATGAAAGGATTAACTGTTTCCAAGTAACTTAACAGCATTCCAAAACAAAGCTCAAGAGTATTTATAGGGAATATATAAACGTCCAACACCCAATAAATTAAAATTCATAATGTCTGGCATCCAATAAAAAATTGCCAAGCATGGAAAGAGGCAGGAAAATACAACCCATAATGAGGAGAAAAATCAATCAATTAAAACCAACCAGAAGAGGACACAAATGTTATAATTAGCAGCAAGGACATTGAAACAGTTATGATTGTAATCCATATGTTCAAAAAAGTTAGTATAGAGACATACAAGATGTCTAAAATTTCTAAATTGAACATTTACAGCTGAAAACTACTATGTTTTTCATGAAAAATACATTGAATGGGATTAACGGCAGATTAGACATTAGAGAAAAGAAAGATGACTGAACTTAAAGATAGCAACAGAATCAATCTAAAATAAAACAGAATGTCTCTAATGTCTGAAATAATAAAAAACAAAATGAAAGGAGCATCAGTGAGTTACAGCACAATTTCATGTCGCCTATCATACCTATAATTGGAGTCTCCAAAGAAAAGACAGGAAAGAGACAAAAAAAAAAATTGAAGAAAAATAACAGCCTAAAATAATCCGAATTTGATAAAAACTATTAATGCACAGACCCAAGAAGCTCAAAAGCCCCAAACACAAGAAACACAATGAAAACTATGCTAAGCCAAATCATAATAAAATTACTCAAAAGTAGTGATAAAAAGAAAACCTTAAAAGCAACAGAGAAAAAGATAACTTACATAAAGAGCAACAAAGATAAGGAAGATAGCAGCTTTTTGTCAGAAGCAATGAGAGCAAGGAGACAGTGTAGCAACATCTTTAAGGTACTAAAAGAAGTAAACTGTCAATGTAGAATTCAAAAATGAAGGCAAATAAAGAATTCTTTAGACATGCAAAAGCTGAAAGAATGCATGCCAGCAGAGTCACACTGCAAGATATGTTAAAGAAGGCCTTTCAGGCAGAAGGAAAAATAACAGCAGACTGAAATACAAATCTACCCAAATAAATGAAAGGAGAGGAAATGGTAGCCAGGTGGATAAATATAGAGATGTTCGTTGATGTATGATGGAGTGCATCTCCATAAACCTATCGTAAGTTGAAAATATCTTAAGTCAAAAATGCATTTCATACACCTAACCTACTGAACATCATAGCTTAGTTTAGCCTACCTTAAACATGCTCCGAACACTTAACATTAGCCTATAGTTGGGCAAAATCATCTGACAACACAGTACACTGTAGGAGTATTGGTTGTTTATCTGCCTGACTGTGTGGCTGACTGGGAGCTGTGGCTTGCTACTGCTGCTCAGCCACATAGGAGAGTGGAGTTTTCTATTGAATGCATATAGTTTTTGTACCATCATAAAATCCAAAAATCATAAGTTGAACCATCATTAAGTCAGAGACCATCTGTATAGGATTTTCTTATTTAAGTCTCTTTAAAAGATAATTGCATTTAGAATAAAAATAACTGTAGTGTATAATTTATGATATATGTAATAGTAAAATATATGACAGAGATAGTTTAAAGGTCAGCGGGAGATAAATGGAATACACTATTAAAAGGCTCTCATACTATGTATAAAGTAGTATAAACTTACTTGAAGGTATATTGTCATAAGTTGAAGTATGCTGCAAACCCTAAAGCAACCATTGAAATAGCAAAACTAAGTATTACAGATCATAAGCCAACAAAGAAAGGAACTCTGAGTTAACAAAAAAAAAAAAAAAAAAAAAA
>NW_016804694.1:5254465-5275345 GCF_001698545.2 Rhinopithecus bieti
AAAAAAAAAAAAAAAAATGCTCAATGAATTCAAAAGGAAGCAAAAAAAAAAAAAAATGAGGAAATTGAAAATAAAGAACATATGGGACAAATAGAAAACAGATAGTAAGCCAATATACTTAAACCTAATCATATCAATAGTCACATTGCATGTAAATGCATGTGGCCACACTGCATGCATCTAAACACCCCAATAAAAAGGCGGAAATTATTAAAGTTGAGAAAAAAAGCAAGCCTCACTATTGCTGCTGACATAAAACACACTTTAAATATAAAGACACAAATAAGACAAAGGAATAGGAAAAGATATACAATGCTAAAACTAATTCTTTAAAAGCTGGAGTGGTTTGTTAACAGCAAACAAAGTTGATCTCAGAACAAAGAATATTACCAAGGATAAAGAAAGTAATTTAATAAGTTTCAAATGATAAATGATAACTAATCAGTTGGAAGGACATACACTCCTAAATGTCTATGTGCCTAACAACAGAGTTTCAAAATACATTGAACAAAAATTGGATAGAAGAATCCACAATTATAGCTGAAAGTCTTAATACCTTTCCCTCAACAACTGATACAACAAATAGAAAATCGGTAAAAATACAAAGGATTTGAACAGCACGATCAACCAAGTTGAACTAATTGACATGTGTAGAACACTGCATCCAAGAAACAACAGAATATGCATTCTTCTCAAGTGAAACCAAGATATTCTGAGCCAAAACAAATTTTAATACATCTCATTGAAAGACATAAATTCCCAAACTTTATGTAAGAAGAAATAGATAACCTGAATAGTCCTATGTCTACAAAAGAAATTTAACTTGTAATCATTAAACCTTTAAAAAAGGAAAACTTCAGACCCAGGCAACTTCACTGGTGAATTCTATCAAACATTTAAGAAAACCTTAATACCAATGCAACACCACCTCTTCCAGATAATAAGAGAAGGGAGTACTTACAAAGTCATTTGATAAGACAACCATTACCTTGACATCAAAACCAGACAAAGATATTACAAGCAAAGAAAACTAAAGACCAATATCCCTCATAAATATAGATATAAATATTCTTTACAAAATTTTAGCAAATCAATACAACAAAATATTAAAAGAATAATATGTCAAGACAAGTGAGATTTATCCCAGGAATTCAAGGTTGGTTCAACATTTTAAAATTTCGATCAATAAAGTTTACCATATTAAGAAACAAAAAACAAAAGCACGTGATCATCCTTGCAGACACAGAAAAGCATTTTAAAATAGAATATCAATTTTGATAAAAACTCTCAGGAAACTAGGAAAGGAAGGAGACTTCTTCAGTCTCATAGTGTCTTTTAAAAGCCTACAAATAATAGCATACTTAATGGTGAAAGACTAAATGCTTTCCCCCAAGAAGAGGAACAAATAAGGAGATCTGCTCTTACTATTTCTATTTAATATTTACTGCAAGTTATAGCTAGAGCCATAAGGCTAGGAAATAAAATATAAAGCATTCAGGTTTGAAAAGAAGAAGTAAAACTGTCTTTATTCACAGAAGACATAATTGTCTGTAGAAAATCCAATGGAATAGAGTGGATTCCTATGGAATCCACAATAAGAATTACTAGAAGTAATACATGATTTTAGCAATGTTGTGTAATACAAGGTCATATGCAAAAATCAATTGTATTTCTGTATACTAGTAACAAATGATAGGAAATTGAAATTTTTAAAATGCCATTTCTAATTGCATCAGAAATGTGAACTATTTATGAATAAATCTGACAAAAGATGCACAAGACCTTAACATTGAAATCTATAAATTGTTGATGAGATAATTTAAAATAGACATAAATAGATCATATTTATAATTAAGAAGACTCAATATTATTAAGCTGTAAATTCCCAAATTTACAATTAGATTTAATGCAACCCCAATCAAAATTTCAGTGGGCTTTTTTTTTTTTTTTCCAAATGGCAAGCTGACCTTAAAATCAATATGAAAATCAAAGGACCTAGAACCGCCAAAACAACTTTGAAAAGCAGAACAAAGTTGGAGGATTAATGTTACTTGATTTCAAGACTTAATATAAAGCTAGTGTGTTAGTTTGTTCTCACATTGCTATAAGGAAATACTAAAGACTGGGTAATTTATAAAGGAAAGAGGTTTAATTGACTCACAGTTCCACATGGCTGGGAAGACCTCAGGAAACTTGCAATCACGGTGGAAGGGGAAGCAAGGCACCTCCTTACAGCGTGGCAGGAAGGAGAAATGCCCAGTGAAGGGGGAAGAGGCCCTTATAAAACCATTAGATCCCCATGATAACTCACTCCCTATCATGAGAACAGCATGGGGGAAACTGCCTCCATGATTCATTACCTCTACCTGGTCCCTCCCTTGATACGTGGGGATTATGGGGATTACAGGGATTACAATTCAAGATGAGATTTGGGTGGAGACACAAAGCCTAACCATCTAGAGTAATCAAGACAGTGAGAAATTAGCATAAAAATGGGCAAATACATCAATGAAATAAATAAAGAGTCTAGAAGTAGGCCCTTACATATATGGACAACTGGCTTTTGACAAAGGTTCAATGATAATTCAGTGGAGAAGAGATAGAGCTTTCAAAAAATGGTTCTGTAGCAAATTACAGACTATGATACTAACATAAAAACTGACATATAGACCAATGAAACAAAATAGAGCCCAGAAATACATCCATTCATGGTCGTAAAGGTACAACTTCATTCTTTTGCATGTGGATATCCAGCTTTTCCAACACAATGTGCAAAAAAAATTCCATCCATACCTTGTACCATATACAAAAATTAACTCAAAATATATTGCAGATCTAGGCTGGGCAGAGTGGCTCACACCTGTAATCCCAGCACTTTGGGAGGCTGAGGTGGGCAGATCAATTGAGGCCAGAAGTTTGAGACCAGCCTGGCCAACATGGTGAAACCCTGTCTCTACTAAAAAATACAAAAATTAGCTGGGCATGGTGGTGCACACTTGTAGTCCCAGCTACGCAGGAGGCTGAGGCAAGAGAATCACTTGAACCCAGGAGACAGAGGTTGCAGTAAGCAAAGATCATACTACTGCACTCCAGCCTGGGTGACAAAAAAAAAAAAAGTGTGTATATATATATAAAATTTAGATCTGCTATATATCTATGTGTGTGTATATATATACATTTATATATAAATATATACTTTCACATATATAAATATATATATATATAGAGAGAGAGAGAGATCTAAATGATCTAAATGTAGAATCTGAAAGCATAAAACTTCTTAAGAAAAAACATTTATAACTGTGGAGATCAGGCAAAGTTTTCTTAGGGATGATACCAAAATCATGACCCATATAAAAGAACAAATTGGTAAACTGGGATTCATCAAAATTAAGAACTTCTTTTCTTCAAAATACACTCTTTTTCCTGTATATTATCATTTATTTGAATACCATTTTTAGAACCTGTAAATCTGTACAAACATACATTTTGCAACCTTGATCAAACTATTTTATTTTATTGTAAGAAACTTAACATGCGATCTATCCTCTTAACAAATGTTTACGTGTACAACACATTATTTCTGATTATAGGAACAATGTGATATAGCAGATCTCTATAGCTTATTTATCTTCCTTGACTGAAACTTTATTCCTGGTGATTAGTAACTCTCCATTTCCTCCTCCTCCTATTCTGTGGCAACCTCCAGAGAGCTCATATAAGTGGAATCATGCAGTCTTTCTGTGACTGACTGTATTAGTCCATTTTCACAGTACTGTAAAAAAATACCTGAGACTAGGTAATTTATAAAAGAAAGAGGTTTAATTGACTCACATTTCCACATGGCTGGGGAGGCCTCAAGAAACTTACAATCATGACAGAAGGTGAAGGGGAAGCAAGGATCTTCTTTACATGGTGACAGGAGAGAGAAGTGTGAGCAAGAGCAGGGAAAACTGCCTTATGGCCATCAGATCTCATGTTAACTCACTCACTCTCATGAGAATCGCATGGGGGAAACTGCCCCCAGGATCCAATCGCCTCCCATCAGGTCTCTCCCTAGACATGTGGGGATTATGAGGATTACAATTCAAGATGAGATTTGGCTGGGAACACAGCCAAATCATATCACTGGTTTATTTCACTTAGCATAATGTCCTCAAGATTCATCTATGTTGTCACATATTACATAACTTCCTTCCTTTTAAAGGCTGAATAGTATTCCATCATATGTATATACCATGTTTTCTTTATCTCTCTGTCTATGGACATTTAGGTTGCTTCCACATGTTGGCTTTTGTAAATAATGCTGTAATGAGCAGAGGAGTGCTAATACCTCTTTGATATCCTGATTTTAATTCTCTCGGATAAATAGCCAGAAATGAAATAGTTAGATCATATGATAATCCTATGTTTTATTTTTTTGAGGATCTTCTTCTATACCGTTTTCCATAGCAGTTGCACTATTTTGCATTCTCAGCAACAATGTACAAAGATTCCAGTTTTTCCACATCCTCTTCAACACTTCCGTTTTTCTGATAATAGCCATCCTGAGAGGTGTGGGGTGTTATTAGCTCACTGTGGTTTCGACTTACATTTCCTTGATGTTTATTGATGTTGAATATTGATGTTTAGTAACCTAACTATCAGGTTAATAGTTTTTTTTTTTTTTTTCCTCTATTGAGTTGTAGGAGTTTTGGAGATTAACCTCTTACCAGATACAAAGCTTGCGAATATTTTCTTCTATTTTGTAGTTTGTCTTTTCACTTTATCAGTGGCTTCCTGTGCAGAAGCTTCTTAGTCTAATGTAGTCCCACTTATTTATTTTTGTTTTTATTACCTGTGCTTTTCTGTCATATCCATAAAATCATTGCCAAGACTAAGTCATGAAGCTTTTCTTCTATGCTTTTTGTAGGTGTTTTACAACTTCAGTCTTACAATTAAATCTTTAATCAATTTTGGTTTTTGTGGGCGGTGTAAGATAAGGGTCCAGTTTTATTCCTTTGCATGTGAATATCCAGTTTTCTATCATCATTTCTTGAAGAGATTCTCTCACTCATTGTGTAGTTTTGGCACCTTTGTGGATGATCAGTTGAGCATTTATGAGTGGACTTATTTCTGGGCTATTTTGTTTCATTGGTCTATATGTCTGTTTTTATGCTGGCATTATATTGTTTTGATTATTGCAACTTTGTAATGTAAAATATTTTGAAATCAGCCATTTTCATTATACAAGTATTTTACCTCCTTGATTATGTTTATTCCTAGGATTTTATTCTTTATGGTGTTATTGTGCATGGGATTGCTTTCCTAATTTCCTCTTCAGATAGTTTGTTTTTGGTATATAGAAACACAATCAATTTTTGTTGTTATTTTTGTACTCTACAACTTTACTGAATCTATTTATTAGTTCGGCTTCCAAAAGTGCTGGGATTACAGGCGTGAGCCACTGTGGCCAGCCAGTTCTAATAGTTTTTTAATGCAGTCTACAGAGTTTTCTATATATAAGATTACGCCATCTGCAAGAGGGATAATTTTATGTCTTCCTTTCCAAATTGGATACATTTTCTTTCTTTTTCTTGCCTAAATGCTTTCGGTAGCACATTCAATACTATGTTGAAAAGAAGTGGCAAGAGTGGGCATCTTTGCCTTGGTGCTCTTATAGGAAAAGTTTTTAGTTTTTCACCATTGAGTATGGTGTTAGCTGTGAAGTTTTCATATATGACCTCTATTATGGTGATGTAGTTTCCTTCTATTTCTAGTTTGTTGAGAATTTTTATCATAACAGAGTGTTGAACTTTGCCAAACACTTTTCCTGTATCTATTGTGACAATCATGTAATTTTAATCTTTTATTCTGTTAATGTGGCATATCACAGTAATTTCTGAATGTTGAACAACCTTTCATTTCAGGATAAATACCACTTGGTCATAATGTATGATTTTTATAATATGCTATTGGATTCAGTTTGCTGACACTATATTGAGGATTTTTGCATATATATCCATCAGGGATACTGGATGCTGGCCTATAGTTTTCTTTTCTTGTGGTCTCTTTGTCTGGTTTTAGTATCAGGATAATGCTGGCATCTTAAAATGAGTTTGGAAGTATTTCCCACTCTTCAACTTCTTGGAAGAGTTTGAGAAGATTTAGTGTTAGTTTTTCTTTAAATGTTTGGTAGAATTCACCAGTGAAGTCATCTGGTCTTGAGTTTTTCTTTGTTGGGAGGTTTTTGATTACTAATTCAATCTCTATGCTACTTACAGGTCTGTGCAGGCTTTCAATGTCTTTGTGATTTAATTATGGTAGATTGTATGTTTCTAGGAATGTATCCATTTCTTCTGGGCTATTCAGTGTGTTGGTATATAATTGTTCCCAGAAGTCTCTTATGATCTTTTTAAATTTCTGTGGCACAAGTTCTAATGACCCTTCTTTCATTTATGATTTTATTTATTTTAGTTTTGTCTGTTTTCTTATTCTAAGGGTTTGTCCACTTGTAAACATTTTGCTTATCTTTCCAAAAATACAGCTCTTAGTTTTGTTTTTTTTCTATTGCTTTTATATTTTCTGTTTCATTTATTTCTGCTCTAATCATTGTTGTTTCCTTCCTTCTGCTAACTTTGGGCTTAGTTTGTTGTTCTTTCTCTGATTCCTTGAGGAATAAAGTTAGGTTGCTTATTTGAGATCTTTCTTCTTTTTTAATGTAGATGTTTCTTCCCATGAAATTCCTTCTAAGTACTGCTTTTGCTGCGTCTCTAAGTTTTACATGTTGTTTTTTTTCATTTTCATTTTTCTCAAGGTATTTCATAATGTTCTTTTCAATTTTTTCTTTGACTCAATGATTTTTCAAGAATGTATTTAATTTCTATACATTTGTGCATTTTTCAGTTTTATTTCTGCTATTGGTTTCTAGTTTCATGCCATTGTGGTCAGAAAAGATACTTGATATAATTTTAACCCTATTAAAATAGTTAAGACTTGTTTTACAATCTAATATGTTATCTATCTTAATGAAAGATCCCTATGCTGCTATTGGGTGAAATATTCAGTATATGTCTGTTAGCTCCATTTGGTTTATAGTGTTATTCAAGTTCTCTGTTTCCTTACTAATCTTCTGTCTAGATGTTGTGTCTACTATTGAAAGTGGGGTATTGGAGTCTCCTATTATTATTGTATTGCTATTTATTTCTCCCTTTAGTTCTGTTAATGTTTGCTTTATATATTTAGGTGCTCTAATGTTGGGTGCATATATATTTATAATTGTTATAATATTCCTTGTGGATTGAATCTTTTATCATTATATAATAATCTTCTTTGTCTCTTAAGAGAATGAGAATACAAGCTAAAGGCTAGGAGAAAATATTTGCAAAATACATATATCTAACAAAGGACTTGTTTGTAACACATATAAAAACTTTCAAAACTCAATAAGTAAAAAGCAATACAAACTAATAAGAAAATGGGCAAAAGATTTGAATATACAGTTTACCAGAGAAATTGTAGTACAGATAGCAATAATCACATGAAAAAATACTCAACATTCATAGTCATTAGAAAAACGCAAACTAAAATCACAATGAGATACCACTACACACATTTTAGAATGACTAAAATTTAAAAAACTAACTTTGTCAAATATTGGTAAGGATTTGGAGGAACTAAAAACTCCCACATATTGCTCTTGAGAATTAAAGTGTACAATCAGTTTGGAAAACAGTTTGGTAGTCTCTTTTCTTTTCTTTTTTCTTTTTTCTTTTTTTTTTTTTTTTTGAGATAGGGGTCCCGCTAGTTACTCAAGCTGGCCTCAAACTCCTGGGCTCAAGGGGATCCTCTTCAATACCTTGAGTGGCTGAGATTACAATAGTGTACCACTGCACCTGGCTGGTAGTGAAACATAACACTTATCACATGATAGAGTCATTCAACTCCTCAATATTTATCCAAGGGAATAAAAGTATATATTCACACAAATGTCCTCCAAGTTTCCTAGCAGCTTTATTTGTATTAGCTAAGAACTGGAAACAACACAAATGTCATCATTAGGTGACTAGATAAACTAATTATTGTATATCCATATGATAGAATTCGATTCAACAATAAAAAGAAACACTAAAACTCATGTTTTAGTCTCAAAACAATCTCAAAACAATGCTGAGTGAAATTATTTATAAGAAAATCGAGTACATACTGTATGATTCCATTTATATTAAATTCTATGAAGTGCACACTAACTACAGTGACAAAGCAGGTAAGTGGCTGCTTGTGGGGAATGAGGTTGAGAACTAGATTACAAAAGGACACAAAGTTTTTTTGGTATATTCATTATCTTGATCATCATGATGATTTCATTGGTTTTTATAAATGTCAGAATTAATCAAATTGTACATCTTGAATATATGAAGTTTATTGTATGCCAATTATATCTCATTAAAACTGGTAAGAAAAGATTTTTACATCAAAAAATATTTTAAAAGATGCCCTTCCAATTGGAACTTAAAACAATCTATTGTTAAAAAATTGAGTGATAATTAAGATACAAACAAGAATTAAAGGATTCTGAAAAAAAAAAAAAGATAATTAAACTACTAAATGTCCTATCTGTAAAATATATTTAAAACAGTAATCAGAGGACAATATATGGCTATAAACACTGTATCTCTAAACATGGAGGAATGAAACTAAATTCAAAAACATATAATGTTCCCCTAAAAAGTACAAGAAAGAAGATATAACAACTATACATTATATGTACCTAACAACAGAGCCCCCAAATATATGAAATAACAACTGCTAAGTTGAAGGGAGAAATAGACAATTCAACAATAATACTTGGATACCTCAGTATATCATTTTAATAATGGCTAGAATAACTAGACAGGAGATGATCAACGAAACAGAAGGCTTGAACAACACTATAAAATAACTGGACCTAATAGATACCTATAAAACACTCAATTGAACAGTATATGTTCTTCTGAAATCCACATGGAACATTGTCCAGTACAGACCATAAGTTTGGCAACAAAAGAAGTCTCAGTAAGTATAAAAAATAAAATTATAAAAAGTATCTTCTTCAATCACAATGGAATAAAATTAGAAATCAATAATGAGAAGAAATTTGGAAAGTCACAAATGTGTAGAAATCAAACAAATTCTTAACCAATCCAATGGATCAAATAATAAATCATAAGAGACACTTGAAAATTCTCTGATATAAATGAAAACAAAACCAAAGCATACCAAAATGTATGGATACAACAAAAGCAGTATTTAGATGAAAATTTTTCATTACAAACATCCACATTAAAAAAGAATAAATATCTCAAATCAATAACCTAAGCATATAATAAACTAGAAAAAAGAAAAAACTAAATTCAAAGCAAACATAATAAAGGAAATAATAAAGAGTAAAGTGTACATAAATGACATAGAGAAAAGAAAAACAATAGAGAGAATGAACAAGCACAAAAATTGGTTCTTTAAAAAAACAATAAACAAAATTAACAAAATCAAAACTTTATAGACTTACCAAGAGAAAAAAGAGGACTCCAATTACTAAAATCGGTAATAAAAGAGAGGACATTACATTGACCTTACAGAAATAAATGGGGTTATAAAGAAATCATATGAGCAATTATATACCAACAAATTAGATAACCTAAATGAAATAGACAAATTCCTAGGAGGACACAAACTACCAACTAACTTATGAATACATACAAGCATAGACACATAGCTCAATGGAATCAAATTTAGGGTCCAGAAATAAACTCATATACTTATGGTTAATTGATTTTCTCCAAGGGTCTCAAGACCATTCAGCAGAGAAAGAATTCTATTTTCAACAAATTGTGCTGGGAGACACCTGGATAAGCACATGTAAAAGAATCAATTTGGACCTTCACTGACAACATGTACAAAAGTTAGTTAAAAATCATAAAAGACCAAACATAAGTGCTAAAACTATAACTCTTATTAAAAACAACAAATCTTCATAATATTGGATTTGGCAATAGAGCCTTAGATAGGATACCAAAACACAAGCAACAAAAGGAAAATAATAAATTGGGTTTCGTCAAAATTGAAAACTTTTGTGCATTGAACACTATCAAGAAAGTGGAAAAATAACCAACAAACTGAGGGAACTTATTTGTTAATCATATACCCTGTGAGAAACTTCCTATGAACTAAACACTTCCCCCAAATTCACGAGGCAGAGCCCTTATGAATGAGATTAGTACCCTTATAAAAGAGGCCTGAGAGAACTCCCTTGTTAATTCCACCACATAACCTAAATATATACTTTAATAAAGTATATAGGACACATTGCCAGATGGCCATGTATGAACCAGGAAGTAGGCCTTCACTAGACACTGAATTTGCTGGCAGCTTGATCTTTAACTTCCCAGTCTCCAAAATTGTGAGAAATAAATTTCTGTTGTTTCTAAGCCATCTAGTCTATGACACTTTGTTACAGCATCACAAACAGACAAAGCCAGGTCTAGGACTGTGAATATATCAATAACTCTTAAAATTCAACAACAAACCAAAATCAGTAACAAACCAAAAAGATACAGAAATCAATTTTTTTTCAATTGTCAAAGGACTAGAACAGATATTTCTCTTAAAAGACATACCAAGAAAATATAGCAAATAAATACATAAGAGGATATTCAGAATCTTTAGTAATTAGGGAAATGCAAATCAAAACCATAATGAGATAACACTTCACACCTACTAGGATAGCTATAATTTAACAATCACAACAAAAAACAAGTGTTGACAAGGATGTGGAGAGATCAGAACCCTTATATATTGCTGGTAGAAACATAAAATGGTTCAGCCACTGTGGGAAGCATTTTGGCAGTTCCTCAAGAACTTAAATATAGGATTACCACATGACCCAGCAATTCTACTCCTAGGTACATATCCAACAGAACTGGAAACATGTCCAAACAAAAACAGGTGTACACAATGTCCATAGCAGATTTATTTCTAACAGTCAAAAAGTAGAAACAATCCAAATGTCCATCATCTGGATACACAATATATTGTATATCCATGCAGTGGAATATAAGCCTTACCAATAATGAAGTACTGGCACAGGCTATGATACGCATGAACCTTGAAAACATTATGCTAATTGAAAGAAGCCAAACACAAAAGGTTATCTATGGTATGACTCCATTTATACGAAATGTCCAGAACAGGCAAATCCATTGAAGCAGAAAGCCAATTAGAGGATGAAGGGGAGGGCAGAATGGAGAGTGGCTGCTTAATGAATGTGTTAGTCTGTTCTATCACTGCTATAAAGAAACACTTGAGACTGGGTGATTTATAAAGAAAAGAAGTTTCTGCTGCACTCCAGCCTGGGTGACAGAATGAGACCTTGTTTCAAAAACAAACCAACAAAAAAAGGTTTAATAGGCTCACAGTTCCACAGGCTGTACAGGAAGCATACATAGCAGCTTCTGCTTCCAGGGAAGCCTCAGGACACTTCCAGTCATGGTAGAAGGCAAAGGGGGAGAAAGCACTTCATATGGCCAGAGCAGGAGCAAGAGAGGGAGGAGGGAGGTGCCACACACTTTTAAACAACCAGATATCAGGAGAATTCATTATTGCCATGACAGCATCAAAGAGGATGGTATTAAACCATGAGAAATCACCCCTATGATCCAATCACCTCCCACTAGGCCCCACCTCCAACATTGGAGAGAATTATTTGACATGAGATTTGGGCAGGACACAGATTTAAACCATATCAGTGTGTATGGAGCTTGAGTGTGATAAAAATATTTTGGAAGAGAGTTAGTGATAATGATTGCATAATTTTATGAATGAACTGAAAGCCACTAAATTGTACACTTAATACTGTTAATTCTATGCTACATTAATTTTATATCAATTTTTTAAAAAAGGGATATGGGAGGCTCAAATATAATGGTACATTTGAACTTTTCATGACAAGGTCTTTCAAAACACTTGCCCAATAAATATAAATATATGGGCATCCCCCAGTTGGCCTTTAAGGCATTCTCTTCTCATTGGCCAAGAGCGTTCTCATCTGCTCAGCAACTTTCTCCCGTTGGCCGGACCCTTGATGCTGAGGCTTTGAAGCAGAGCCTGGGTTTTCCAGGCACTGCAGATAAGCCGGTTTTAGCAAACCCTCCAGTTAGGACTCCGGGTCCCTAGGAGTTGACTGAGTCTGTTCAAGCATTTCTCTCCAGTGCCAGGCCTTTGGTTGGTGGGAAAAGGTCAGAGGACGCCACTGGGGGGTCTATTTGCAGTCTTACTCTTAACTCTTGCGAGGCCTCAAAACAAGTGCCTTCTGGGTGGTGCTTTCCACTGGGGTAAAATAAAAAGACTCCAGGGTCAGAGGCACCCAGGATTCAATGACCTGGTAAACAGAGAGCAGGAGACAGTACTAGCATAGCCCAAACTCTGTCGGTCCTGTCTCCCTCAGAAGCCAGGCCATGGCCAACCTAAATTCTGGAAGGCCTCGTCTCCCATAGCCCCAACAGGCAGTGCTCATCATCAACGACTTTCCTCCAAGCTTGGCCCTCCGCATACTGCATGGACTCCAGGAGTTCCCTGCCCCCACCCCTGGCCAGGACGGCTGGTCTGGGACCAATCAGAGGCTGTGGAACTTTCTGGAAAGCCCAGGGCTCCTCCCTGGGTGGGGCAGGGTCTCTGATTGGAGGAGGCCTGCCAGGAAGGTGGGGTAATGGGCGTGGCTACCGGGATAACTGCCAGAGCAGAAGGCAGTTGGCAGTTATTTCGCAGCCTTCATCTGTTCCTGCAAGATCCCTGTAGACTGACTTCCTCCTTGACAGGCTGATTTAGGGGTGCTCCCCAAGAAGATCAGAACTGCTGAAAGAATGAAGAAGAACCTCCTTGGCCCAGGATGTGGATAGAGAATGGAGCGCACTTTCACTTACCTGGCAAGGTGGTTTTGGAAGTTTCCACGGAAGCCTGCCCTGGGCCGCTGCTGCCCGTCCTCGCCTAGGTGTGGCGCTTCCCAACCGGCTGGGGAGGGAATGTCCTGCGGGAGCCGCCCAGGACCCTCATGAGACTCGTCCCTGGCTTGGCTGCAGCTGCAGTCTGGTACTTGCCCATTCTGCTCTTCTTCACCTCCGTATTTTCTCTCTCATGGAAGAAGAATTCCATTCTCCCATCCCAGAAAGGAGAATGCCCTGCGTGCCATGAAAGAGCTCAGGACCCACAGGACAAGTACGTCACTGACCTGTCTTCGCCAGCGCCAGCCCATCTATGAGACCTCCAGCATTTGTGCCCCGGACTGGCCCCTCCTAGGCCTGACTCTTTCTGTGTGGGTATTTTCCTCCTAGGCTCACTGCCGCCTCGCTCCCATTTCTCCCTTTCCTCCCTATGGTGACTGGTGAAGGGTTGGGGCGGGTGGAACCCAGATTTGGGGTCAGAAGTTCCCCTTGTCAAGTCCCACGTTTTCCATCTAAGCCGTGTGCTCATGGGAAAGACACCTTACCCTTTGTGGGCATGTCCGCTCAACTGGAAAGTGACACAATCATAATGCCCTAATCTAGAATTCTTGTGAGAATGGGAGTAATTATGTAAATATCTTTTGAAAACAGATGTGCTGCCAATTACATTTTGTGATTTTAACTTTGTCTTATTTCTCTGCTGTGTTTTGTCTTCGTATGTATCAAGTTTCTTCTGATTTTTTTTTTTTTTTTTTCTTTTATAGGAACTGCCCAGGATCAAGCTACAATGAAGAGGAGGGAGGCAGTCTGCACGCACCGCCATTTTCTAGGAACTGGAAAGTGCCTCCCGCTCCCCCAGCCCTTAGGAAGATCCATCCCTGTGGAACCTTACCCAGGCTTACCAGCCTTTGCTGAGCTGGATCTATTTGGACTAGTGTCAGTCAGTAGGACTTGAGACGTTGGTTCTCTACACTTGCACCCTCCTTGTCCCCATCAAAATATCCAGTACTCTACCTCCAGGGAGTAGACTTGACCCTCAAATAATAGCAAGTTCAGCCTTCCCAGGTCTAGGTTCCCTGGGAGGTCAAGATTCGTATGGTTCCTTAATATAGAGGGCTAGCTGTGAGTTGGAATCCCACTATGAGCTTTAGAATCAGTCAAGAAGAACTGGGCCCCTTCCCTTCATCCCTCCTCTTTTCCCTTTTTGTCCCAGAGCTCAGCTCTGACTCAAAGTTTTTCCATTTACCATCAACATGGAAACTTGGCTCCCCACATGGGTATATTATCCCCCTTTTGTACATGGTCTTGTTGATCAAAACTCCCTTTCTGTGAAAGAGGCCTGTGGGGCTCAAGAAGCCTGGTCAACCAGCCAGGCTAGTCCCACATACCTCAGAACCAGTTTAATAAAGGCTCTATGTCATTCTTTTTTGTTTGGGCTGATTGGTATGCTGATTCAGAAGGCCTTGATATTTTATTCTTTCCCCCAAACCAGCTCAATTGGTGTTTGTGCTAGAGGGAGATGGACAATGGGGAGGGCTATTATAAGGGATGTCCTTGGCCCTCCCACCTCCCCCTTTGAAGGATGCCCTCATTATCTTGGGCAGGGACCTGATACCGGTTGGTTTAGTGGATACCTGGCAGTTTACTCTGAACATTTACCTTGTATTAGGGCAAGAACTAAAGTAACAAATATATCCACCTGAATGTCAGGTCAAATGAGAGGATGTGGATGGGAGTAAATAGTGGTTAGTATTGAGGTCCTGGAATTTTACTGGTTATTTTTATAACTTTGGTCTTCCAGTCCTTGAATGAAGGTAAATGGAGACTTATTAGGGAACAAATTACTAGTGGCAGGGTGGTGGTGTCCTGGTATGCTGCTTAGATTGTGAAGAGAGTGTCGCATCATTGGCATATGCTGTGCAGTCTGGCAGGGGGTAGCCAACTGTCCTGGACTGCACAACTGGTAGTGAGATTCATAGCAGAATGCAACGTTCATTTACTGGGGCCTCACAGTTGGCCAGTGTCCCTGTGGCCCTTCCCCTTTTCCCTTCCACTCTGTGTCATGGAGACCTGACTTGATTTGGCAAGAGAACAAGGCACACCTATGATTTCCCGAATATTTCCCAGCAAGGACCCTGGTTGGCTGTGTTTCTACTTCAGTGGTGACCACAGCAGATACTGGCAGTTTTCTGTTATGGCTCTGGGGTCTTTTAAGGAGCAGGAACGGTGAAATATGTACAAACCTGGAGCCACAATCAAGTACTGAGCTCCTTGAAGCACAAGGCATGAGAATATCATGTTTTCTCTTCCTTAGAGGATTTATGAATTAAAACTAAGGAATAATTTGTAATCAGAATAGCACCACCTGGCAGGGATATTGATGAGCTGAGGAAGGCTTATTTGGAGATTTCTGGTATTTTCCAGCTCTGAGACTCCAGACCTAATATCCGTGTAATGGCCATTAATGTCTTATAATTTTAACAGTTTTATCGGTGATCCATTACATTAATCATCATGAGTTGGTGACTTCTTAAATCCTACAGGTTATTTGTTATTTGTATAACTATATAGGGCTATTTAATTTACAAACACAATACTCTTTTGAGGTAGATACCAGAACCATTTTACATTTGAGGATATTGAAACCAGGAAAAATACTCAGCTCTTAAAGGAATGGACATGGGATACCCTTGCCTTCCCTGGGGAGAGAGCCACCTATTCTGTGCAGTTGTAGTTAGGGCCTGCCACCTTACTCCTCCTCTCTCCACCCAACCCCTACATTTTAGAAAAAGCAGCAGTAAGTAATCTGGGAATTATTTAGTGCTTAGTTTGAGATAACAAATTTTAAAGACCTTAAGAGCAATCTTTTATTTCTTACCATATAAGGCACTGGGACAGGCACAGAGAAGTCAATATTATTTGCCCAGTGCATATCTTCATGACTTCTACTTTTTAATCTTAGGCTCACTTTTTTAACCTCATTGCTCACATGTTACGATTCCTTCCAGAAAATTCACTGAAATTCTAATGCCCCTTGCTGTTCCTTAGGTAACTTAGGAGTAACTCTAGTTATTAAGCAGTTATCCAGCTCTTCCCCTAACTAGTTGTATGACTTTTAGCAGGCTGCTTAATTTCTGCATGTCTCAGTTTTCTCAGCTGTAAAATGAATGATCCAACCCCTATGTCAGAAGGATGGGTGAGGCTCATGAGGAATAACACACATAAGAAATATGGGATGCTTGCCACAGTGTTTGGTAAATAACATGAGTTTCCTTTTCCCTGTTTGAATAGTCCTTTCTATTCCGCTGAGAGCTTTCCTGTTCATGCTGCATCACAACCAAAAGGGGAAAGAATCCTGAGTCCTGTACTCATTATTTCTCCCTTCTCTAGCTGGTTCAAGGCCAATCTAGATACCATGGTATTTTCTGAAAGAGTCCCACCCTTCTGTGCAACACCCTTCCTCCCAAGGTGACTTGATATGACTGGTTAACAATACGATTAACACTCTGGAACAATCTAGAAGGGCTGGGGCTCATTACCCTCAGCCATTCACCACCGATTTAGTCTCCAAGCCATTTCCTAGAAGAGACAAGTGGATCTAATGAGTGGGGCTGTGCCATGAGACCTCCAGTATTCATGGAGAAGCCAGTCCTTTCTTCCTTCACGAGGCCTCAAGATTTCCCAGTGTGCCTCTATTCTTGCATGAGGGATGGAAGTCTTTGCCTTCATACAGGAAGGAACTGGAGCCTCAAAGCAGACAGGACAAATACAAATCTTGAAAATGACCATGACTCCTAGTTGGTACCTACTTGCCTCCTGGTTTCACTAGGTAGAGGGTCACTCCAGGTAGAGCCCTACCCAGCATGCTGCTCCTTCCCCTACCTTTAGATGTGGACAGTGGGTAGGTGGGCCCATAGCCTGGACCTGGACAGCTGTGTCCCCGCAACCAGACTCTTCTGATTCTGCCATGCCCTACTCTTTCCTACTTATCCTTTCCTAGATCTTTCTTACTCCATCTTTCGTGCTCAGGTCACAATGGACAATAATCTCTGATGCCTGTCCCAGCTAGATTGGCACTGGAGAGCTGAGAGAGCCTCCTGTCCATGGAGAATTCTGGCAGAGCTGCTGTCTTCAGCCTCCTCTCAACTCTCCATGGTCCTGTGCCCTTTGTCTGCCTCTCCCAGGCCTGACTCTCCTCCCACTTGTATGGACATTGTCTTTCCTATCTCTGGGCTGCCTTCTCAGCCTCATGTTTTGCCCTCTTTCCTGCTGTGGCGGCCAGCCATCACTGTAATGCCTGAGTGCAGGGATGTGGTGTGAAGGGAACTTCAGTTCTGGGGTCAGAAGATTTAAAGTTTAAGACCTACTTCTGTACCACAAGCTCTATAAAAACTAAGCCAAATAAACAACTTTGATACTCAGTTTGGAAACATTTGTAACATGAAGAAATCAGGCTTTGGATAAAAATGGAAGAAACGATCATCCATGCTAAAGAAATGTTTGGAATGTTGAGATGCTATAGAATCTTTTTGACTGTGCTGCTGACTTTGTATACCTCTACATATAAATGTCTCCAGTTTTGTTTCTTTTCTACCATTCTGCAGACAAAGCTGAATGCAGGCAGCTGTTCACCCCTGGAGTCAGGCACTCTTGTCTGAGCCCTTTCATCTTTGGTTTGGAGTAGAAAGCACAGGTGGCACCCTTTCTCTCGTTTTCTCATGTCTGGCACAAACTCTCATTTTCTGTAACCTAAGAAAGGATGGAAGACCTTGAGCCTCAAGAAAAAAGCCCCAAGACAATTCCGTGCCTCTGCTTCCCTCGCAAATCAAAGCTGAGCTAGCCCAGAGCAGTTTGCATGATTCCTTAGAAGAAGGAACCTCACCAGGACTCTTAAAAGCATGGAGACCAATGAAGGATTGGGCTTCTGCACTTTGTCACTGTT
This sequence comes from Rhinopithecus bieti, assembly GCF_001698545.2. NCBI lineage: Eukaryota > Metazoa > Chordata > Mammalia > Primates > Cercopithecidae > Rhinopithecus > Rhinopithecus bieti. The sequence goes on from NW_016804694.1 coordinate 5,272,361, forward strand.
GAGGTCCTCCCTGCCTGCTTCCAGACCTCTGGAGTGACCCACAGTCTTCTCTATTTACCTTAAACACAGAATCCAACCTCTTCATGTAGGTGAGTCACCCCAACTGCAATTATATGTCCTGGCACACCCCAGCTCTCCCCAAACAAACTGTGAAGCATCAGCCCTACCCAAGGAACCTGTCCAGCCATGCACACTTCAACCAACCCTCTCTGACCTTAGGATGAAACCATTTCTCTAACATTTTTTTTTTTTTCACTCACATTAGGATCAGTGTGTTGATTCAGAAGACCAAATAGGGAATGAATTTTAATCTCCCTACCTCAAGCAAATGGATGGCCTTTGGACTAGAGGGGGCCCAGGTATTAAAGGGAGGTAGAAAGGGCTGGTCAATGGGCTACCATCCCACCACCCTTGGGAAGAGCTCACCTCCCTTCTCAAGTGGAGAGCCTCTGGCCCACTCTCAGCCCTCTGATCAGAGTCAGGCTCTCACTGAGTGATTTTCCTGGCACCTGGCAGTCTTCCCATCCTAGAAGGGGAACAGTGGGAGGTTTTTGGTGGCAGCATTTGTGTCATTCCAGAGTACTGAATGTTAGATTTTGGCTGTTGGGCCAATCCTGGAACAAAGATGAAGGGTGAGAAGGATTAGGGAACCAATCAGTGAGGGGCAGGATGGCTATCCTCAGCCCAGGAGTGAAGTCTAGAATTTTCCAGGTGCTTCCACCTATTATGGGGACTGTTGTATACATCAGAACATTCAGGGCATCAGGGGCTACACAGGTTACCATGTACTCTCTGCCCCTTCCCTGCCTCCTTTCTTTGCTCTAAATCATGGAGACCAGTGCTGATTTGGCAAGGGAATATCGAACCTCTTGAGATTTTCCCACCTGGGACCCTGGCTCTGTACCTGTTTTTTTAACACTATTTTGACCATAGCAGTCTTTGGGAGCTGCTTGATGTCTGGGCTCTGGATTTCCCATGAAGTCAAGAATGATGGATTCATAAGGGCCCACCAGGAGTATGGAGCCATGGTCCGATTAGAGCACAGAGAGCTACTCCCTGCCTTGGGTAAATCCTGAAATTCATCATGCATAATTTTGCTTGTAATAAGATTAATAAGAGCTTGAATAGATATTGAACAGAGGATCCTAATACCCATTGAGGGAGGCTGGAGTAGACGACCTCTGATAGCTTTTGCCAGCTTTGAGAGTCTATGAGCGTAACATATGTAATATTATCATGAATATGCTATAATTTATATTAATTTAAATGATGCATATCATTAATACTAATGACTATTATGCTGCCTTTTCCAATCCAATATGTGATCTGTATAACTACATAGTACTACAGAAGCATACTTACTGAAGTCGATACTTATCATTGATATCTTACCAAAAAGGAAACTGTGGCCAAGAAACAGGCTGTCAACCCAGATCCCCCAAACTAAACAGCCCCTTTCCCTCAGGAGCAACTGCACCTGCTTTGGGTTACTCAGGACCCTCTAGTTCTCTGCAACTACCCTTCTTCCAGGCCTGCTTTGTTCCCTCCACCACACCTCCTCTCAAGCTCCTGGGACAGCCGGAGATGCCTCCTTCAACCCCTGCTTGTCCAGGCACAGGACCCCAGTCCTTACTGTGCCCCTGTTAGATCCAAAGCCAGTCACTTTTCCATACCAGGTCTTAATTTCCTCTTCTATAAAGTGACTCAAGATTTTGGAACTTAAAATCTGGTGAATTCTTCCAAGCACAGGGGCCATCTTATGTTGCACAGCCTTTGGCCAATCCATCTGTTCATCTTTTCTTGGATAGTAGTTTTGCCAGATTTATAAGTTATCTTGAAATTAGTGAAAACAGACCAATCTTTGATAACCAGAGATCTAAAGCATCAGTTTATGTCCCTGTCCTTCAGGGTAATGTGTAAGGCCCTCAAAGGCATGCACAGTGTCTTTCACTTTGACTTTTATCTCTCTCAATACCATGCACAGTGCTAGGCACACAGCAGGTCAGCAAGAGCATGCTGAATGAACACAGATGGATTTTGCCATCCGACAGAGGGCACAGCTGTAGAGCCCTGAGGTTTTACTTCACAACAAAGTGGAAACAATGTCAGATAGGTCAGCTAACAGAGGTCTCCATGGTTTGGAAAACAGGATATCTTGGATGTAGCCTAGGAGATTCAAAGGAAAGAAAACTTATCCTTGCAAAGTATATGAATGTTAGTGCTGCTGTGGGGTGTGCTAGGGAGCACCGCTGAACACATGTTACAGAGGAGGTGCAGGAGAAGAGGGGGTGTGCTCATCACCAACTAACCAGATGGATAGCCTGGACGGATGGGCTGGGGCTGTGGGAGGTTGGTCAGTGGGCTGACTGACTGTGGGCCAGATGGGTTTGGGGATCCCATGGAGATGGGTGAAATTCCAGTTCCACTGTCTCAGCAGTAGGAAACCGAGCGTGTGACTGTTGACGTCTTGGAAAGGACTAGACCATGAGATCTTCCTTGCTCCAATCCCAGACAGATTCCAGCATGAGATGGTGGAGGAGAATTCTGGCTCTAATCGCCAGGAGCACATTCAGCTGTTGGCTAAAGGGACCAGAAGATCAATTATCCCAACAATAACAGGAAAATAACCAGGGAAGAGCCTGTAATCTGGGCCTACTTCCTCAGAATAGGTGAGCAAAAGAAAGATGCCACACGTTATACAAAATGAGAACATGGGGAAAGATCATTGAACCTGTCAGAAGTTCCTAAATAGCTATGATAGGGGTCGCAGGATAGCCTTAAAGGTAAAAGCTAGCTCCTCTCTTTGGTCTGGGGAAAACATGCCAGTTTCCCTCCAATAGAAGCTTCGGGGAAGGGAAACCATGAGCCTTGTAAACACTGATTGACTGTGAGGTACAGAACCTTAACTGAGATGATGGAAGCTACAACCTTTGGTTTAAGGGCTGAAAGCACACATAGATATATATTAATATATATATATTAATA
>NW_016804694.1:5275924-5281090 GCF_001698545.2 Rhinopithecus bieti
TAATATATATATATTATATATATTATATATATATATTTTTTGAGACGGAGTCTCACTGTGTCGCCCAGGCTGGAGTGCAGTGGCGCGATCTCGGCTCACTGCAAGCTCCGCCTCCCGGGTTCGCGCCATTCTCCGGCCTCAGCCTCGGAGTAGCTGGGACTACAGGTGCCCGCCACCTTGCCCGGCTAGTTTTTTGTATTTTTAGTAGAGACGGAGTTTCACCATGTTAGCCAGGATGGTCTTGATCTCCTGACCTCGTGATTCATCCGCCTCGGCCTCCCAAAGTGCTGGGATTACAGGCTTGAGCCACCGCGCCCGGCCACAAATAGATATTTTTAAACTGTGAAAGTGACAGTGTTCCTTTTAGATATTGGGGGAGTAACCTGGATGGGCCTGATTCTATTATGCAAAGGTGGAAACCTCAGGTATTTACCTGTCAGAAGCCTTCTTGTCACAACAAATGTTTCTTGCTGCCAACTCCATCACATGGAAAGGCTGGTTTTGATAATCTAGGTGGAATCTTTAAAACTGTGCATTCAGATTCTGAGTGCTGCCTGCCAATAGTCTCTTCTTTTGAATAAATATGTCTATTTTTCTGGCAGCAGTTTGCAGAAATCCCAATGGTTGCAAGAACAGGGGAAGCCCCACCCAGCTTGCTGAAGCCCTGAGACCTTCACTGCAGGCACATTGAGAACAGAAGACACAGAAGTACTCAGGCTGTACTTATGAAAAATCAAGACTCAGACTTTTAAAGAAAAGTTACTTTGCATTTGAGAAGGGGGAAACCTGAGACAGTGACTGTTGCCTAACCTGGCTGACAATTATATCCCTTAACAAAAAAGTGTTCCTAAGGTCTTTTGGAATTTCAACCCTGTAACGATGAAAAAATAAAAAATTCTCTTGAGGGAAACCTGAGGGATATGCCATTATCAAGAACGTGGGGAAAGGGGTCGAACTGTTTTTCCAGAAAGCCTAATAATCAACTAGGCAAATATTGTATCAGCTATCTCACTTCTGCAAAAGATCGAAGAGCTGGAGGCTTCTGTATATCACGAAAGAGGATCTGGGTAGGTATCATCCCTGATAGGGGCAGGGTATTAAAATAGAAAGAGGCAAGAAGATGGGTTTTGTCTCTGGAGCAAGCTGATGTCAGGCTTTTTATCTTAGGGGGAAGAAGTTATAGGCTCTTGGGGCAGAGGAGCCCAGACAAGACTGGAGATGGAAGGTTCATTCAACAAGTGACCTCCTAGAGGTCACCAAGAGGGGAGAAGGGGTGACCACAGGGTGGGGTGGGGAGTGCAGTCTGAATCTTGAGGAATTTTCCTGGCCGGGTGAGGGAATGTGTTTTAAGGCAAGGAGGGCCAGAAAGGCCAGTGTATGGTCAGAAGGAACCGATTCACCAAGGTGCTCTTGCCTGGAGTTAACATTCTGAGGATTCTAGCAGATCTTAGGCTAATCAAGGGTTTCCCGATTAGGCTACAAACGTGAATCATTCAGTCAATATAAAATACAATCTATTAACAGGTTGATGGGAAGAAGAAAGGATAGGGGAGGCAGTGTAATGTCATGGGAAGAACTAAGGCTTTGCAGCCAGACTTAACTGTGTGACCTTGGGCAAGTTACTTAACCCCTCTGAGCTTCCGTCCCTTCATTTATAATATGGCCATAATACTATCTACCTAAAAAGGCTTTAGTGATGATTCAGTGAGAAACATATGTGAAGCAACAAGCACAGTATCTGGAAGCTGTAGGTACTCAACAAGTGTCAGTTTCCTTCCTCTTCTAAGCTGTGCTTTCAAGTCAATTGTATGTCTAAAGTCGCACTGTCCAGTACAGTGGCCAGTACTAGCCACATATGGCTCTCAGGTACTTTAAAGAGGGCTAGTCTGAATTGATATGTGCCATACATGTAAAATACTTTAAAGAGGGCTCATCTGAATTGATATATGCCATACATGTAAAAGACAAACCAGATTTCTAAAACTTTGTACCAAAAAATACTGTAAAATAACTTACTAATAATTTGAGTGATTACATGTTACAATAATATTTTGGATATATTGAGTTAAAATATAAGATTAAAATTAATTCTGCCTGTTTCTTTATGTTTGATTCAACATGGCTACTAGAAAATTTAAAATTACAGTGTGGCTCACATTTTATTCTATTGGACATTACTGCTCTAGATACTAGAAAAGACAAGGTTGGGAAGCTGTGTTCCAGAAGCATGTTTGTTTCTATACCTTGGGTTTGGGTTTTGGTTTGTTCTCCCATGGTTTCCCAGTAAAAGAACCTTTTGAAAAAAATACTATCCAGGGTTCAACCAAAATGGGTAGAAGATACCCACATGCCCCAGTTGTCAGGCGCTGTGGTGACCACAGTCCAGGAAAAAGTAGGTAGGGCTGGCATGTCAGAGAATGGAGATGTCAGGTAGGACAGTCGGGACAGCTGGGGATGGACTGTTCTTTTCTTAGCCTGAAGCTTCACTTCAGATTTCTCTACCTTTCTTTACCCTGGGAGGATGATCCCATTCTCTATTATTTCAGAAGATTCCCCCACTGTATACACGAACTTGGCAAGAAGCAGGCTCCCACCAGGCAGTAACAAACACAGGTGCAAGAGAAAATGCCACTTCAAAGCCATCTTTAGAAAACCCCAGAGTTTCCAGAGAAATGAACAGCAGACATTCATAGACATAAGAATGTTCTTTTTTTTCTCCCGCCCAAGGAGTGTGGTTAGTGGTTGTTTTTAAAACTGTACATTTTACTGTACATTTTTTTTTAGCAAAGGAGAAGATTGGCATTTATATTCTGACCACAAGGATGCTGCTTTCCAAAACTCCAAGTCAGAAACATGACAAACACAAGAGCAAGTACATATAATGTCACGACAGAACTCGGAGCCGCTGATGAGAATAGACAGTGAGTTGGTTCCTTCCACTGTTCACCACCTTCCCTCTGTGCGTCTGAATCCAAAGGCAAAAAAGAAAGCTGGTATTTGAGACCACTTCCACAATGGCTATAGTTTGAAAGGATGAATGAGAAAGATGAGGAGGGAGAAAAGAGAATAGAAAAAAAAAAAAACAGGAAGGGAAAAGAGAAAGGGTGGAAGAGACTTCCTTTCAAGTTACCCAATTCTGTGGGTGCTTCTGTGACCATAGAAGGGATGTGCTCCAGCCCTGGGACTGGCCTGGAAAATTGTTATAACTTGAGGTCTCAGGAGGAACTGGCCTGGTCTGTTAATGACCTTGTCAGGACCAGAAAGGGACTGGGAAAGGCAGAGAGTAACAGGAAAAAAAAAAAAAGAAGAAGAAGAAGAAGAAGAAGAAGAAGAAGAAGAAGAAGAAGAAGAAGAAGAAGAAGAAGAAGAAGAAGAAGAAGAAGAAGAAGAAGAATAATAATGAAGAGAAGAGAGGGGAGGGAGAAGTGAGGAAGGAGGAAGGCCTGGGATTTGGAGACTCTGGAACTAGAGCCAAAGGTAATTCTGCATAGACAGTTGCAATCCCACCTTGTGTGTTCCAGAGTGGGGTTGGGGGCCAGCAGCTCAGCTCCAGGTCTGAGGCCATTGGAACATTTTGGCCCAGAATGGTCTTGCCTGTATGCTTTGTGGGCTGTGTGGTTGGCAAGTGGAAGAAGGAAGAACAAAAGAGAGAAAATAGAGGTCTATGGAAGGAGTTGGGAGAGGAAAGAATGAGTTGGAGAGACTGAGGGAGAGGTAGTGAGTTGCTGATAAGTAGACACAGGACAGGGATGCAGGGGAAGGTCATTCCAGTCTGTCTACAGCAGGTTCTCCATGGGCACATCTCCTCTTCCCCTTCTCTTGCCACTGTCTGGCAGGGAGGGGTTATTCCTAGATGGAAAGGAGCCTATGCACCCCTCCCATTCCACCCTGTAATTTCCAAGGATGGACCCTCCTCAAGAAACCAAGAGCAGGCATCCCTTCATCCCACCTTGAGCCACTTTCTTAAAGAACAAACATGGGACAGCCTTTGGACACAGAAATGCCCTAGGCAGGGTCAAAACAGGGTCATGGATCCCAAACACCACTGCCAGGAGGCAGGTGGCCTTGGTTCCTGCCCTGACCTGGTCACGAACTTACTGTGTGACCTTGGGCAATTCCCTTATGCTCTGTGGAAGGGAGAGGGAGGGTTAAAGATGGGATGATTGCAAAGACCTCCCCAAGCTTCAAAAGCCTATTATTCTAAAAGATTCAACTTTCCCCCTCCAAGGCTTCTAGAATTCTCTGTGCCCAGTAAAAAGGACGGGGACTGCTGTAACCAGCTTGTGCTTCTGGTATCACTAAGCGAAAAGGCCTAACATCTAGAGTCATGAAGAATTAATAGGCCCATAGAACTGGAAAGGGACTGGAGACCTAATACAATCCCAGTATTTTTGCAAATTGGCAAATTCAGGTACCAACAGATGAAAGGGTCTTGCCCCAGTTACTCAGCAGGCTCTTCATGTAACTATGGACACATGAGCTTTGGACTCCAAGTCCATTGCTCTTTCTGCCACCCACACTGCTTTCCTTAAGAGAAGCCCTCCTGGCCTGCCACATGCTCAAGGGGGACTTTCCATGCCAGCTTCCCAGAAAGAGTGGCAACAAGCCCAAAGCAACTCCGGAAGTTAAGATCCCTTGTGCCCTACAACATGAAGCCCTCCTCCCTCCCCACACATAAGAACCCAGGAAGTTACTCTTCTGGTTCAAACTTCTGTGATGGATGTGGCATGTCATGTTTGAGAAGCAAAGGAAACTAGGTCAGGTATTGGGGTCACTCACCCCTTCCAGTGTCGGGTGTGGGGGTGGTTGGGAGTAATGAGAGCTCTGGGCAGGGAACCCCACAGTCTTCCCCCAAACATTATTTCTGTGGAAACAGAATAATTCCCTCCTTTTGTCAATTGGCAACAATTACCCACTACCAGGGCTGCTGGGAACACGCATTCATATGTACGATTAACTCTCGATTATCCGTGTGAATGAAGAGGAGGAGTCTGGGAAATGGAAAAAAAGTAAATTAAGAAATAAAAACAACACTAGACCCATAAGCAATCCAAAGCCGCTTGCTTGTAGGCTACATTTGTGATTAGAAAGGCGGAGTCTCGCCTTTCCAAACACTCAGGGCTCAGTCCGGTATTTGAGCGAGTCCGCATTCCCTGAGCACACCCC
>NW_016804694.1:5281576-5401095 GCF_001698545.2 Rhinopithecus bieti
GGGGGGGGGGGGGGGGGGGGGGGACACGAGGCCATTGACAGGGAGACGAAACTGTCCCTGGATGTAAACATCACCATGGAAACTCCACAAACACTTGCCAGTGAGATTCTTTCCCCTTCTTCTCCCACCCTGCACGCAGGAAAGGGAGCATGCCCACCCCCACCTAGACCGTGCTCTCCATCACCCACTCGGAGCTGCCAAAAGTCCCCCGGGCCCCCACCAGGTCACTCTCCTCAAAGGGCAAGAGCATGCCGTTGACAGAGAGGCTGCGCTTCGTCCAGATGTTCGAGACCCTCCGAGGGGGACTGTAGCCGCCGGGCACTACCCCTCCTGCCGCCGCAGCCGCAAAGTCCCCCATGTCGAAGGAGTGACTGCGTTTGGCCTTGCCCTCCAAGGGCAAGGGGAGCAGGCTCCTGGCCCGGGCCGCGGGGGGCCCCAGCAGTGGCTCTCGGTCCGAGTGGTGGCCCCTGGCTGACGTCCCAGCCCCTCTCCCGGCTGGAGTCCTGGAGTCCAGCAGCTCCTCCTTTCTCTGACTCTTGAGGTCCAGGGAGGCGAAGGCCCCCATCAGGCGGTCAAGGCTGGGCTTGGGGCGTGGGGCGGAGGGTGGGAGCCTCCAGGGGGCCCGTCCCAGCCCCGCGGCCTCCCCACTGCCCAGGGAGCTGGAGGAAGAGGAGTCACTGGCGCGGGCCAGGCTGGCGGTGAAGTCCAGGAGCTCGTTGCGCACCACCACCTTGGGCGGGCCCTGAGGCGGGGCCCCGGCAGGTGCGCTGCTTGGAGGCGGTGGCTGGGCGCCGTTGGTCTGCGAGTACACATTGCTGACGGCCGCTGCCATCTTACTGGGGGCCTCGTGATTGCAGACCTTGTAGCGCACCATGAGGATGACGATGAAGACCAGCAGCGTGGCCACGATGATGCCTCCAATGACTAGGATCATGGTGCCGCCCAGTATCTGGCTGTGCATGGACTGGCACTGCGGGTAGTCAGCCTTGGTGAAGAACTGGGCGCAGCCCACGATGTTGGTGGCCGTGAGTGTTGTGGCTGTGTCATCCCACATGGCCAGCACACACAAGTCGTAGCCAGTCCCAGACACCAGGTTGTTGACCACGAAGGCCTTGTTGGAGGCTGGGATCATCCTGGGGAGGGAGGTGGACACAAAGAGTGAGGGGTGGTGGGGTGGAAGGACAGGGTGAGGGGGAGGGGACAGAGGGAGAAATAGAGTGACGGGGGAGGGGGAAGGAGGCCAAGACACACACAGGGACACAGAGAGAATAGGGCAGAGGGAAAGAAAGGGACAGAGGGGTGAAGAGACACAGAAGAAGAGAGATGAAGAGACAGAGGAGGTGGGGGAGAGAGGGGCAGGGGCAGGCAGGTGACAGGAATAGGGTGTAGGAAATGAGAAGAAAGAGATGTGAGGAGGGAGACCCAGACAAGGGAACCAAGGGACAGGTTGGGGTGGAAAGGAAGGTGAGAGAGGGAGATTCAGGGATGGAGCGTCAGGGAGAGGTGTAGACGGAGAATGTGTCAGAGACCGGGTGAGAGAAAATCCAGATATATGGAAACAAAAACACAAAAAGACAATGAGTATGAAGATGAAGGGAATGAGAAGGGGGGTAGTTGAAAGCAGAGAAAAGGGGAGGCATTTAGAGGTGGAGGGAAAGAGGAGGAGGGGGAGAGACTCAAGCAGAGTTGAGAGGACACACAGGGACAGGCAGAGGGAGAGACAGAGAGGCAGAGAGGTTAAAGTGTGAAGAAGCAGAAATTATACAAAGGGACACCCACTGCCCCCCTCCCTCATACCTGCTACAAGTATTCCCTCCGTCTCTGGGAAGGGCGGGGTGAGAGGTCAGCCCTGACCCTGTGCCAGCCCACTCCAAGGCTCGCTCCAGCCCTCCTGTGACCTCTGAGATTCACAGGGATCCCCATCAACACTTTCTGAGCCTTCTTGCTGGACCAGGTGCTGTGCTGTGTCAGAGACAAGATCCTGCCTGGAGAGGCCAGCACCACCCTCACCTCCAAAGGGCTTTCTCATGACTCAGGAGGGAGAGCATTTGGTGCTGCAGACTGAGGGAGAGGGGCTCTAAGCAGAAGAGGAGTGGAGGCAGGAGAAGGGGGCCTGCTGCTTAGGGGTGGAGGGACAGTGCAGTGTTAAGGACTGGGGGGCACTTCTGCATCCCAGAAGAAAGGGACGATTCCTTGGTCCTAGTTGTAGTAGCCCAGGCTCAGCCAGGAAACCTAGCGGAAGAGTTTCTTTAGTAGAAGACTTTAACTGCTCCTTCCACCTGAGGGGAGGGTCTGATGGGGAAGCACTCTCCCCACATTGTGGCTGATCCTCTCCTGCCTGGACCTACTCACTCTAAACTCTAGAACCTTGTGACCTTGTTAAGCCTGAATGCACACCCTGAACTCTAAGACCCTTTTTGAGGTATGCCTTCTGCTGATTCCAGAGATGATGCCTGTGTCACTTCCATAAACACTCCTGAAGACATACCCAGGCTTGAAGGTACCACTGTGTAGCTTTCTTGGTGTTTCCTCCACTCCCATTCTCCTATTCCCTACTACTTGAGAATGAAAGGGCTCTATCAGCTCCCATCAACCCCTCAAACCTGGAGCCGGGCAACTTAATTAAGATATCAAATATGAAATAGTGAAGTCTGAAAACTTCCACCTGGGATCCTCACACAGAGGACTGGAACTGACAGCCAGATATTGACATCCCGTCAGTGGGCAACCCCAGTGGCTGCTGCCTCCCTCCTCACCTGCCCACCTGCTCTTTTGCTAGGGAAGCCACACTGGAGGGAATTGAGCCCCAAAGGCCCAACTGATATGGTCTGGCTGTGTCCCCACCCAAATCTCATCTTGAATTGTAGCTCCTACCATTCATGCGTGTTGGAGGGACCTGGTGGGAGGTAATTAAATCATGAGGACGGGTCTTTCCCATGCTATTCTCATGATATTGAATAAATCTCATGAGATCTGATGGTTTTGTAAAGGGGAGTTTCCCTGCACAAGCTCTCTTCTCTTGTCTGCCGCCAGGTAAGACGTGCCTTTCACCTTTTGCCATGATTGTGAGGCCTCCCCAGCCATGTGGAACTGTGAGTCCATTTAACCTTTTTCTTTTTTTAATGTAAATTATCCAGTCTCATGTATGTCTTTATCAGCGGCGTGAAAATGGACTAATGCAGAGCCCCACCCCTAGCACAGTGTTTGGGGCAGAAGAGGCCAGAGGGGTTAGGAGGGGTGGATCCAGCAAGGACACTGCAGCCAGCCCCACAGGTCTATCTGAAGACTTCAGAGCCAGTTTCACCTGGGCATCATGACAGTCCTGTAAAGGCAGTGATCAGTACTCCCATTTCACAGAGAAGAAATGGCCGAGACTCAGAGAGGGTAAGTGATTTGCCTGAGGTCACACAGCTTGGACTGCTAGTATACAGCAGTTGAGACTTTTAACACTAGCTTCTGGGTCCATGGTCTGGGCTTGTTCCTTACTGTGTGACAGACATGGAAGCATTTCTCCTCATTTCAGTGAAAAGTTCACCCTAGCCTGTGGTTGGTCAACCACGTTCATCCCTGGAGCAGCTTAGAGCCTGCTGTGGCTCATGCTCCTCTACTGATAGGATGCCCTGACTGCTGGGCCATCTGCTGGGCAGGGCCTAAGGAGCCCTGTATGGCCAGCGCTGCAGGTGACACTCGAGTCCTCCAGGGCCTCATTCCTTTCCCCTCAGGGCTAATGATGTAAGTTGAGAAGGCAGGAGCTAAGCACACCCAGAACAGTGACAGCAGCAAGAGCAAACACCAGCTGGTAACTGTGTGTCATGCTCTGTTTTAAGTGCCCTATGCCAACTCACTTAGGCCTACAGCAACTCCCTGACACAGCTGCCATCATAATCCAAATTTTTCAGATGGGGAAACAGAGGTACAGAAGTGTTAAGCAAAGATAACATGGCGGAGCTGGGATTAAATCCCAGGGAGGCCACCTTCAGTCTGCTGTGAACCACCGCGTTCCACCATTTTGCTGGGTCACAGTGATATAAGAGCACGTCCACTTGAGAGGTGGATGGACACCCTTGTTTACTGAATACCTGTTGTATAACATAGGTTTCCACATTCATGATTGCATTGAACACAACCACCCCAGGACACCAAAGATGTACCACAAGCCCAGAAATCTTCTCAATATTTAGCCGCCTTCTCCTGGGAAGCAGACCACACTATTACTACTGTTACTACTACTACTAATAGCAACAAAATAAGAATAGCTAACATGAGGGCTTACTCTGTGCCAGGCACTATTGTGAGATATTTAAGGGGATTAAGACTCATTTAATACTCCCTAACATTGTTGGGAGGCAGTTATTGTTATTCTCATTTTCACTTAACAGATAAGAAACTGAAGCACAGAAAGGTTAAGCTACCTGCCCAAGGAGGCCCAGCTAGTAAGTTGGCAGAGTGGGATTCAAATCAGGCAGTTTGGCTCCAGGGCCTCCGCACCTGACCACTGGGCCATGCTGCCTCTCAGACACTGCCCCATCTACCTGCCCTTCCTGGGCAACTTTGTGTAGAAACCTGCCTGGCCTCCCCAACTCCCCTTTGCTCCCAAACTCAGAGAAAATCATAATGTGATGAAGCCACCTCCTAATGTGGTGAAGCTGCAATTGGGCTGTGCTGCTGATGGAGGTGTAACAAGGCAAGGCTGATTCTTGGCGGGCCACTGGCACCTGGATGAAGGGTCAGGTCTGGAACAGTTTTGCACTGTAACTGGCCCATCAGAAACAAGGCCAGCAGGAAAAGCCTGCCAGGATGAAGAGCAGAAAGGCAGAAAGCAGCTCCTGATTCCTCTGCTGCGTGTGTGTGTGTGTGTGTGTGTGTGTGTGTGTGGCAGTAGGAGGAGCTGGGGTGACTTAAGGAGAGCCAGAGCCAGCTAACTCAAAACACCCCTAGCTGGCAAGGTCAAGTTTGCCTTTTCTAATAACAATAATAACCAGTATTCGCCTATTGTGCTGGCATGTTTACATGCCTTATCTCATTTAAGATCCTGACAACCCTCTGAGGAAGTTATTACCATTTAGAGAAGGAGGAAGCTAAACAGTTTGAACTTTCCCTTGGAGGAATGATGGGGCTGAGACCAGATCAGGTCCACTGGGACCCAGAGCCCACACCTCTTAAAAGCAAGACCACTCGTGCCTCCAGGCAGCCAACAGACAAACTGCATGAGAAAGTCACAGGAAATGGGCACTCTAGTGAAAGATAGAGAATTCATCTCTGACCTGTGTCCCCCTGTCCATCTCATCATCCAACCCTATGAAACCATCCACTGATCCTCCAAGCTGTATCTGGGGAGCCTGGATTTCCCCCTTCACTCCTGCTCACAACTCATCACTCTGGCTGATAGATTCTACCTTTTGAACACCCTCTGCCTTCCAACTCCACATGCAGTGTTAGCTTAGGGCTCTCCATTTCTGGTCGGGATGGACTCAGCAACCTCCAGTCAGGCTCTCTGCCACAGATTGTGCTCCCTGAAAGTGCATTCTCAGCACTACACCATCTCGAGTGCGCCACCTAAAACACAGCTCTGGCTGTGTCCCCTGCCTGCTGAGATGCTTCCAGTGCTGACTATGGTCTACAAGAGACAGTGCAAGCTCTTTAGCTGGGCTCCAAAACCAGGCTGCTGTCACATTGTTGTCCTTCTACCCACATAGCCTCTAACGCTGCCCACATTCTCAAAAACTTGCCCAGGTAGGAAAACACTGCAGAATCAGCCAGGGCCTGAACGGGCAGATGGCACTTCCTAGAAGGATAATTAAAGACCTTATTTTTTTTTTTTTTTTTTTTTTTTTTTTTTTTTTTTTTTTTTTATGAGACAGGAGTCTCGCCTCTGTCACCCAAGCTGGAGTGCACTGGCCAGATCTCAGCTCGCTGCAAGCTCCCGCCTCCCGGGTTTTCCCGCCATTCTCCTGCCCTCAGCCTTCGGAGTAGCTGGGACTACAGGCGCCTGCCACCTCGCCCGGCTAGTTTTTTGTATTTTTTAGTAGAGACGGGAGTTCACCGTGTTAGCCAGGATGGTCTCGATCTCCTGACCTTGTGATCCACCCGCCTCGGCCTCCCCAAGTGCTGGGATTACAGGCTTGAGCCACCGCGCCCGGCCTTAAAGACCTTATTTATCAAGGGACTAATTGTAAAGAGGCAAGAGGTTATGGGGGATCACAAGGGAATGTGCAAGAAACCAGAGCTAATAGCAGCCAAGAGCCGAGCTGTTGCCTCTGCCACACCCCCAGGAGAGAGAAGCATGTAGGCCAGTGCTACTCGTAGTGTGGTTCACAGATGGCTGCCGGCCCGTGGACACTTTGTTCCTGCTCCATGATCAGACACTACAGAAGTCAAGAGTAAGCATTAAGGCTTTATAGCAATTTGGCATTGGTTGTCACATTCAAGTGCATGATGATTATTTCTGATAACTTAGTTCTAGTCTTACAAAAGCACTGGCCTGCAACAGAGTGGGGAAAATTGAAGCTGCTCCTTCACAATGAATAGCTTGAGGATCCCTGGGCTAGTGCAGGTTTTCTCAGCCTCGCCACTGTTGACACTTTGGCTGACTATGTCTTGGTTGTGTAGGGCTGTTCTCTGCATCGTAGGAGGACAATCCCAGGACACCCCTGGGCTCCACCCGCCAGATGCCAGAATACACCCACAGTGTGACAAGCTAAAATGTCTCCAAGCATTGCCCAGTGACCTCTGGGGGCAAAGTCACCCTCCACTGATGCACACTGGTTTAGAGAATTTGGTTGAGAGACAGAAGCTGCCAGGGGCAACCTCACAGGGTGGGCGCCAGACCTCAAGTAACCGGACCTCACTCTTCTCTGCCGCCGACCTGCTGCTGCTGCTCTGCATGGCTGAACCAAACTAAAAGCCAGGTTCACAGGCACATGCAGGTCAGGCTTCCAGAGTGCAGAGCAAGGCAGAGGAGGGGAGAGTGGATCCCGAGGGACAATAGACAATAAATGGCTCAACCATCAGGTCAGTCGTGGGCCTCTCGGTGAAAAACACGTCCCTGAAATCCTGAGAGATTTCTTTTCATCATGTAAACTACCAACATCTCTGTTAGCAGAAAACATGAATTGCTATTTTAAGTTAAGCTGTTCCAATGCGTTAAATTTAATTAAGCTCACACACTCTAAAAGACAATTTGAAACTGCAATCCCAAGCACTTACTCAGGAAACACAAAACAAACCTAAGTGACTGCCTCTGGATTGTTTTTCTTTTTCTTTCTTTTTCTGTTAATATTATTTTGGCACTGTTCATTCAGTTTAACCCTAGCACACAAATCTACAGTTGATACCAGAGGTCTATGAAATCACAGGCGCATACTGTTATTCTACTGTGGGCTCTTGAATCTGTTCTCCGCCTTTCACCTGCTTGCCTCTGCTCTGTGGGGAACTACATTTCCCAGGCTACCTTGCCTGTTCCCAGGTTTCCGAGCCCTCAGGCTGCCAGGTGGAGGTGGCCAATGGAGACACTGGAGAGAGACTGGAGGGCCGGAAGAGGGAAGAAGCCAGGTATCTCTTCTACTTTTTCATCTCCAAGTGGTTTCACCCTGTCAGACACTGAATCTCCTCTGTGATTCCAGCTGCCAGGGTTCCAGCTCCTGCTAGACACATTAGGATCTTAGTCACTGGCCATACCATCTCCTCCTGTGTCCTTCCAGCCTTGGATGGGGATGGGTGGGTGGCGGTGGCTCCCGGCTGTTGCTAATCTCTATAGTGCCTCCCTGTCCTGCCCCCCACCCACTGCTCCTGTACCCACTGTCCCCACCTGTTGTTGACCTCTGAGCAGCTCCATCATCCCTAAAATCCAAACCCTGTACTGAATTCTCTTTCTCGCTCTCTCTCTCTCTTTTTTTTTTTTTTTTTTTTTTGATACAGAGTCTCACTCTGTAGCCCAAGCTGAAGTGCAGTGGTGCGATCTCTCAGATCACTGCAACCTCCGCCTCCAGGTTTCAAGCCATTCTTGTGCCTCAGCCTCCCAAGTAACTGGGACTACAGGCACATGCCACCAAGCCCGGCTGATTTTTTGTATTGAGTAGAGACAGGGATTCACCATGTTGCCCAGGGTGGTCTCGAACTTCTGAGCTCAGGCAATCTGCCCGCCTTAGCCTCCCAAAGTGCTAGGATTACAGGTGTGAGCCACGGCGCCCGGCCTGAATTCCCTCTTTCAAAAGACCTAAAATGTTCTTTTTTTTTCTGACTGAATCCTGAATGACACAAGGAGATAACCTTTACATTGTTGAAAACATTCTATTTATTAACTTATTTCCTTTCACTTTGGGAAAAGATGATCATCTCTTCATGTCAGCAGCAGCACATCTTGGCTGCATCTAGTGAAACTCCAGCTGTAGGAAACAATTTACCAGCCTCTTGAAATCACTCATCACTCCCCCAGTAAGCCATCTTGATCCCATTGCACACAGTGGTCCCTCTTCCTTAGCATCGTATCTTTCTCCACTGGGTGATCTCATCTTTTAAGGCCTGACTCATAAATTACCTCCGACCTCACCAGAGCTGTCTTTTCTCTCCCTTCTCCCACAACCCTCCTACAGTCCCCTGTTAAAGCCCTAGGGGTTGTTCATGTACACCTTTCCCTTGAGGACTGGAACTATGTCTTATTCCTCTTTGTATTTCTACTGCTGATCATGATGTCTGGCCTACAGTCAATGCTGAGTAAATATTTGCCCTATGGTTAGGCAGTGAGTGCAAGAGTGCTTTGCAAAATGTTAGGTCCTAAACATATGTGAGGGATTCTTAT
Organism: Rhinopithecus bieti; assembly: GCF_001698545.2. Taxonomy (NCBI): domain Eukaryota; kingdom Metazoa; phylum Chordata; class Mammalia; order Primates; family Cercopithecidae; genus Rhinopithecus; species Rhinopithecus bieti. Next base: position 5,290,374 of record NW_016804694.1, read on the forward strand.
CTAATATTCAAGGGCTAGCTAATGGTGAATTCTCAGACACTGGCTGGTTCTGAGGACATCTTTCTGGAGAAGTATTTTCCTTTTTTTTTTTTTTTTTTTTTTTTTTGAGACGGAGTCTTAGTCTGTCACCCAGGCTGGAGTGCAATGGCATGATCTTGGATCACTACAACTTCTGCTTCCCAGGCTTAAGCAATTCTCCTGCCTCAGCCTCCTGAGTAGCTGAAATTACAGGCATGCACCACCATACCTGGCTAATTTTTGTATTTTTAGTAGAGATGGGGTTTCGCCATGTTGGCCAGGCTGGTCTCGAACTCCTGACCTCAGGTGATCCGCCCTCCTTGGCCTCCTAAAGTGCTGGGATTACAGCACCCAGTCTGGAGAGGTATTTTTTCTGTACCCTTGAGGCTTACTTCAAGGGCTCCTGAAAACCTTTCATGGATGTGCATATACGTATGTGTTTGGGGTATATGATTGTGTAGGCCTGTGTGCGAGAAGATGTGTGTCTAAGAAGTATCATTTGTCAGCTGAATGTATGGGTATTTGTGAGTGTATGTCAGAGTGTAGGTGTTCACATGTATGTGGCAATAAGGGGTCCTGGTCCTAGGCAATGTTAGTCATTGTTCTGCCCCTGCCCCTCTTTCAACCAACCCCCTAACCCCACCACCCCCAGAGGCTCCCACATCCTCTGAAACGACTGAGGTGATTTCTTGTGTGACCTCTCCTGCAGACTGAGCCTCCTCTTTTCTAATGGAACAGAGTTTGCCCCCCAGAAAAGTCATTTGGGCCTCAGAAATAGCAATGGGAATGGAGTGGGAGTTTCTGCCTGGGCCTCGGCCTCCAGGAAGAGCCTGTGGGCTGACTACCAAACCCCACTCTCCCCCTCTCTCATGACTTCCCATTTAGGCTACACTCGCTAGTCTCTCTTGCAGCTAGTATGCCCATGTGACCCTTTCTGGCTAAAGGGATGTGGAGGATGTCATCTGTGCCAGATGATCTGTGCCAGATGATCTGTGCCATCTCTGGGCCAGGCCTTCAGTAGGTCAGGATGCCTTCCCCACACTCCCCTTTCCTTCTGCCAGCTGGACCCTGGGGCAGGATGACAAGGCCTGGAGGGAGGTACATACGGGTACCTAGGTCTCCCATGAGGAAGGTCTCCTGGTAACCTGGTACACCGCTCTGGACTGTTAGGACAGTGAGAAATCAAATTTGATTCTGCTTGAGCCTTTACATTATGGCAATTCTTTGCAACAGCAGCTGCCTCCCCTGACTAACAGACAACTGCAGGTAAGATGAAGTGAGCCTGAGGAATTTGCTACGTAGTAGGTAGGTGTGTGAGAGACAGGGTGAATGTGTGTGTGTTTGTGTAAGAGGAAGACATTGGTGCTGGTGCCTATACAAGAAATCCTTGCCTTCCTGGAGTTGTCAACAAATACCACCTCTTGTATCTGCATAATTCCTCCAGCCTCCAGCCTTCCCTCTGCTCCCCTAGCACCACGCCTTTCTAGGTGCTCTGTCCTCTCCTCCCTCCATCAGTGATGCACCATGGCTGCCTGCTGAGCCTCAGCACTAATTTGGAATGGCCACATCAAGCTTCCCTCACCCCACCCCGCTGGCTCAGTGTCCTCATTACTGGCTCTTCACAGAACCACTGGCTTGCCACCCTCTCTGGCTAGCCTTGAGATCTCAGACTACATGACATGGCCTCATTAAACCAAGCCAAGCAGCCCTTACTCCCAGATTCTCTCTCTTCCTGCAAGCCCCTGTTTGCTTTCATGCATGAGCTGCAAGGGAGTAGAGGAGATGAGTGTGGTTCCATCCTGCATACAATTTATTGAGTACTTACTATGTGCCAGGAACTTGACAGGCAGAATCTCTTTGATTCTGCACACTGACTGTGTGAGGTGGGAATAATTACCCCATATCACAGATGAAGAAACTAAGGCTCAGGCAGATAGAACGCCTGCTCAAGCTCACACAGCTGGAAAGTGGCTGAGCCAGGTCAGCCAGGCCACAGAGCATGATCTTCCCTATGCTGTTTTATACTGAATTGAATTGAGCAGAATCAGGATTTAGCAGGAGGCGAGTCTTGGAGTAAGCCAACTGTTTGCCAGCAATTTAAAAAGAAAAAAATTACCTGCATTACTTTACAATGATAGCTAACATTTATTAAGCACTTACTATATGTCAAATACTGTTCTGAATATTTTCCATGTATTAGTTAATTTAATCTGGGGAAATCCTGTGAGGGAGGTACTAGTCTTATTATCATTATGGATGAGAAAATCGAGGCTCCGAGAAATTAAGTGACATGACTAAGCTCTCACAGAGAGGTTCATGCTCAGCCATGATTGAACCCAGCACTTTCACATTTCCTCAATTCATGTTCACAATAACCCTGGGAAGTACATCTAATAATTGTGCTGCTGTTTTAGAGGCAGCGGTCAGCTGAACTGCCATGGGCTCACATAGCTAATTAGGGTTGGAAATGGGACTCCAGTGAATAAGGAGGGCAGTCTCTCTACTTCAGGACACACGCTCCTGGGAGGTCTGAGGAAAGTGAGGGAACCATGTGGATATCCATGGGCAGAGTTTCCAGGCAGGAGGGAAGTGCCAGTACAACGGCCTCGAGGTAGAAACAGTGAGGAGGACAGTGAGGCTGGAACAGAGAGATGGAAAGGGAGAGTAGTAGGAAATGAAGTTGCCAAGGTAGCAGCTAGGAGCCAGGTTCTTGCAAGTATGTTCACTCTTGTGTTCCAACTCTGAGCATTGGCTGCTGGGTGCTAGTGTTAAGGATCCTGAGGTTGTGTTTAGACTCAGTGGGACAGAGTCCTCTGGAGACTGTGTCTCATATTTGCTGTTTCTGGCCTAGAGATCAGAGTAGTTAGAATTACCAGTACAAGTTGTAGACCCCACTGGTGACTAGTGCCAAATGTTGGCCTTCCCTAAGCACCAGGTCCTGAGTGATAATGGGGGAAGGCACATGTCTTTTCTTTAGAGTGGGATGATCATGGAGCTGGTGTGACTCAGTGAGGGCTCCAAGGATCGGAAGCCTCTGATCTTCCAGTTGGGGCCAGGGACCAGAGGCCTGGGGTTGGGGGCCGGCCTCTGTCCCTGCTCTTCTGCCCTTGTGGCTCCTGAGAATATGGAGCTTCCACAAATGCCCCGAAGCACCCCTGCCTTACTGGCAGTTACTTTAGCCTCTCAGTGAGTGAAGGGGCCACATTCCTTTCAATAAGATTGAGACTCTGAGACAGAGCACCCCAACCATTGCCTCAATCCTCAGGTGTACCCAGACATCCACTTCCACGGCCCCTGAGACAGCAGGCAGGGTTGACATCAGCCCCTGTTGAGTTGGCCTCTGGGTCTGGGTGTCCTTCCTTGCTCCCATCCCCCAGCCTCTTCTCTGCCAGTGGTCAGAGGGATCCTGTTAAAACCCAGGTCAGAGCCTGTCTTTCTCGCTCAACCCTGCTCCTGCCCCCAGAGAAGCCCACCTCATGTAGTCAAAGTCCTCAAACGGCTCACAGGCCCCAGGTGATCTGCCCCTCCCTTCTTGGGTTTTGTCTCCTTCTACTCCTCATTCTCACTCTACAACCTGGGCTCCCTGCTGCTTCTCACATCTGCCAAGGGGGCTTCTGCCTCAGGACTTTCACACTGGCTGTTCCCTCTGCCTGGACGCTCTTCCTCCAGATATTTATATGCTAGCTGCTTTGCCTCTTTCAGGTATCTGTTCCAATGTCACGTTCTCAGAGAGGCCATCCCAGATCATCTTTTCAACACTGGGGGCTTCCTTAGGCTTGTCACTCCACTCCATTTCGCCCCAGTGCACTTTTATTGCCCAACAGACAATATCATTGATTTATTATGATTACTGTTAGTTGCCTTTCTTTCTCTCTGTCTACTAGAATGTCAGCTCCCTGAGGTCAGAGTTTTTTGGGCTGTTTTGTTTTGTTTTGTTTTTACCTGTTTTGTTTACTGATATTTTCCCAACACCTAGAATGATAGTTGGCACAGCGTAGGCCCTTGAAAACATTGGCTGAACTTGTAAATGAAGTGAATGTTCCACACTGCACTGCCCAATATAGTAGTTGCATGTGGTCATTTACATTTAACTTCAAATTAATAATAATTGATTAGAATTAAAAATTTACTTTCTGGCCGGGCGCGGTGGCTCAAGCCTGTAATCCCAGCATTTTGGGAGGCCGAGACGGGCGGATCACGAGGTCAGGAGATCGAGACCATCCTAGCTAACACGGTGAAACCCCGTCTCTACCAAAAAAATACAAAAATCTAGCCGGGTGAGGTGGCAGGCGCCTGTAGTCCCAGCTACTCCGGAGGCTGAGGCAGGAGAATGGCGGGAACCCAGGAGGCGGAGCTTGCAGTGAGCTGAGATCCGGCCACTGCACTCCAGCCTGGGTGACAGAGCGAGACTCCGTCTCAAAATAAATAAATAAATAAATAAAAATAATTTACTTTCTGAGTCATAACAACCAGATTTCAAGCGCTCAGTAGTCACATGTGGCTAGTGGCTACTGGATTGGACAGTGCCACTGTGTGACATTTCTGTCAACACAGGCAGTGCTATTGGATGGTGCTGTTCTAGAACATGCTATGCAGCCCTATCCATGTACCCAGCAAATGGTATTAACACTGTCATTTTCTATGTGAGCCCTGATGCACCAAACATGTGGGCCAGTCCAGGTGATGTTGTCCAGCTCTGGGGCAGTTCACACCAAGGAATGAATTTGTCTTGGAGGCTTTGATCCAGACCTCTGAGCAGCTCCCCATTCTCTCTGAGGCTCTGGACAGCTTCATCCCTCCTTTATGACTCTTCCAGTTCTCCATGGTTCCTAGGACCTCTGGGTTCAGCATGCCCTCTCTGGGATTCTCTCAGGCCTAACTCAAGCTCCTCTGCCCCCTGGAGTGTTCTCTCTGCCTCCGATACTCAGCTTGTGCCCCAGCCCTTTCCCAAGGCTTGGCCCCACTGGCAAAGCTGCCTCACCTTCCCCACAGTCCTCAAATAGGGCCAGCCCTTAGCCAGCCTGTGTCTTTGGGCCCCCTCTGGTCCTTTGTTTCGATATTCTGGTTCCTGCTTTTCTGCTTCCCATGTTCAAGCTACCCATTACACATCTGACACAATTCTATTAAGAAAAATCCCTCATAGATCCAATAACAATGATAGATATCATCGGAATACCTACCGTTAGCAAGAGAAGCTGAAGAGGCAGCAGGGTACGGTGGATATGCACACAGGCTCTGGAGTCAGACTCTGGGGTTCCAATCCTGGTTTTGCACATACCAGCTGTAATACCTTATCTTGGGCAAGTTTCTTAATCTCTCTGTGTTTGTTTCCTAGAAATATCCCCTTTCTGTAAAATGGTGCATTCATAATCTCTGCCTTATAGGGTTGTTATGAGGATTCAAGGAGTCATGATTCATAAAGTACCTAGGTCAGTGCCTGGCACAGAGTAAACCCTGCATGAGGGTCTGTTACATAAAGGAGTGGGTCATGCTTAACCCACTTAACCCCAAGGAAATGCCTCTCTGATGGTGGAAATCCAGGCCTCAGGGATTTGTGGCTGGCAAAACTTATGCAAGTTAGAAACAAGGAGATTCGGGCAGTGCCTGACCCTAGCTGGGCTGGCAGGGAGGCATCTTGGCTTTAACACTTGCAGCAGGATGGGTCCCCCTCCAACTCCCCATGAGAGTCTTGTTCAGAATTCATGTGGAGAAAGTGTCAGTAAAGGCCTGGCTGAGCAATGGCAGAGATGACAGGAAATTAGGCCAAAGAGAGCTGAGCCCCAGCAGGCTGCCTCTGTGCTCATCTCCCCAGCGTTAGGCCTTACCTGGTGACAGGGAGGCCCTGTGTTTGCTCCCTGATTTGGGAGGCATGGCGGATGCAACTGCCAGGCAAGGACTTGGAAAATTTGCAGCCCAAGTGTTTGGTGGAGGCAACAGTGTCAGGAAGGGAGCTTCGCCCTGCTCCATGGGGCTCCTTCGTGGAGGGGATAAAGCCAGGAGGTGGGAATCCAGGCACTGGCACTGCACCACCGGGGTTCAAGCCCCAGTCCTGTCACTGACCAGCAGTGTGACCTTGGGCAAGCCACGTAACCATCCTGTAAGAGGGGGCAGATGATAGAGCCCCGTCACAGGGTTGCTATGAGGATTACATGAGCGAATCTCTGTAATTTGAACAGTGCCTTGTCCCTAGTGAGTGCTGAATTTGTGCTAGTGTTTGTGACTAAGGACAGAGAAGTGAATCCAGGCCTGAGGCTGGATACTGACTGATGGATCAGGTGCACAGCCAGCTCCGCAGGCCAGTCATCTGAGGTCTGACAGTCTGTCTTGGTGCAGGCCACTGGGGCCAGCCTGCCCCCTGATCCGGGCACTTCTCTTGCTGACTCATCAAGGTGTCTGCTGGCTCTTCCCAGTTCTTCTCTGCCCTCACCATGTACAGATCCTAGGAACTCTGGGTTGAGAAGGGCCCTGAGAGCCAACCTGCTCATCAGTGCCTCCATAGCAGGCCCACCTGGCTGTCAGCACCCTCTGCTCACACACTTCCGGGATATACCAGGGAGTCATCCTAGCTCTGGACAACTCCGAGTGACTCATGGGGGACATGGTCTGACAGACTGCGACTTCCTACCACCAGCCCAATGCAACCCCACAGCTGCCCAGAACAATCCTGTTTCTTTCTTTTCTACATGTTGATGCTTCCCATATTGTGAGGCCACTCTCTCATCCCACCTTGACTTTTCACATCTCCAGAATTCACATTTCCATTTCCTCCAAGCATTTCCTCATAGCACAGTTTCTAGTTTGCTGGCAGGCTGCCCCACCTGATCATACCTGATCACATGTCAGTTTGTCTTTGGCCCTTCTCTTTGGGGGTTCTGAGTAGTCAGATGCTATGCTCCCCAATCAGATATCACACTTATTGTGAACACAACCCCTCCCTCCCTGAAAGTACACTGGATTCTCTAGAAGCCACATCCCATTGGTGGTCACACTGAGCAGACTGTCAATGGAGAGGCCCTGTGCTTTCCCAGGACTGCTGTTAAGCCACATTGCTTAAACAATGTCCCCACTACTGCAGGCTCAGCCAACCCAGGTGAGCTCTTGAGCCCATGTAAGGCCTGCCTCTCTCTCTCTCATTCTGTGTATGTGTGTGTGTGTGTCCTCATTCAGGTTTCCACAGATATAGAAGTCTTTTCTGCATTTAATTGTCCTTAGCTTCCAGCCCCCAGGGACTGGGTTGGCATCTTAGAGGAAAGAGTGTAGGCTTTAGACTCAGACAGAAATCTCTCTTTGAAGGCTAGTTCTGCCCCCAACCAGATGTGTGACTCTAGACCGTGTAACTTTCCTCTCTCTGAACCTCTGTTTCCTCACATGTGAAATGGGAGAGCAATACCAGCCTTCTGTGGTGAGTGTGAGAAATCAAGTACAACAGGAATAAACATGTCTGCTCCTTTCCTGGGCCATTTGGTACCACAACGACGATGACTACAATGATGCTACTTGTCACTTATCTCCTGGAGGAGCTGAGAAGAGCTTGCTCAACAACTCATCACTTACAGAAAAAATGCAGAAGGTGTCAGATCAATTATACCTTGTTATAAACACAGACGTGTGCAAAATGAAGATTCCCCACCAGCTGTGCCCAAGACACGCTAGAACAACCAGCAGACAACAAGTAAACACCACCTAATGATGAACCTGATCAGACCATTCGCCCCAGTTGGCAGATCCATAATTTCGTGGGAGCATCACGTGGAGCAAAGGCCGCACCAGCCTCCTTGAAAATGCTATCGTTTGCTCTCTTTGGCAGCACTTCCACTAAAACTGGAACCATGCAGAGGTCAGCATGGCCCCTGCAGAAGGATGATGGCAAATTTGTGAAGCGTTTTATATTTGTATGAAATTCTGACACGTGCTACAACTTGCATGAACCTTGTGTGATTCCACTTATATAAATGGCCTAGGGTAGTCAAATTCACAGAGACAAAAAGTAGCAGGGTGGTTGCTGGGTGCTGGGGGAAGTGAGGAATAGGGAATTCTTATTTAATGACTACAGAGTTTTAGTTTGGGATGATGAAAAAGTTCTAAGATGGATGGTGATGGTGACTGCACAACAATATGATGTATTTAGTGCCAGTGAACTGTCCACTGTAATGTGGTGAAAATGGTAAATGTTATGTATATTTTACAATAAAAAGGGGCAAAAAATAATGCAAAGCCAGTTCTACCAGGTGAGCAGGAAGAGGAGAGGTGGTTGGAAATAGATGTGTCACTTCAGGGAGGCTGATGAACATCTGGGTGGCAGTCACCATCAGCAGGGGCTTCTTGATTCTGTTGTCAGTGGGCTTGGGTGGCCCTGTCAGATCTGGGGAAGGAGACAGCATTTGGGGAGGGGTAGAAAGAACCCCTGGCCATCTGATGCTATTCTACATGTGCCCCAGTGGGTGAAGAGTAGGGCAACTCCAGAGCAGAAGTTGGCAGGAATCAAATGCCTGGGAAGAGGCATTTGAAGATCCAGCATGGTAGTTCACAGCAGCTGGGCCTGGGTTCAAAATCTGCTCTGGCGCTGACTAGCTGTGTGACTCCAGGAAGATTACCTACGCTCTGCCTCAGTTAAATAGGAAGGCTAGTACCTACTGTGTAGGAATATAATCAGGGCTAAGTGAGGTAAAGTGTGTTAAATGCTAGGGGTGCCTGGCAATAAATGAAGGAATGGTAAACACTGGGTTTTATTTCAATGCCAATGGTGAAGTCAACAGTAACCCTTTGTCTTAGTTTCTGTGTATTGCTTAACAGAATACCACAGACTAATTTGTATTTTTAAAAAAACAACAACAACAAGATTTTCTCATAGTACTAGAGGCTGCAAGCCCAAGATTAAGGTGCCAGCATTTGGTCTGATGAGAGCCTTCTTTCTGCATCCTCACATGGCAGCAGTGGGAGGGCAAGAGAGTGACAGACAGCCCCCTCAGCAGCCACAAGCCCTCATGAGTTTATCACCCCTTACGGGCTCTACTTCTTCATCCTGTCATCAAGGATTAGGTTTTAATCTATGAATATCGAAGAGGACACAAGCATTCAAACCACTGCACCCTTAATAAAGCAACTCTGGGTAAAATGAAGCCCTCAGTTGTTTCATGGAGGGGCCCTACCTTTTTCTTCAATTATAACCATCTCCTTCTGTCAGAGCAGAAGCTGTATCATAAGAAGGAACTTGTATTGACCCCCAGGGTGAATTTGTGCTCTAGTGAAGAAGGTTTACTGACTGTGCCACGTGAGGTGAGTCACTTCCCACGTTTGAGCATCAATTCCACAGTTTTCTCACCTGCAAAATGGGTTCATAACAGCAATCATATGGTGTCTTCGTGAAAATTAAGTACCATGATATTTGTTCAGTACAGCGTATGCTGCTTAGAGTGTGTTTATGCAATAAAAAGTAGCCATGATGATGTTTGCATTTGGTATTTGAAGATCAGTTTCAAATGTTGGCCCCACCATCTGCTAGCTGAGCAATCTTGAACAAGGAGATTTTGCTCCTCTGAATCTCAGCCTCCTCATCTGTCAAACGGGAATGAGAACACTACCACCTCCCCGAAAGGAGCATCTGGAAAACCTAAGATGCACATCTACTTGGACACAGTATGTAAGTGGTGAAGCATTTATAAATGGGAGGTGTCTATTTTTTATAATGGGGATAGCCAGCACTCGTGCATAATGAGTGACCAAGAAACTTACTGACACTTCCTTGGGGGCTGCTCCAAGCTGCATGCCTGGAGGCAGACTCCCTGGTGAGGGCTTGCTGGGCATTCAGCTGCTGAGTTGTTGCATCATCCTGCCCACTGCCTCACCCCACGGAGAGCTGCCCTTTCCACCCAGCAGTCAGGAGGAGCTCACTCAGCACTTCTCTGGGCTGTGTTTCTGCTGATGCTCCCTGGATACCTCTGTCTCTAACAAGCAGTCTGGTCAGGAAGGAGTTAATTAAGGGTGGGGAGAGTGACAACTTCTAGAGGGAGTTCTCAGGTGGGCAGCAAGGAAGCCCCACTCTGTCCAGCCAAGTGGAAGGTCCTTGCGCACTCTCGATCCTGGAGTCAGCAGGAGGGAGGGTGGGGGAGCAGAGCCATCCCCACCCACCAGCCATCCTCATGTCCAGGCTGGAGGACGAGGCTGTAACTCCCACTCTGTCATGACTTGTTCAGCCTTGGGCAATTCACTTTCCTTCTCTGTGCTTTTAACATTCTAGAATTTCATAAGAACATCACTGGAAGAGGGGTGATGGGAGTGAGGGGGAGGCGGGAGGAAGGGGATGGGATACTGGGGACTGTGGGAGTAGGGGCTGCAGCAGGTCCCTGACCCCGAAAGCATACAAGAGTTAGCATCAAAGTGACCTGGGCTCTGGGCTCAAACCCCATCTCCACAATTTATTGACTGTATCTTTACTCCCTTACTTAACTTTCCATAGCTTATGTCTTCTTATTTGTAAAAGCAGTTTGAGAACCCAATTTGCAGAGTTATATGAGGATCAGCAGTAACGTATGCCAAGCAAATTGAGTATACAATATATACTCAATAAATCATTTATGTATATAGTGAATGCTTACATACTTTATTATTATCTATCTTCTATTTATCTTTCTATCATCTCTTTTATAGACTAACACCATATCCATTCCACCCACCTCGCAGCAGGACCTCTCCTGGTGGCAGAAGATGAGCCACCTGAGGGCACAGGTAGTTTTAGGGGTTGAGGTCTCTGCCAGATGGCAGAGGAGCCTTCCTATGGGATGTATTCATTAGCAGGAGCTTTAAGGTGGGGCTGGCCTCGCCCAGAGGTGCACCATCCTGATTTTGCCTGGGAATTACTAAAAGCAGCAGCGTAATTATCCTCCTTCCTCTGTCCTGCCCCAAGTCTGGGAGCAGCCAGCGCCTGTGGGGACAATGAACACAGAACAGAGCCACTAGTTGCATGCCAGGGTCCCTGGAGGGTGGCCATATGGGCCTGTCATCTTCTTAGTGTGGAAGTAATCATGTAAATAAATCACGTGTGAGTAAATCACAGACTTATCTGTAATTTTCTGGGAGTCTCTCCAGCACTGTTTATTAGGGTGCATGGGTCTGAAGCCCCAGGAATTGGCTCAGTCTCCTCCCTTTCCTGCTCCAGCTGGGGAGAGGCCACACTGGGTGGCAGATGGGAGTGAGGCTGATGAGGAGTTGTCCCTGCTCTGCTGGGGCACATACAGGTGCGGTGGAGGGTGAAGCTCAAACGGGCACAGCAGGAGTAGGGGGGCTGTGGGAGTGAGTGGCCATTGGCCAGTCTGTGCGTGTAGGTACGTATGTGAGTGTGACTGTGCGTCCACTGGCCAGCGTGGAAGCAGCCCTGAGCATGTGGCAGGGAAAAGGATTGACCTGAAGCTGTGAGCACCTGTGAACATGCACAGGTGGGGTGAACACTTGAATCAGTGTCCTCACAAGGGCCACATGGCCCCATGGGATCTGGCCCCACTGCCTCTCTGCCCCAGCTCACCCAACCTGCCCTGCACTCTCTCTGCTTCAGCCACCCTGGCCTCTTCATTGCTCCTCAGAAACACTCCAGTCACAGAGACTTTGCCCTGGCTCTTCCTTCTGCCTGGAAGGCCCTTCCCACAGACCTCAGTCTGGCTCCCCTTCAAGTCTTTGCTCAAATCCCACCTTCTCAGTGAGGCCTGCCCTGGACACCCTAGCTAATATTACAACTTACCCACCACCCCCAGCACCCTGCCATGTCTTGCCTGAGGTTTCTTTTTTGTGTGGCACTCACTGCCTCCCAGCACCCATATCATTGACTCATTTGTGGTGCCTGCTGCCCGTTTTCCTCTCATGAGGACCAGGATTGCCAGCTGTTTTGTTGACTGATGTGTCCTGAACACCTGGAACAGGAGCGTTTCTTTGCTGGCATAGCTGCTTCGGGTCTCTCATCTGCATGTAACATGGGGAGGAGACAGAAGCCATCCAGGTCATAGGGCTGCTGGACAGGCTCAATGGTCGGATATCTAAAAGCACTGACAGCAGCCTTGGCACACAGTTCAGTAGCTGTGAGCCCTTGTTATCATGCCCCACTGCAGCCTGGAAGTGAAACCTGCATGAATGATCCATGGAAGGATCTGACACAGCAGCAGGTATCCCAGGGAGAGGTCCTGATAAATGCTTCCCACCCCACTCCCACTCAACACCTTACAAATTCTCAGGAACAAAAATTTTCTGACCTCCCCCAGTCAAGGAACTCATATTTTGGGGATCCCTTTGAGTTAAGAAATTATTTATCAGGAAATGTATAAGATTTTTGATTTTTTAAATCAAGGGAAAAAGCAAGCGAGGCCCCACCCCTGCCTAGCCTGGGGCTGCACAGCTCTGGGGTCCTACAGGTAGTTAACAGAGCGTGACTGACAAGTTCATCCTCTGAGGGGTGTGAGAGCCACGCAGACCATGCAGGACCTGGAGCTCTGGCCTGACAGTCTCCAGCCCAGGGTCTTCTCCCAGCTTTGCAACCCCTAAGAGGCTATGAGACTGGGGTCAAGTCCTATCCCTTCTCTGGGTCTCTGCTTTTCCCTGACACTGTGAGGCATTGGAATTAAGCCATTTCTTAGGTAATTTCCAGACTCATTCATTCATCCAAGAATGTTTGTGGAGCTTATGTGACAGGCACTGCTCTAGGTGTCTGTGGGGACAGCAGTGACCCCCACTGATATGAGTCCCTGCCTTGTGGAGTTGACATTCTCTGTGGGGACAGAGCAAACAGTAAACACAATTGGTAACTGATTTAGTATGTTAGAAAGTGGACTGTGCTAAGGAAAGAAGAACAAGCAGGTAAGAGAGAAAAAGAAAGTGTTGAGGTTAGGGTGGGATGGCTCAGCTTTAAGTGGGTGGTCAGGCATCACTTCATTGAGCAGGTGACCTTTGAGGTGAGGGAGATCTTACATCCTAGGAATCTAAGAATCTGGTCAATGATTCCCAGCACTGCCGTATTCCAGAGTGCACCGTCTGTGGTCTCTGGAGCCCTATCTCTTCTTTTTCTCCATCGCTGTGCACACTGACCCCATGCCACCCAGTAGGTGATGGGACTGGAAGACAGATCAGCCATATTTGCAAGAGTGGTGAGTGATTTACCGCTGCCTTTATTTATAGTCTGATATTTCATGGCTCCCGTGGCTCTGATGGGATAAATATGACCTCTTATTCTCCACTTTGCTTAAGACTCAAGGTCAACAGCCCAGTTGTGATCTTCAACAGCCCAGTTGTGATCTATCTGCTGTTCCCTCTGCTGTATGTCCCCAAGTCAGGGAATCCCGTGACTGTCCAAGATTCACAGTGTTGTCCTCCAGCTACACACGCCTGCCTGCCACTCAGCACTGGGCCTGGGCCTGGCTGGGCCAGGGAGGCAGTGGCTGCAGTAGCTCTGGGAGAATGATGGCTCATGTAGGGCAGACGCTGAGCCATAAATCTCGCTCTTCCCCAAGCCTATGCTGTCTCTAGGGCTGAACAACGACCCGGTTTCCTTTCAGTCTGGGAAGAGGCAGCAGTGGGAGGCAGAGCAGCCATGGTTCAAGTGGCAAGTTATAAATTAGAACACCCCAGGACATGGCCATCATCTTCCCAGCATGGAGAAGGGGTGGAAGGCATGCATCAGCATGCCTGCCTCAGATGGAATCCTCCAGGCCCTTGAAGCAGCCGAGGCTCCCCTCTGCCTTCAAAGCAGCCATGACTTTGTCAGACATCACCAGCACTGCTGGAAGTTCTCCCACTTGTCTAGCTGAGAGCCCACCCCTCCTGAAGTGCCCACCTGTTTCCTCGTGTTCCTCCTTATGTGCAGGTGGGTGGGATGGGTGGATCTGATTCAGTCTACCCCGTTTCCTCATGGTGGTTCTCAGTGCCAGCGGGCTGACGGTTTTGGGGTTGTTAGTAGATTGGGCGACCGGGGAGGGGACGGGGTGAAGGAAATGGGCTCATTGGACTCTATTTTGAAGACATTACCTGTGACTCCAAGACTCTCATCTCACCCCCTCAATCCTAACTCATGTCCTGGGAGGAAGAAGAACAGTCAGGAGCTCTTTGGAGCACAACAGGCCTGGGTTTGAATCTGGCCCTGTCACCTCCTAGCTGGGAGGCCTCGGGCAGTTTACATACCCTCTCTTCTCCCTGTGATTCCTAATCTGGGAAAGAATCATAACCCTGCCTCCCGGGGGGCTATGAAGGTGCCCGGTGCAGAGGGGCACACACCATGGGCACTCAGAAGCTGGCTGCGCACTATTGAGGCCTCAACTGGAGCCAGTCTACTTGGCTTCACATTCCAGCTGGGACACTTCAGGCAGGCTTCTTCCCCAGGCCATGCCTCAGTTCCCCCCACCCCATAAAATCAAGATAACACCTGCACCTTTTTTGTCAGGATGTTGAAATAATTAAATGAGCTAATAAACAGAAACCACGTAGAACAGTACCTGGCATGGAATAATTTCTCAGAAAGGTTGGCTCTTATTCTCCTTATCTTTATTGGAGGAGAAACCACCTGCATTCACTTAGCACTTTTGACCTAATTCCATCCATTGGCTTTGTGATTTATAACCCATTTATTTCCAATCAAAGAAATGAAATGACTTGAAACATAAAAACATATAAAATGGGACACGCAAAATTTGTTAATGTTCTATTGAAGACTGAAAATCAATAAAAAGGCTTGAGTGAGAAGCTTGCCCCCTAGGTGGGGTCATTGTGACACCCAAAGGATCACTTCAGTTATAAACCCCCACATGACCACATAGCTGAACACAGCCCTGAACCACTCTCTTTTGGGAACAGCCTAGGGAGGAGGCAGCAAGATGGTTCTGGACAATGTGAGGGGGTGGCTTTGTTGGGGTACTCTGTGTGGGAGTTGGCACCGTCAGAGGCTAGGGAGGGCTGAGGCTGCCTTCAAATGGGGGGCACCCTCAGCTTCAGAGGAGCTTCTTCAGCCCACTTTGGCCCGGACAGGCCACATTCAGTGTACTGCCCACTGCTGGACCCCACACCTGCAGGGACACATCACAAACCCTGCACACATCTGAGGCAAGGGACCGGAGACCCACCCCAGGCAACTTCCTGCTCCAGAGACAGACAAACATGCCAGTCTTTCCCCACAATGCCTCCTGTGCCTCTTCACTAATTGAGCTCTTACTTATTTTTGTTTTTTTCTTTGAAACAGTCTTGCTTTGTCACCTAGGCTGGAGTGAGATGGCGCAATCTCGGCTCACTGCAACCTCCACCTCCCGGGTTCACGTGATTTTCCTCAGCCTCTTGAGTAGCTGGAATTACAGGCACGTGCTACCATGCCCAGCTAATTTTTGTATTTTTAGTAGAGACGGGGTTTTACCATGTTGGCCAGGCTGGTCTTGAACTCCTGACCTCAGGTGATCCACCCACCTCGACCTCCCAAAGTGCTGGGATTACAGGCATGAGCCACCGTGCCCGTCCTGAGTTCCTACTTGACCTTCTGGGTCACCTCTTCCAGGAAGCCTTCCCTGGCTTCCCCAGGCTAGGTCAGTTCCCCAGGACCTGCACTAGCATATACTTGGACAGCATTTATCACAGCTGTAGCTACTGAATCGGTGAACACCTCCCAGCATAGTTGTTTAACGTTTGTCTCCCTGGGAGATGTGAGTTGTAGGAGCGAAGAAATGCCTTGTTCATAGCTACCCTTCCCATGTATGGCCCAGACGAGTTGTAAACTTAAACACCTCTTGAATGATTAAAGGTAAAAGCAAGGATGGAGGAAGGCAGGGAGGGAGGGTGTTGAATCTGAACAAATAGTATTGGGTGAACTATGAGAATTATGTTCAAAAATTAAATGGACATATTACAGAAAAAGAACTAGTTTTATGCCTGATAAAGATGAAGGCAGAATTTAAAGGTTGGAGGTAGAGGGAGATAGATTTGAGGACCTGCAACGAAGTGTAACTTTTGTTTATTTGTTTGTTTGTTTGTTTTGAGACGGAGTCTCGCTTCTTCACCCAGGCTGAAGTGCAGTGGCATGATCTTGGCTCACTGCAACCTCCACCTCCCGGGTTCAAGCAATTTTCCTGCCTCAGCCTCCCCAGTAGCTGGGATTACAGGCATGTGCCAGCACGCCCAACTAATTTTTGTATTTTTAGTAGAGATGGGGTTTCACCATGTTGGCCAGGCTGGTCTCAAACTCCTGACTTCAAGTGATCCATCCGCCTCAGCCTCCCAAAGTGCTAGATTTATGGGCATGAGCCACCACGCATAGCCAATGAGGTATAACATTTTAGCCAGTGGCACCCAACAGTGGCGGGGGGCTTTCTTGTCTCTGGAAGTTATTCCTGCATGAAGCCAGCCAACATCCCAAGTGGGTGGTGGGAATGAGGGGTGACGGGTGGTAATGAGGGATGACAGGTGGGAGGAGTGGTGGGCACCACAAGGATTCACAGAAAGGGGAGGGTTGGCTTGGTTGAGCTTGAACTGACCTTTTCTTACTCTGGACTTCTTTTTGGTCTGAGAGTAGCAAGAACAAGGCCCATTTTAAAGATAGAAGAACCAAGTTCAAGAGACTTGCAATAAAGAAGCAGCTGGACTGGTCCCAAGGACTTTGGCTCTGCCTTTCCTCTCCCTGACTCTCCCAAGCCCTTGACAATAGGTCCACACAGGGGAACTGGGCTTTGAGGTCACCTCATGACCCTTCCTGACCCCCTTCCTCCTTCTCCTGCTAGGGCATCCATTGTGCCCTCCCTCAGGTCAGCATCCACAGTTTGCAGTCCCAGGAAAAAACCCACTTCACCATCTCCCAAGTTTCTGCCCTTAAACGTGCAAAGAAACCCATCTTTAATGGTGGAATTCCCGGCCCTCTGAACTGTGAAGGAAGCATTTTTAAACAGGGTTCTGTTCTTAGGCCTGTTCTAGGCAGGGTGGGGAAGAATAGGTCTTGGGTCTAAACCTGGGTGCTCCTGCTTTCCTGGCCTGGGAGAAGCAGCCCCCCACCCACTCCCTTTTGCTGCAGGACAGAAGCTTCCTTCCAGCCCCCTGCCCCTGAGGGAGGTGACTGCTGAGCACCAGCCAAGCCAACCCAGGAATCTTCAAAGCCTCCCTGTTCCACTCAGACCTTTTTCCTAGCAACAATCAAAGCTTGAGGGAGGAGAGCAAAGCAGCCTTGGGAAGCAGCCCTTGGCACTGGCTCACACGCAGTGGCATTTTGACGGGTGGTAAAAATATCTTTCTGGTGTTCAGTGCCGGCTGCCGCTTCTGCCACCATCTCAGCTTCCAAGATCCTGTCTCCAAGCTCAGTGCCTCGGCAGCCTCCCCACCTGTCAACGCACACCTTGGGAGTCAGAGCACAGGTCACTGAGCCCCTGACCAAGGGCCACATTCATATATGACAACTGCCACCTTCATTGCCAGGGCCAGGCACCAGCTGAAAATGCACTTATGAGCCACTAGAGTAGGTGATTTATTGTCAGAAATGCCACGGCACGCACCTAATGAGCTAATTAAACAAGAATATAAATAATGACTCCCTATCAGAGTACAAGGTTGTGGGGTGGAGGGGCTGGGGGATGCTGACGGAGGAGCTGGGTCAGTGATGGCGTGGGATGCTCTGCTCTACAGAGGGAGATCCAAAACTCCTCTCCACTCATGGCTGAGTTGGGCCTCAGTGAAGTTCCCAGGCTAAGCAGACATAGGCCCAAGGATTCTGCCAGAAAAATCATGACAAAATGCTGCTTTGTTCCTTACCTAAGTACTTCCTGCTCACTCACAGGCCCACACCCTAATCTCCTCCTGCCCCGAGTGGGAGAGAAAGAAGGGGTCCTTCTCCCATTTTATGGATGTGAACATTCAGGAGGAAGAGGGTCTCAAAATACACCTAAAACCCTGCAACCATCCCGTAACTGGTCTCCCTGATGCTCTCCCTGCCTACTGTGGTATATTCTCAAGCCAGCAGCAGAATCTTCTTTCTTAATCACACCACACCAGTCTCCTGCTTTCAAATCTCCCCAGCCTCAGGCCCAGAGGTTTCCATCTCGTTCAGGATAAAATCCAAGGCCTCATCATGGCCAGCAAGGGCCTAGGTAATCCAGCCCTGTCCAGTCCTCTCACTCATTCACTGCCACTCTTCCTCCAGAGGCACTGGAGTCCTTGCCACTTCTCCAGCAGGATAAATGCGTCCCTCCCCAGGGCCTCTGTATGTGCTGTTTCCCCTGCCTGACTCTTTCACTCCCTTCAGGTCTCTACTCCAACATCACTCCTTACAGAGGCAATTCCTGACCACCCATGTAAAACTATAGCCCTCTGGGCTCGGTCTCGTTTCACTGCTTATTTTTCTTCCTCATGTATATTTTTGAACTTTTCATCTCTCCCCCCAATAAGAATGTAAGCTCCTTGATATTCAAGGCCACCCATACTCTTCCCTCTTCCAACCTCTGCCTTCCTATCACTTTCCTAGGCAAGTGCTGTGCCTGTCTTTTCCCAATCCTGAGGTCTTAACCAGACAATAAATATTTATTGACTGAATAAATGAATATCTGGTTCCAAATACAGAGTTTTCCTCACCCCAGGTCATTCCTCCCCTCAGAACTAGACCCTGGCTTCTCACCAGCAACAGGAAGAAGCCCAAAGTCAGGACAGCACTGGCTCCAAGCTCAAGCTCCACCACCTCCAAGCTGTGAGGCCTTGCAAGTCATGCCACCTCCTTATGGCTCAGAGTTCTCATCTGTCAAATGGCAATCATGGATGATACCTCATAGGGTTAGCATGAGTCCAAATATGAGAACATGCAGAACAGCTTTAAAACAGTACCTGGAGTGCAGTAAGGACTCAGAAACATAGCTACTGTGTGTGACATTCAAGGCCATCCATACTCTGCCCTCTTCCAACCTCTGCATTTCTATCCTTTTCCTAGACCAGTGATTCTCAAAGTAATTTCCCCAGACCAGCAGCATCAGCATCCCGGAGAGAATGTATTAGAAATGCAGATTCTCAGGCTCCACTCGGTACCTACTGAATTACAAACTCAGGGGACAGAGTCTTGTACTTGTGTGTTCACAAGCCTGCCAGGTGATTCTCATGCATGCTCAGGTTTGAGAACCACTGCCCTCTAGGGGGGCTTTCTGCCAGGAAAGTCAAGTGTCACAAATTATTGGTCCTGTTTCTTTATCGGCCTGTAATAAAGGAAGATCTCCACAGCCTTTCATGGCCTGATGCTGAGCGCAGTTCATTCCCCACACCTTGCCTTTGGGCTTGGCCATGTAACTTGCTGTGGGTAGCGGGATTTTGCAGGTGTGATACCAACAGAAGCTTGACATTCTTTTCTGCAGTTGGGCTTGCCTTCCTGCATTTCTGCTATTACCATGAGAAGAACATACTTGGAGAACCACTACCCCTCTCCTGGGGCTCCAGGATGAGATACCCAAAGAAGATGGGAATCAGAACTGGAGCCTGAAGCCAAGTGCAGTCGTGCCCAGCCCAGCCCAGACCAGACCAGTTCAACTCCAGCCAGCCTGCAGAGCTATGACTAAGGAAATTCAGTATTCTTGGTTGTAAGCCATCTAGAGTTTGAGGTTCTTTGTTATGCAACATGGTTGTGGCAGCAGCTGACGAATACACCAGGGGCCCTCACATGCCTTTGACTGGGCCTGATCATTCCTGCCTCTGTCTCTGTCTTCATTGGTTTCACCTAAAATAGCTACCACCGCCCCCGACTCCGTGCAGCCTCCTTCCTTCCAAATCCCACCTTAATCCCAGGACACAGCTTACACTCCACTCTACCTGCCCTCATAGCCCCCCAGAATATGTTCCTCTCAAGCCAGGCAGTTAGCTCATGGAAAAGCTCAAGTGGACTAATTTCACGAAGCAATTCATTTATGTTTTAACCTTTTTGGGGGCTCATTGCTAAACTGAGAAGCTCCTTTACTTAATACCATTACTGACTAATGACCTAGTGCAAAGGTTTGCTGTTTAACAGATCTCTTCCATGCTTCATTTTCTGCTGCTCACCTCTTTTACGATGCAAGTGGAGTTCATCCACATGTCTGGATTAGCACTCTCAACCACAGCCTCAGCCCCACAGCCACAGAACACAGCGGAGCACACCTTTGGAGCCCACCCCTGCTGGAAATAGCTCTCTTTTGTAAACAGTTAACAAGCTCATTCATCCACAGTGCATGGCTGCATGGCCCTGTGTTCACCCCGGGGTGGCCCATCACATCCTGTGGTTTTGTGCCATTCTTCCCACACCCATCCCCCACCTCTGAGACCTTGAAGATGATGGACATTAATTTGACTTCTTGTCGTGATCCCTTCTGTCACCCACAGGGTGCCTACTCCCATCACACACATTCATGCCAGACCATAGGCCTAATTGGCAAGAGGTAAGTTTCCCTCTTTGCTTTGCTCTGTGTCTCCAGAGATGAGAAAAGAACATTCACAGAGAGGCAGGAAAGCAGCCCCATCAGCTTCCCCCCGAGGCTGGCCTCAGCCACAAACTGGCTACTGGTTGCTGGGACTGTGTGGGCAGGTGCCAAGAAACGCTCACAGCAGCAATGCTTCCACCCATGCAGCTCTGTGGCCGTCGTACGCCTCCCCAATGTCCATTCCCCACTTCTAACTGCCCGGCAGAACGCTGATTTTATCTAGTGGGGAGCAACGTGCATGAACAGACAATTGCCCTCCTCAGCCTCCAATGTGCATGGGGAGAAATACAATAAGCTAGCAGTAAAAGCCACTGGATGGGATTCTTTAAAGGGGTTGGTGCCTGTCTTAGTTTGG
This sequence comes from Rhinopithecus bieti, assembly GCF_001698545.2. Lineage (NCBI taxonomy): Eukaryota > Metazoa > Chordata > Mammalia > Primates > Cercopithecidae > Rhinopithecus > Rhinopithecus bieti. The sequence continues at coordinate 5,311,167 of NW_016804694.1, forward strand.
GTTTCCCAGATGCAGACCCTGAGACAAGGATTTGAGTATGAGTAGTTTATCTGGGAGGTGGGCTCAGGAATCTGTGGTAAGGAAGTGTGGAAGGAAGTCAACACAGGGCATTTTGCTAAGCAAGTTACCACTGTGGGCAATTGGGGCCCACCCCTACTGGGAGCCCCTGGGAGCGAGCATAGACCATGTATCCACCTTTCTCCGAGGGTAAGGAAGCTGGGGTATAAATCCTCCAAACTCTGTTAAAGGCTGAGGGCTGATCCCAGGGTTGGCAACTCCCCTATGGATAGGCCACACCAGAGAAAATCTCCAGGTAGAGAATGTGAGCAAGAGCAGGAGCAGTGAGCCACACATTAAGAATAATGCAATTGACTTGCCTCAGTCCCTGACTCCATGGAGCTCCCATACCAGCTCTGAACTACCTCCTTCTGGAATGCTTTGACAGAATTGTGAACTCACAAAAGTATCTGACAGGTCTCAATCCATTTAGAAAGTTTCTTTTGCCAAGGTTAAGGACGTGCCCATGACGCAGCCTCAGGAGGTCCTGACAACACGTGCCCAAGGTAGTCTGGGTGCAGCTTGCTTTTATACATTTGAGGGAGACATAACACATCAATCAGTACATGCAAGATGTACATTGGTTCAAACTGGAAAGACAAGAGGTGGGTCACTTCGAGGTAATAGGTAGATTTAAAGATGTTCTGATTGGCAATTGGCTGAGTCATTATCAACAGAAAGGAGTGTCTGGGTAACAATGAAGGGTTGTGGAGACCAAGGTTTTATCATGCAGATGAAGCCTCCAGGTAGCAGGATTCAGAGAAAATAGATTGTAAATGTTTCTTATCAGACTTGAAGAGTCTGTTCTGTCAGTAATTCGGAAAGAGAGGAGGGTATAATGAGGCACGTGTGGCTTCCCATTCCCATCATGGCCAAGTTTTTGGAATGCTTTGACAGAATTGTGAACTCACAAAAGTTCAGGTTAACTTTGGAATGCTCTTGGCTGAGTGGAGGGGTTCATTCAATTGGTTGGGGGGCCTTAGAATTTTATTTTTGGTTTTCAGAATGATGGAAATAACCCCCAAATTTGGAAAAGCCAGATTTCTGCTACTAGAAGCACTTCACATTTTATGAAGATGTTCTTTCATGCTGTGTCATCTCTTTCCAATTTTACAACAACCTGGTGAGTTATCATTATCCCCATTTAGAAGGTGAGGAGCCTGAGGTTCAGACAAGTAAAGAGAAGGGAGATCACAAGAGCCCATGTCTGGAGCCCCTAATTCCATCTTTCTTATGGTAATTACTCAGACTCAGCTGAGGGGTTAAAAAAAATGGCTCCAGCAACTGAAATGCACATGGTATTTTTGTTTCCAAAGTGTTTCCACATATGTTACCTCTTTGGAGATAACCCCATAGAGAAAAGATATTTTATTCCAATGTTAGATGAAGCAAATCTCAAAGAGATGAGTAGTGCATGGTAGAGCTGGGATTGAACCCAGGCCTTCTGGCTTCTTCCCTCACTAGCAGTTTAGAGACCAATTCCCTAGCTGTGGATTTACAGAAACTCTGTCTACCAGTGCTGTCCAAACCCCTGATTTCACTGGGCATGATGCTGAATGCATGTCAGAATCACTGGGAGAGCCTTAAAAACGTGAATATCCAGGCACCAACACAAACTGACTCAGAATCCCTTTTTAGATGGGGGGATGCCACTCCTCAAGGGGTTCCAAAACACAGTCAGGGTTGGGAAACATGGGTGGGTAGGAAGTCCTGGGCTCAGGGTCAGAATGCCCGAGTTCCACACCTTCCCCACTCCTGGTCTGACCTGGGCTGTTAATGAGGCTGAGCGGAGCTGGATTCTGTGAACACGAACATGCCTGGAAAAGTGCAGTTGTGAGATAAGTGTTTGGTGTCGTTTTGATGGCCACCATCACAGCATCGTCCCCAAGTCCCAGGCACTCCTCCAGGCCTAACCCCATCCCTCTGTAAGCCCTTTTTGGTGTTTTCCTGGTATAGAATAAATGATATCCCCACTCCCATCTCCAAATAACCAAACATACGTAAAATTAATTGGACTGGTTCTCTTGTTATCTCTTACTGGAGGGGGAAAAAAGCTTCATTTCAGAAGAGACGGAGACCGGATACGTGCTGTAATCTCTTTACTCTTGCTAATTACTTTTTATCTTTGGAGCTCTCTCCAGCCACAGCTTTTGGAGATTGAGAAGGGAATAGCGTGGAGAAATTAGTTACCTCTAAACAGATGCTCTGAAGCTTTTCGAATCCCAGTGGTGTCACCTTCTTGAGGACAGCAAGAGGGGCAGGATGTGGAGATAGTAATACGACTTGAGACGCTCTTAGAAGGTGCCGTGAAAAACATCTCCCCATGCACAAACCTACTGTGGGTTTTAAAACTCCACCATCAGGGATTCACTCCTTTGGGTCTTTCAGAGCTCCCAATTGAAGTGAAAATATTTCTGAAAGGGGTTATACCTTATAATTTGATCCCTTAAAACCTCATCAGATCATTTTCCAAGTTTACAGCTCTGTTGGTTTTGAAAAATGGAGACACAGGAGGCAGGCTGCGGAACAGGGACTAGAAGAGAGGTCCAAGAAGAAAAAGTGGGCAGGCTCCTAGTAATCATAAGTACTCTCAGGTAACCAGTACGCCACTGCTGACTATGAAGAATGCTTTTTCAAATACATGAGTTCATTCAGTCCTCACCACAATCCTATGAAATATGCAGAAAGGAATCTCTGTTCTCATTTTACAGATGAGAAAATAAAGATGGAGAGCAGTAAAGTGATTTTCCCATGGTCCCAGGACTAGTAAATGATGGAGTTGTGTAGATGTGCTACCTGCCTTCCTATCTTCTCTACATTACTGAGGGTGCATTGTGCCTAACTTGGAAAAAATAACCCTACATTTCCTAGATTCCTTTGCAGAAATGTGTGCCCAGTGAAATGCAAGGAGAAGTTATTGGATGGGGATTCTGAGAAACTCCCCACTTTGCTTTCTTGCCCTTCTTGTTTCCATCTTTCCTATTGCATAAAGGGAGATGGGATCATTGGTGCTCCAGCAACCATTTTGTACTATTAAGTGACCTTAAGGACAGAAATTGTGTGCTGAGGATGGTAGGACAGAAAGACAGAAGGATCTGGGCTCCTGATGACCATGCTACCCAGAAAACCAATCCTAAATTATCTTCCACTGGTCTTCTTTTACGTGAGATATTATAAAACCTTATGAGTTTAAATCATACTAGTTGAGTTTTCTGTTCATCCTAATCACCACCGTGGACTTCTGACTCCAGAGTCATTTTTTTTTGTGATGCCTCTAGCAACTCCATCACTTCACAGTGGCTTACCTGGTGACATGCAACCCAGAAATCTTCATCTTGCCCATTGATTACCTGGACGATCCCAGGTGGTAGAGTGGAACCAAGCTTCTCACTGGCACCCCGTTTCCCCAACTTTGCTGGAACTTAGAAGTATGAGACTGAGTCTCGACTAAAGCTGACAGAAAATCCCTGTGGACTTCCAGAAAGCTACTCCATACTTCCCAGAAAGAGAAATTACAGCTGGTGTCCCCAACCCATGTCTCCAGCCTTAATAAGGACTCTTTGGGGCCTTAACGAGAAGTGCCTCACAGCAGGTACATAGCACAGTGGAAAGGGCTGGATGTAGAAGACTACATTTCTTAGTCTTTGCTTTGGATAACTTTGTAAAATCTACTCAATCTGTTTGAGACTAGTTTTACTATCTATAAAATGGGTTTAACATTATTGTCTTTTGCATCCTCTCTTGTAGATGTCATGTTTCAACAGTGTGAAAAAAAAAAAAATTAGAAAATACAAAATCCAAGGCAGGTTGATTTTGATTTGGGTTCTGACCAAGGAGTTACCTTTCCTCCCTGTCCACCCCTATTTCCTCCTCTATACCATTCTCTTCCTCTGCCTGTCGGTACTCAACCCACCCTTCCAGAAGAGTCCAGACCCTCTGGGGAAACAGCTGAGTCAAAGAATCTTCTCTCACAGGTCCTGTCCCTGGCATGCCCCACTCCCTTTAGAGAACACCTGTCCCTAACAGCATCTCCCTTTAGGAACACCCGTTCCCACCAGCTTCTCCCCATGGCCCCAGATCCTGAGATGTTGATTTCACGAGTAAATTTTTCTCCAACCCACAGTAGAGATGGCTGTCTTTTCATGGGGTAGGGCAGAGCTCCACTGAGATGTGGAGTGGTAAGATCCTGATGAGGTGAAAACTTGCTGAATCTGCTCTCTTGTCCTTTCTCCAGATGGAAGACAGAGCAGCAGTAAAAGACGCAGCCCCCTGCCCCAGCCCTGCAAAACTCAGTAGGGTGGTCCGGTCTCCCAGGACAGGACGTGTGTCTAACAACCACGGAAGACATAGCATGGGAAAGGGAGCCTGCAGATAGGGTCGGACGGGGGCTGGGGTGGCTGTCATCTCTCCATCTTCAGGGTCTCTCTCCTCACAGCCCCTCACTTTTCTACACGAGGATGGGGGCAGCATAACGAGCAGCACAAGGCACAGCTGCATCCCGGCTGACTGCCTCAGGAGCACGCCTGCTCTTCCCCTGGCCCTCCTGGGGACCATTCCAACATCACGCTTGGTGACAGATGTTCTTGACAACTCTTAGAGACAAGTGTTTGTGAATGTCACTTGGGCTGATAATGACATGCAGGACATTTAACTTTCCATGTCACCCCAGGGATGAAGCCAAGCTGGGGTGGGCTGTTGCTGCCTCCAGGGTGGCAGGGGAGGCTGCCTTTCCGACCTCCCTCTCCCAAACTTTCCCTACCCCTCATTGACTCCTCTCCCCTTTGTTGCTGACACCATTAGTGCCAGCCCCTTCCTGACAGGGTGGGCCCTGGCATTGAGGGACATGACAATCAGCCCTCCCCAGTCACACAGGAAACAGGCCAGGCCCCGCTTGCGGACTGTCTGTCTCCAGTGTGTCACAGCGCCTGCCTGCAGGGCTCAGCTGCGTGTACTCAGGAAGGGCAAGCAGCTTGGGAGTGCAGCCAGGATCGTTAAATAATGAGGGAGCTTATTAGCTGAAAAAAGAGCAAGGCACTATTTTATATAGCCTAATTCAAATCTGGTCTGAGTTATCCATGATTTGGGGTGATCCGTGCCTTTGCTCCTCCTTCCTGGTATGTAGACTAGACCCTGATGTTTTCAGACATCGCTCACAGCTCAGGGGTTTCTATGAAACCTTGAGGTGGTTCACTGGTGACCTGTCAATGGCCTACGTCCAGGTCTAGTTGGGTTCTCTGGGCCTCTGCCAAGATTTTTGTCTCTGACCTCAGGCCCTGGAGCTTAAATGCCTGTGAGATATGGTACCCTAACCCCAGGAGGCGAGCTGACACAGTGTCCCCAACTAGTAAAAGCAGGTGAATTTAGCAACAGTGGAAGCCATATTATCTTGATCATGGGATTCTGAAAGTCTTGAGTAGATCCACACACTATGAGAGCTGGGATCATTTAAGTTAAATGTTTTCACTCCTGCCTGAAAGTCAGGCTGCCTGCTTAGTACCCCTGGAATGGAGTCAGCCAGGTTCTATTGAACCCTTTTGGTACGGGCAGCTCACTACTTTGTGGCAGCTTTTACTTTAATCTGCTGTTGGGCAGCTTTGAGCTTTGATTTCCAGTCTGTCCAGTTCACCAAATGTTGACTCAATAGCTATTTTGGACCAGGACTTACTAAGGGCTGAGGACATGAAGATGAGCATGCATGAATATCACATGCTAGCGAGGAAGATAGATACAAAGCCAAATCATTTTGGAGCCAGATGGAGAGCAATGAGAGACATGTGTAAGGCTGTTGCTGTTGGAATTTTGTTTTTGTAACGGGCCAATGCCTACTTCCATGCACGCATGTGTGTGTGTGTGTGTGTGTGTGTGTGTGTGTGTGTGTCTTTTCCTCTTTTCCACCCACAAATTCTTCGAATAAGTTAAAGGAGCCATGACTTCTTTTCTAAGTCTTCTCATCTCCAAGGTGAACTTCTCCCATTTCACGTGAGCTTCCAGAACCTCATTCTCATCAGCCCTCCTCTGGATACACTGCAGCTTATAAACATGACTCCCAAGACTGTACCATCCAGAATTAAACATATTAAAGCTCTGCTCTGACCAGCTACAATGACTCAGCAGAACCATAACCTCTCATGATCTGACCACTATACTTCCATTAACGCAACTAAAAATGACAGGAGTCTCTCACCGGTTCCATCACATTGTGGCCATAACATCCTCAAGATCAACTACAACTCTGAGCCTAGGCACACAGAATTTTAGTCGAGCCAGATTTTCCTCACCTTGAACTTGTGCAATTGCAATTGATTCCTTGAACCAAAATGAAGATAGATGATTGACTGATTGATAGTTTTGTCAACATGCCAATTGGCCAAGCCTATTTTCTGTGTATTTATCAATCTCAATTAGAAAATACACTGGCAGTACAGAAATGGGACAGATGTTGAGGCAGAAACCAAAGGCTTTCTGGCATATTCGCATCAATTTATTAATCAATCTGGTTATCTGACCAGTTACAACTTCACTTCATCAGTTTACATTTCTCCATTTTGTCCCCAAGACAGCATGAGAGTTCACCAAATGTCCTGTACGATTGTGATGTGCTCTGTTTATGGTAGTGACTCACAGCCAGCAGAAACTCCTAGGACATTTTCCAAGTGTACCTGTCACTCCAGAGATGCTGGTCCAGCTGAGAATCACTATGCAAGTGGGGATATCTCTGAGAAGCACTGCCCTCATGAACGACAAGGGGGCAGATAAAAAGGTTGAGAACTACTGGTCCACAGCATCTCCTGAAGACATGGTTCAATGACTTGGCAAGATTTGCCCTTAGTGAACCCATGTTAGGTTAGCATTCTTTTCCAAGCGCTCACAGCTACCTATTGAGAAAGTCTTTCCAGAATTGTATAGGGACTCCATGTCTAGCCTAACACCCTAAGCATTAGAGAGTTGATTCCCTGAAAATCAGAATATTCACCCCTTTCCTGTCTCAGGCATCTCTCTGTCCATGCTATCTCAGAATCACCACCATGGGCTTGAGAACCTCATCTACTTGCTCCTTTAGTCCTTACTCACCTACATGTGACCCATCAGGGCCTGGTGACCAGAACTCATGGACGGCACTGTTATGCAGGCCTGTTGGGCTTTGGCATCCCTCTCCATAGTATTGGTCTTGTTAGGTTGAGGCTTTGGGCAAATATACAGGCTGCCTATATTCAGATTCCATCTCTGCTACTTACCCCCTGTTTAACACCTTGAGCAAGTTTCTTCTACGTAAAGTGAAATAATAGTTTTTAACCTCCTAAGGGTTTGTGAGAACTAAATGAGTTAGTGCATATAGAACCCTTAGAATAGTGACCAGCACAAATAATCCACCAATGCAGGTGTGTACTATTATTGCTGCTGTTGCTGCTGCTGCTTTTCTCCTTGCTGGGGAAGATGGAGGCAAGTTGCAAGTTGCAACTCTTTGCCTCTTATCTATTCTCATTGTAACTTCTTTCCCAACCAGCATTTTTTCTTCTTGGACATAAACATGGACTAAAAAGTCCTCTTTGGCTGCATTTAGGTTTCTCTGTACAGCATGTGCTCCTCTTCAATACTCATCTTCAGATGTAGACCTTTCCTCCCTTCTTTTGTATGCCTTCCGGTTAAAATGAGCAAGGCAGAGAGCCCTGTGCCCGCTGATGTCCACTCTTTCTAATGAGAACAATTTATTTTCTAAAAATCCAGATTCTGTATTAGAGTCTCCTATTTCTCTCAAGCCGTAATCCCTTTTAGGACAGTGGGCAGCATGACCACAGGGGTTGAGTCTGGGTGCTGAAGCCAGAGGCCGGAGTTCAAATCACAGCCCTGTCTCCTTCTGCTGTGTGTTCTTGAACAAATTTTATTTTTTAATTCTCTTGGTCTTTTATGCTTCTTCATATATCCAGAAGGATTAAATGAGATACCACCTGTAAAAGCTAAGCATCAAACACATAGTAGCCTGGCAGTAATGTTGGCCAGTGATTGCTATTACTATTACCTGGCTACAGACTTGCGCTTACTTTTTCCTCAAAAATTTTGGAAATTTGTCTTCTTTTTTTTTTTTTTTTTTGAGACAGAGTCTCACTCTGTCACCCAGGCTGGAGTGCTGTGGCCGTGGCCGGATCTCAGCTCACTGCAAGCTCCGCCTCCCAGGTTCTCGCCATTCTCCTGCCTCAGCCTCCTGGGTAGCTGGGACTACAGGCGCCGCCACCTCGCCCAGCTAGTTTTTTGTAGTTTTAGTAGAGACGGGGTTTCACCGTGTTAGCCAGGATGGTCTCGATCTCCTGACCTCGTGATCCGCCCGTCTCGGCCTCCCAAAGTGCTGGGATTACAGGCTTCAGCCACCGCACCCGGCCTGAAATTTGTCTTCTTAAGGAGAAGATTGAATTGCATATCTAACCTTCCTCTTCCACTTTCTTCCCCAGGATGGTGGATGTGATGCTAGTCTTATTTTATACTACTATTATTCTCACTGCTACTACTACTGCTAGTAGTACTATGAGTACTACCACTAATACTGATAATAATAATCTTTGAGTGTTTACTACTATATGCCCCCACTATTTGGAGGATTTCCATGCTGTATCTCCTCTTGTCTGTGTAACCAGCCCTGAGAAGTCACTATTGCTAGCTGCATTTTTTTATTCCAAGGTTTCTGATGCTTCCATTTAATTTGCATTATATTTAGAAAGTTAGTGTCTCCAGGTTCTCAATCACCAAATAAAAGCAATTTGAGTTCCCACCTTGAGTGATTACAGGAGCCTACCCCAAGCCTTCCCCTCCTCCTCCCAGGGTATCTTTGAGACCCCCGGTGAGCTGCGCCATTTTGGCAATGCTGGCATGTTGCCTTGTGGAAGCCAACATCTTCTTTCCCCCTCACAAACTGCGTTTCCCTGTGCAAACTGCAGAGCTGGTAGCTTTTTGCCTTTACATTTTTTTTTTTTTGTCAAAGTCATGACCATACAATAAATTCACAAGTAAAGAAATATATTTATTTTCAAAAGGTCAACCTCACAAGTTAGCAAAGAAATGCAAATTAAAGCAAGTGCCATTTTTCACCTCTCAAATTGGCAAAGATGAAAGTAATTATATATTCAATATTGGCAAAAGTGTGATCAAAATGAGTGCTTCCACTGGTGAAAGGGTAAATATTTATATGTAATGTATAAAGATTATAATTTACCCATAAACCAGTAATTCAACTCCTAGAAAAATATGCTAAAGAAATCACTGAATTTGCACAAATATATTTATGTGCAAAAATATCTCTCACTGTATTACTTTTAATAATGAAAAATGAGAAACCACCTGAATGTCCAATAATAGAAGGTTAGTTAAATAAATTATAATACAGCCAAATAAAAAATATTTTAATACCATGGGAACTAAGCAAGCTGTAATGTTGAGTGGGAAGAATTAAGATACAGAATATACACTAGATTGATTATAAATACCATTTGAATGAACTCAGACACCTTCCAAATTTCTCTTATTAACTTTGGATGGTGGGATTATAGGTAATTTTTATTTCCTTCTTCATCAATTTTCCCTACTTTCCAAATTTTCAATAAAGACTATGACTTTTATAATGAGAAAAATACATATATGCATATTTAAGTTTGACTATATGCCCCTATCTATATATTCCTATATATGTTCATATATGCATGTGGGTAAGTTCCAATACTGCTTTCTCTCCATCCTGAGACGCAACACTGCTGTCCAGACAAGACCAGTAGCTGCCAGGTAACGGGAGTTCCCCAGCTCCACTACGGTTTCCATGACACACCCAGCCTCAATCACATTGACTCTATTCTTCCCCCTGTACTCTTCTCCCACAAAGCTTCCCATCCAGAGACTCATCAACTCAGACAGTCAGAGCTGGAGGAGACCTCCAGGATGGATCAAGTATTCTTGATCTCTCTTGCACCATGGGCCCTTTGGCTGTCTGATGAAACTCATGGGATCCCATCCCCAAATAATCATTTTACATGCATAAAATAAAACACACAGAATTTCAAAGGAGACCATACATTCCTTGAGCGATAAGGTTCTAGGCCATGTCCTTCATGTTTCATATAAGGGAACTCATCTGTGGTCAGCATTTCGGCCCCTGGCTTCTGTCTCTCTGTGACCTTCTTCCCTCTGAATGACTTGTGTGATTCTATTGCAGCTTTCCACACTTAACCTCCTTTTCTACCAGACCTAGGAAAGACCCCTTGATTTTCAAAGAACTTTCCAAGGTCAATATCATTGTCTGCACTTCTAGATGAAGAGACTAAGGTCCAGGAGGTTCAGCACAGGAGAGAGGGCTGACGCTACCTGTAAGACCCAGGGGGCTCACGTGATGTGGTCTGACTCAATCAGCGCTCAATTGGGAATGCGAAGCTCTTCTCCCTCTAGGGCTCTAAGTCCGTTCTAGGGCTGCTTAGAGGACCCAGCAGAAGTCTCCCAGAGGAAAGAGACTGCCTGATGGTGAAGCCAACCCAGAGAAAAATAGAACTTCAGGGAGGTAAGAAACTGAGAATACAGGTTTGTGGGGACCTTTGATCCAGCTGAACCTGAAGCAGGTTCCTGACTTATTAATGACATGAGTCAACACACTCCCGCTCCCTTTCTCTCTCTCTTTTTTTAAAGCCAGTTTGATTCAGTTACCAAAACTGAATAAGTGCATTTAGTGAGTGTCCAAACTAAGTCAGGTATTAATTACCCCTATTTTACAGATGAGAAAACTGAGGTAGGCCAGGAGAATGAAATGACCAGCAAGTGGAAAAGCCATCATTTGAATCCCACTCTTTCTGACCTCAGAGCCTTAACCATGACTGTATATGAGTCCAGGTGAAGGTCAAATGCATTCCTCCTTGGGGGAGTCAAAACTTTCAGTCAAGAGGTCTATTCATTGTCCTTGTATATCCTCCATCTGGGCTCAGAACAGAATATTCAGAAGCTCATAGCCACATGACCACTGACCATAGCCACCCAGCCGGGAGGTGTGGTCTTTCTCTACACATATCTCTCAGGCTAACCATGTGGGTTTCTTTTCTTCTTAGCCTTGTAGTTGATGTTCTTTCTATTTCCTCTTACCTACACAAATGGCACAGTTTACCCCAGAATCCCCACAGACACCTTTGGGGAAGAGGGGTATGGATGGGAGTAGCCCCAAAGCCTCCCCATGCCCTCCTTCTTCCCCAGCCAGACACCCTCCCTGCCTTTGCCACAGCCGCTCGCTCACCTGTAAATCAGTACCTCATCATCAGAGCAGTTGTACTGCAGCTGGTACATCTTCACCCGGGGTGCTGACTTGCTGACAGACCACTTGACCAGAGCTGAGGTGGTGGTCACTTCAGACACAAGCACAGCCCGTTCTGGGGGGCTTTTGGGAGGCTCTCCGCCCCCACTGCCTCCACCTCCCCGGCTGGTCTTGCTGGAACCAGTGATGTCTGAGAGGCGGGACTTGGGGGGTGCAGTGCGGCTGGTGCTGTTGCTGAGGTGTGGCAGCTGGACGATGGAGACCTCCACCGTGGCTGTGGCCTCTCCGGCGGCATTGGCAGCAATGCAGGTGAAGGCACCACTGTCCTGAGATGTGGTGATGAAGATGTCCAGGGTGCCATTGTCATAGACAGCGGTCCTTGAGGAGTTCCCTACCAGGCGGTCATCGGGGGCTACCCAGTGGATAAGGGGGCTGGGGTCCCCGATGGCTTTGCACTTGAGTGTGGCTGCCTGGCCCTCCAGAACCAGCAGCTTGTGTGTGTGCTGGGTGATGAGAGGCGGCTCGCACACAAACTCCTCCTCACGCACATGCCAGAAGTAGCGACCCTTGAGGCCCCCCGGGGAGCCACAGGTTTCCAGGTCGTCATCTCGCTCGAGCCTCCGCAGCCAGAGAAGCTCACAATTGCAGTGAAGTGGGTTACCCCCAAAACTAAAGGACAAGGGTGGGGCAAAGGGAGTGGCTGTCAAAGCCGAAGCCTGGGAGCGGGCAAAGATGGGATCAGGGGGCAGCTTCTGCAGCCGGTTGGAGGTGAGATCCAGGCGGGCCAATTTCTGCAGGTCTGCAAAGGTGCCCTCAGCAATGTGGTCCAGCAAGTTGTGGTCCAGGCTCAGCTGGTGGAGGTTGACCATGCGCCGCACGGAGTCCCACGGCAGGCCATGGAGGTTGTTGTAGGAGAGGTCCAGGTCCTCCAGTGTCAGCAGGAAGTCCTCAAAAGCCTCATCTGCAATGCCGCCCAGCTGGTTGTTGTTCACAATAAGGTGTTGCAGGTTGACCAGGCCCCGGAGGGTGTCCTCCCCAAGGCTTGGCAGCCGATTGCTATCGAGATGCAGGGAGCGGAGGCTCTCGAGGTCCAGAAAGGAAAAGGGCTGGATGTGGCTGATGGTGTTCCTGGACAGGGTCAGGTCCACCAGCCCCGTCATGTTGGCAAAGTCCTGGCGGCTGATGTGGATGATGAAGTTGCCGCCCAGACGCAGCTCCACTGTCCGCCGGTCAATATCAGGGGGTACAAAGAGCAGCCCCTTGGAGGGGCACAGGGTACCCAGTGACTCAGACAGGTTCTGGCAGACACAGTACTTGGGGCAGGCGTCGACCACAGCAAACGCCATGCCAAACGCCAGCAGGCCACCAAGCAGGGTCTCCATGGTCTGGTCACTCAGGCCACGGTGCCTGGAAAGGAGAAACACAAGATCAGGGTCAGGAGGCAAATTCCTAATGCACTCACCCAGAGCTTCCTCCCTCACATTAACTCTCACTGCTTAGGGAGTGACAGAGAATGGCATGTGCTCAGGCAAGACCTAATCTCTTCCACGAATCCCTCTAACGCAGTTTCACTGTTTCTCTTTTCCTTAGCTTCTATCACCTTCTAACACACTATTTAGTTTACTTATTTATGATGTTTACTTATTGTTTCCTGTATCAGTCCTATACGGTCAGCTCTAAAGAGGGCAGGTACTTTTGCCTGTTTTACTAACTGCTATATCCCAATTACCTAGCTCAATGCCTGGAACACAGTAGCTGCTCAATAACTATCTGTTGAATGGATGGATGGATGGATGGATGGATGGGATACCATACCATTGGCTTATCCAATAATTGAGTTTGAAAGGATGTTATGGCTGTATTTTGAGACATAATTTTACCTTCTTAATTGGTTTAGGCTTAGCATAAAATTAAATTGAACCAGCATTCCTTAAGAATGATGTTGTAGATAAGAAGAGAGTTGGTGCTGAGAGACTCCGGGGTCAGTGGGGAACTGTTTCACTAAGGAGAATCCACATAGTTCATGAATCTTTGAGAATGTGGGAAGTGAAGAAGGAGGTATGATGGGAGGCAAAGGAGTGAATTCTGAACCCTTTGTAAGCAATTAGCCTCTGTCTGGACCCTCACATACATCAGCTCTTTTGGACTCTAGGAAGTCCCTTCAGAAGGAAGGGATTATCTATACACAGATGAGGATTGCTCATGGCCTCAGAGCCTCCTTTGGATATTTACTCACAAGTTACCTTCTCCCAGAGGCCTTCCCAGATGCCCTTCCATGATCATCCCCGCCCCGCCCCACTGCATAGCCCTCTGCTCTGCTCTGTATTTTCTTCTTGAAACTTCTCTATCAACCTACTCTATGTTTTACCTATTTGTGTTCTTTATAGTTTGTTCTTTTGCTCTAGCAGTAAAGCCCCAAGAAGAAGGGACCTCATTTTATTCACCACTGCATGCCTAAAGCCTAAAGTGCTGCCTGGCACATAGTAGGTACTTTTACAAGAATGACTATGTAAGAAAGAAAGGAACAGAAATCTGACTCAGGTCTTTGTGCCTCCAAATCTCAACAGTTTCATCACTATCCTATGTTGTACTAAATGTGGCCTTATTGATGTAGTGCTTCTTGGGGCTTTACTGCTAGAGCAAAAGAACAAATGATAACCAGTCGAGGTGGACTTTTGGAAAATCATGCACACTGATTGTGTAGCACTATGCAGACCAGCATTTCTCAAATTGCCTTTTTTTTTTCTTTTTTTTGAGACAGAGTCTCACTCCATCTCCCAGGGGAGTGCAGTGGCGCAGTCTCGGCTCACTGCAACCTCCACCTCCGTGGTTCCAGTGATTCTCCTGCCTCAGCCTCCCAAGTAGTTGGGCCTACAGGCACATGCCACCATGCCCAGCTAATTTTTTGTATTTTTAGTAGAGATGGGGTTTCACCATGTTGGCCAGGCTGTTCTCAAACTCCTAACCTCAGGTGATCCACCCACCTCGGTCTCCCAAAGTGCTGGCATTACAAGTGTGAACCACCATGCCCAGCCCCTCAAATTGCCTTCTAGATGTACTAATTACAGTTCTGCAAAAATGGCTTCCAAGGCCAGTAAGTTGGGGAAGCATTGCCTACTCTTGCTTTCTCTCACAATAGCTCTATGCGCAGGAGCAAGTTTAGAAGAATTGAGAAATTCTGCTGCAGTGAAACACTAAATTAATGTTTAATTTTGCATTACTCCTATTTCTTTTTACTATAAAGACATCCCTTTTTAAAGCAACAGTTATATGTGTGTGTGTGTGTATTATATATAGTATAATATAGACAGAGAGATTATATATATATATATATAAGAGAGAGAGAGAGAGAGAGGAGAGGAGAGAGAGAGAGAGAGAGAGAGAGAGAGAGAGAGAGAGAGAGATTCTTGCTCTGTCACCCAGGCTGTAGTGCAGTGGCACAATCCTAATTCATGACAGCCTGAAACTCCTGGGCTAAAGTGATTCTCCCACATTGAACTCCTAGTAACTACAGGCACGTGCCGTCATGCCTGGCTAATTATTTTTATTTTATTTCTATTTTGTAGAGTCAGATTTTGCTATGTTGCCCAGGCTGGTCTCGAACTCCTGGCTTCAGCCTTCCCAAATGTTGGATTTACAGGCATGAGCCACCTCCCCTGGCCAATATCTTGTGGAAGTAGAGCTCCATAGCTCCCTGTTTGAGGAGCACAAATGCAGAAAAAACTAGCTTATTTTATTTTTTATTTTTTTATTTTTTTGAGACGGAGTCTTTCTCTGTCGCCCAGGCTGGAGTGCAGTGGTGCTATCTCAGTTCACTGCAAGCTCCGCCTCCTGGGTTCACGCTATTCTCCTGGACTCAGCTCCAGAGTAGCTGGAACTACAGACACCCACTACCACGCCCGGCTAATTTTTTGTATTTTTAGTAGAGATGGGGTTTCACCATGTTAGCCAGGTTGGTCTCGATCTCCTGACCTCGTGATCCGCCTGCTTTGGCCTCCTGTAATAGCTTTTTTTTTTTTTAAAGATATGTAATATATTAAAAATCTATTCCTATCATACACTTTATTATGCATATTTGAATTCCATTATTGTTCCTCTTTAAGGGTAAATCTCCTACCCGAGACCCTTCAAGGGCCAGAGGCTTGCCCTATATTTCATCTGGAGGGAGCATCACTGTAAAGTAGAAATATGATGTGAGCCAAAAATGTGACTTCAAATTTTCTAGTGCCCATGTTTTTTTTATAAAGTAAAAAGAAACAGGTGAAATTAACTTTGATAACATATTTTATATAACTAGCTATATCCAAAATATTATTTCAACATATCATCAATATAATTATTAATGAGATGGCTAACTTTTTTATTTTACAAAGTCTTCAAAATCTGGTGTGTATTTTACCCTCAGAGCACATTTCAAATGCTCACTAGCCATATGTGGCTATTGGCTACCATACTGGGTAGTGCTGTGAACTGTAACTCACAGACCAAATATATCCTGTCATCTGTTTTTGTAAATAAAATTTTATTAGAACACAGCCATGCTTATGTGTTTACCTACTGCCTGTGGCTTCCTTTGTGCTGCCGTGGCAGAGGTGAGCCATTGCTGCATATAACATGTGGCCACCAAAGCCTAAAACATTTACTATCTTGTCCTTTACGAAAGAGTTTGCTGACCTCTGTTCTGTAGGATATGTGTTTTTTTCCATCATGGGCACCTTCATTAAAAGTCTTGGCCAAAGTTCCACACAGCTCTGCCCTGGGCTCCCCATGAGCACCTGCCGACCCTGCCAGTCCCTGTTCTCACCAAGCTCCTACCTAAGGTAGACCAGCTTCACCTTACCCAGACCCCACCAAGTCACAGGTGTTGATACATGGAAGCTTTCCACCTGCCACCTTTCCAACTTGCTCTGTGCTCTAATGTGTTCTGGCCTTCTTGGTCTCTACTTGCTGGGGCCTCATAGAACAAAATGAGGATCTTCTCCATTTGCACTGAGTCTTGAGTTTTCTAGTTACACCTCCCTATGACTCATTGTGGTCACAGAACGAAGAAGGCTGACGTTTTTTTGGCTATGGCACCTGCTCAAATATAGTTGAGTGGTATTCTCTATACTAATGGGAGCACACGAACAGCCACAGCCACATCCAAGGATGTCCCTTGCTAATTAATCAAGAGGTGGTTGAGTGTGTGTGTGTGGCCGGGGGTAGTGTTCCATGGCCCCATGAGAAAGGCCATCTCTCTTATGAGCCCTTATCAATAAATGTGGCAGTGTTCTAAGTCTAGACAGCACTTCCCAACATTTTCAAGTCCTGACACACAGGAAATGATATTTGTCAGGTGCCCCGGGCCCGGGGCTGAGGCTATTCATGGCCTGTGCTGAATATCTTCCACTGTCTCTCCAGATCCTCTCTCCCACCCCCTCCCGCCAGCTCTGCATTCTGGAAGCCTGACCCATAGGGACTGCATCTGTGCAATATAGATGGACTGCCTCCGCCATCCTTTACGCCTTTCCACCCCTGGCTGTGTCGCCTGCCCTCTGGTAGAGACAGCAATGGCAACAGCAAGCAAAGAAGGCCCAGACACTTCCAGATGCATATCCTGGAGCTCAGAGGCACAGAGCCCATTGTTTCAAACAGTTGTGTCCTTGTAAATTATGCTAAACAAACCACATTTTTCAAAAAGTTTGTGGAGGATTAACAAACGTCTAATGAATTCAAATCTGTGACATAATAGAGCTGGGTAAATATATTTTAAGTAATCAGCATGGAAGATTACTGACAGAGAAGTGACTATTGAATCTTAATTAAAATTGTATTCTGAGAACTGTCACTTAATATATTGTTCTAACAGCCAAACAAAAGGCGGTTAAAATCCCAAGTTGGGAGGGAGACAAGGGGACTGGATGAATATGTGTAATTAGTGTATATCTAGGGTGCAAGGCCTTTCTCTTTGAGGCCAGAATTTGGACAAATGCTGGAAAGAAGAACTCCAGGCCTAGTTCCCTCTAAGTATCTTAGGGTGGTGTAGGTGGTGGAGGGGAGGAAGGATATCCTCCATCTGGGCTCACAACAGAACATTCAGAAGCTCATAGCCACATGGCAGTTAGGGAAAAGGGCTCAGACCAGGAGCAAAGAGATAAATGAAAGTGGGCAGGAGGGGCAGTGAGATTATTTGTGGGCAAAACTGAGAGAGGTGTGTGGGGATCAGAAGCGAGGCTGAAATGGATGCTGGTATCAAATGTCAGAATCAGCCTTCATAGGAGGAATCCATCTGCAAAGGAGCGAGAGCTTGTCTGCCCAGAATGTCTATGAGCCTGCTCTGGGGGGAGGCAGGGTGGCAAACAGCGGTAGATACAGGAGAGCAGGGAGAAGAAAATCAGTCCCCAAAATGAACCTACAGCATTCCAGAAAAGCAGTCCAGTCTTGGGCATTTATCCAGGATAGAAACAGTATCTCCTCCCTTCCTTGACTGGGTTTCTTCATGCAGTCTTCACAACCCTACAAGGTGAGTGCCACCATAATTGCACAAGGTACCCTTGTGCAGGCAGAAAGAGGTGTTCCTGCTGGCCTCTGGCAGGGTTCCCTCATCTGAGCAATCTCATGCAGTGAGCACTTTGCCCCACCCTACCTTGTGGCCCTGAATATTGTCATCCCCATTTTATCTACTAGGAAGTGAGGTTAAAAGAGGTTTGCGCCTGTCTAAACTCCCCTAGCTACCCTGGACAGAATCACAATTTAAACCAAGATCATCTGGCTCCAGGCCATGCTTAGAGTAAAGGAAGCCCCTCTGGAGGCTTCCATGGGCCTGGCGTGCAGAGAGACTGGCTGTCTCCACTATGGGTTTGCTTAGTAACTGGTGGCGAACCAGCTGCTTGGCTACATGCTGGCACTTGTGTTTCCTGCCTGGGGTCAGGCCTGGAAGGGACGCTGGCATTCTCGGAAGTAGAGAGGCCTAATTGGCCCAGAAAGACCCACCTGTCAGGCCCTGATAATAGTGAGTCTCTCTCACACACATACACGTGTTCAGAAATACATACTGGCAATAATAAATACAAAGTTGTGGAACTAGGCTCTTGGTTTGTAATAAAAGCCTTCGGATGTGATTTTACATTAAAACAAAAGGGAGAAACAAAGATGATGACAGAGAGTGGAAAAATAATGAACATGGTGGCAGAAAAGGAAAGTTCTTGTTCCTTGGCTTGACCACAGGCTCTCCCTGTAGCCAGAGGCTTCCTCCCTTCACTCCCCTCCCTGGGCTCTGCCTCCCAGTCAGAACCACCTCGAGCTGTTCCAGACAGAAGAGGCAACAGTTAGCAGATGGCTGGCACGATGTATGTGATATCTCTCCACCCTGATTTCCATTTAAAAGATACCTTAGCAACCAGCCGAGGAGCCACCCGCCCCTAGAGCCTGCAAATCAAGTAAGATGCCTGTCTCTGCATCAGGTAAAAAGAAATGGCCCCTCCAGGGTGCTCCAGGCCTGGAAAGTGTGAATTAATAAGAGTGGGAGGGGTTGGGATCTGCCAGGGAGAGGCAGCCGCCTGCAACTTCTTTCCAGATTTCCCCTCCCAAAGCCCCACTGCTCCCCATAAATCACACCACTCAAGGTGAGCCCTGGAGGGACCAGCTCTGGAGAAAGGGGTGGGGAAAGGAAACTTGAGTTCCACTTGGACCGGGGCATACAAGCCCAGAAACATGCTGCTTTTCTGATTTGGGAGTTGCCGGGGGTGAATGCTGCCAGCACCATGTGCCAGCTCCAGTGTGAAGCCTCTATCCCTGCCCTGCTGTCTCCAGCACATCCACCTCCCTGCAGGGTGCCCACAGACTCTCAGGAAGTGGCATTCTGAGGTTTCATCTAAGAGGTAGCATCAGTGAGTTGATTTTTAAAACCTCCTTTCCAAAGCCACCCTGTATAGAGATTCTTCTAGAATCATGAGAAGAGACAGCAGAAGCAGGCTCAATGAGTGTGTGTTGGGGTAGGAGAGGGCCCCTGCTCCACAGAGATCCCAGTCTGACAGGGGAGGCACAGCCTTTGACTTCAGGAACCTCCTAGTTTGACCTTGGAGTCACGGTTTCTAATTTGAAGGTAGGGGGAAAAGAGAGAAAGGGAGAGAGAATCCCCGAGTGAGCCTCCCGCTCTCAGAAGGTTCTAGCTTAGTGGCTGCAGAAAGACACCCACACAAGATAGGCAAGAACATTCCCTGTTCTTTCCCCAAACAAAACCTTGGGGACAGGAGCCACATCCTGAATCTCCAAACTTCTTCATAAACCCGGTAAAAACAGCAGTCTGGTAACACAGACAACAGGAAAAAAAAAGACAAAATAACGTCTAAAACATCAAAAGGGCAGAATGAGCCCATTAGGCTCTTTTTAAACTTCTATTGTGCAAGATAAGCAATTGTTATCATAAGTAAGTTATTAAGCTCAGAACCGCTTCCCCTCTGTTCGCAATGACAGCATCATGCCTCCGTGTTAGCACGTCTATGATAGCTTTTATTGTGTGGCAACATAATTATGTGTTTGCCTGCCTTCTACCCTTGTGCACCTGGGAACCCCTTCTTGGCAGGGACTGTATGTTGCTCAGCTCTGAGTCGATGGTAGCAAACCCAGTACCTGGCACTGAGTAGGCACCCGGGATATGTTTGAGGAGAGAATGAGTGAATGAATGAATAAATGAATGAATGAATGAATGGATGGATGCTCCAGCATGAACAGACACAGTAGCCCTTGACCCCTCTGACACCCTGTGTCCTCTGGCTCAATGCAAATGCATGCTTGCAACTCTGGGGCAGGCTGATTGTGCTAAAGAATTATTGCCCCCAGAGAACAGTCCCCAACCAATGCTAGTGAGGGAAATAGAGGATAAATGCCTCAACCTCCTCACCTCCTGGGTGGGACAACTCCAAGGCACATTCTACATAGTCTTCTAGAAGCCCCTAGGAGGACCGAGCCTCAGTTGCCCTTCCCAGTCACCTGCTCATTAATGCACTGTATATGGGCCTCCTTCCTTTCCCCATCTCATTTCCCCACTTCTGTTCCCTCATTTCCTGCAATCATTACCCAAATAAACTACTTACACTCAAATCCTTATTTCAAATCACTGTTCCATTTCTGGGGAATCCAGCTCAAAGCAAACTTCTTAATTATAACTGTCATTATATAAGGGACCAACTAGCTGAGCCTGGGCCACTGTAGAAACGTGAGATGCAGGGAAATAAAAAATAATCTAAAAACCATGCACGTTCTTGTTAATAACTAACAAACCCCAGCAACTTTCAGAGGAAGGAGACCTCAGTTCACATACCAATGATTGGTAGTAATAGTTTAATGGAAAACGTCTTCTATCCAGGGTATTCACGACCTGGGCTGTGCGGCACTCGCCGTCTGTTATCTTGAGACAAGTGTGAGCCAATGTGTGAATGAGTGTCTGTGCATGAATGGAGGGAGGCCTATGCACGGATGGGGTGAGGGGTGTGAACGCGGAGGCTGGAATGTGAATGGAGAGGTGTGTGTGTGTGAGGAAGATCTGTGCAATAGTGGGCGTGTGTGACTGAGTGCTCCTGAGGCTGTGTGAGTGAGGGGGCCTCACATGAATGGAGGTGAGTGAATGGGTGTGTCTCTTGATGGAGGGCTGTGTGGGTAAAGGAGGGCTGGGTTTCACCAGTAGGGGCCTGGATATGAGTGAGTCCGCCTGAGGAAGGGAGAGGGAGCACAGCTTGTTTGTTCAGCTTTGATGGAAACAAATGCTATTTTCCTGCTGTGTTGTCAACTTCGAATGCATTAATCTTCATGGTTGCCTGTGATCTGTCCCTGCTTTGGGGACACAGACAACCCACAGGCTGGCAGCTCTCAGCGTCAGTTTAGACCTTAGGCTGCTCCTCCTCTCCCTGCCTATCAGCCTCCACTCCATCCTACAGGTGTGAGTACGTGGGGGTTCTCGTGTCACACAATGAGATTTTTGCTTTGAATCAGTCATGACTTTGAAGATTTTTTGTCTAAACTGCCCTGACCCCCAACACTGCCCATGTTTCAAGCATCTTTAATTCTCAAGCAAGGTTCCAACCCTAGGAACCTGGATGGAGACCAGAGTTCCTGGATGGAAACTTCTCACCCAGAGGGTGAAGGTGGAGAATGCCCAGGAATGCATTTCCAGTCACCAGGGCCTTGCCGGGCCTTTCTCCCTCACCCAAGGTCTTCCCCAGCAGATCCAAATGCCAGGTTCCAGGCCTTGTTATCTCAGCCCCTTACTCCCTCCGGCTCTGAATCACAGAGCACCCCAGTTCACCAACACACCAGCACCCTCTGCCCTCCAAGGGCCTCGGCCTTTTACTAGTGTCCATCCAGGGGCAACCTCAGTGCAGGATCCTCTCTAGGACGGGGCTAATGAAGGGAGCAGTGGGGTAAATAATGCAAAGTGGCAGATAATCCTAAACTCATTTCCATTTGGCTGGGGAATGTTCACTCTGTGATTTACCCTCCTCTTTACGGTTGGCCCAGGTGAAAATTAAAATAGGCTTTTCTTTTTCAACCTACACAGGATAGAGGGTAGGCAAAGGCTAGGAGGCTAGGTAGCATCAAAGGTCACTGCGGCTAGACTCCATAATTACAGGCTGACACAAGACTTGAAAGTTACTGCAGGTAGGGGTTGTATTTCCTTCAGCAGACTGGGGCTCCTAGAGGACAGGGCTGAGTCTCCCCTCAGACTGAGACCCTCTGAGGATGGAGCTGGGGCTCCCTGAGGACAGGGCCCCATCTCCCCTCAGACTGGGGCTCCCTGAGGATGGATCTGCATCTTCCCTCAGTCTGGCGCTCCGTGAGGACAGGGTTGTATCTCCCCTCAGACTGGGGCTCCCTGAGTCGGGCTGTTTCCCCTCAGACTGGGGCTCCTTGAGGAGAGGGCTGAGTCTCCCCTCAGACTGGGCCTCCCTGAGAACAGGGCTTGGTCTCCCCTCAGCCTGCGGCTCCCTGAGGACACGGCTGGGTCTCCTCTCAGACTGGGGCTCCCTGAGGATGGGACTCTGTTTCCCCTCAGACTGGGGCTCCATCAGACAGGGCAATATCTTCTTTCTGTATACCAAGGATAAGCCCAAATTTCTGCCTCCTGGGTCTGAGGCTAACATGAGCAACGTCCTCCTGTTTCCTCACAGCCACCTCTCCTCACTGCATGGGGCCCTGCTGAGGGCCTGGTCTCCCTGAACACCCCTCCTGGTTGTGCAGAGCTGGGCCTCAGCAGGGCCTTGCTAGGTTGCGTCTCTTGAGCATCATGTCCTCAGGCTGCTCTGTGGAGAGTCTCATTACACAGGCCTGCGGTTATCACCCTGCCCTGTTATTATGTGTGTGGTATAACATTACGCATAGCATATTTAATCTTGGGCTCCTAATAACCCCTCTTATTATTAAAACAAAAATAATTTAGAAAATCAAATTTCCTTCCTGAAGGGCATTTGTGTTTCATTTGCCTGTTTGTGGGCGGTCAGGCAGGGTTGCTGCAGTGGAGAACAAGTTACAAAGGGATCTCACGTTGTACCGGCAAGGTCTGGTCTTTCCTTGGCCTTGGGACAGAATCCTCACCTGTTGACCAACCTGGACTTATAGGAAACCAAGATGCACAGAAACAAGATGACTTTTCAGCTGTGACTACCTTTACTGTTTTTGAGCCCCCACAAATTATTTCAGTAAACATAATTCATAGAAAACAGCTGCAATAGGGAAAAGGCCCATTTGGGGGATTCCCACAATAGGCTGCCCTATCTCACAAGCATTAGCCAGCTCTGAAGTATTTACCAAGCAGCCGCAAAAGGGTCAGGATGAGTACGGATCCGGACTTCCAGGGCCTTTGAGGGCAAAGAGAGGCTAGGCCTATATGCCATCTCTATCCCCACGCACATGCTACAAATGCTTCTCTCAAGACCAGGTATCATCCAGGCCCTGGATCCTTCCTCCCACTTTGCAAAAGGCAAATGGAGCAGAGTCTCCCTGCCTGCGGCTTTGTTTATTGTTCACCTGTGTCCTGGCAGTTCTGGGGAGAAGAGGTAGAGACACATTATCAGTCAGGGGCTTGAGAGGAAACAGATGAGGGAATCTAAGCAGTAGCTGAAGGATGTTTGATGAAGGGACCATTTAGAGAGATGTGGGCAGGGTGGGGGAACCAAGAAGAGGTGGTGTAGCACCCAGGGGGTGGCAACAGAGGGGAGCTACTCAGCCTTCTACCCCTAGCGTAAAGGGACAAAGATAGAGGGCAGTTTCTAGAACCCAGCCAGGGCATAGCCATGGGAGAAGACTTGTCCAACAGGAGGATGTAGCCCTAAGTAGACAGACACAGCTCACTGATAACCTCACACTGGGAGGGAGCTGGCCAAGGGAATTAGCCTGTCTCTTTCTCCACCCTCTCACCACCTGCCGACGCCTCCCAGTGGCCAAACCCAGTGAGAGGCCAAGGGGTAAGGAAACGTGCATGCAGTTGTCCGTACAGGTCAGCCTACCCGGGCACAGAGCAGGGCAGTTAAAGGTGGAGAGTTTATTTGGAGGAGCAAATAAATGAAAAATGACTAGCACAGATAGGTAGTCCTTCTCTCTTTTCAGCTTTCTCAATGAGTTATTGGATAATTAAGGCACTTGGAAGTATAGGAAAATGAAGAAGGGAAAGAAGGGGGAGAAGGAGAAGGGAGAAAGAGACAGAGACAGACAAGAGAGATTAATCCATTGGAAACAACAAACCCACAGACTCAAGAGCAGTAAATATGAATTCAATTTGGTTTTGCCATTTACAGAACCCAGCCTTCTAAAGAGCTGACAGGCCGATCAGATAAAAGCCGCTGTTGCCACCAAGACAGCACATTTAAATTTTTATTGCAAACACCAGGCTCCATTACCCTGGGATTTGCTCTCTGCATTCCTAATATTGTCTTTCTTCGGGTGGGAATGGGAGTATCCTGACTCTCTCTTACAACCGGATACAGCAGGAAGAGCATGCATAGGAGTTCCATAAGCTCGGTCCCTGCACTGACCCAGCCTTGAACCTCGACAAGCCACTTCTCTTTGTGCCTCAGATTCCTCATCTGGGCAATTAGGCTGGATGGGGGTCATCAATTCAAGTTTATTTCTAGCCCTGGTTTGACTAAATGTGGGCAAGGAGCAGTGAAGACTCAGAAAACCCTAGCAGTTCAGTCCACCCTGCCCAGTCTCCCTCTCAGTCCTCAAGTCCAAATAGGGCTTCTTTTTCCCTGCTTTGCAATTTTTTACTTCTCCATTTCCTCCTGCCTCTGTCTTCTTCATTTTTTTTTTTTTTTTTTACCTCCAGTCTCCTCCCTGGTGACTTTGTTTGCTGTCAAGAGCTGGAACATTGCAGTCAAGCCCTTCCTCCTTCCTGCACCCCCTCCACCTCACCCCATGGGGACCTGCTTTACTCAGCAGCAATGATTCAACCATTCAGTTAGGCTTCTGTCAAGCACCAGCCCCACATGGGCATGCAGACACGGGGTGGTGGAAAGAGCTGAATGGGACATCTTCCCTCTTCTCAGGAGGAGCTTACAAGCACATACCTGGAGAGGAGCAATCCAAGGGAGCAGGGAAGTACCTACAGGGTGTCTGGCGTTTTACACGTTACTTCATTTAAACCATTCACTAATGCAATACCATCTACCCATTTTATAAGTGGAGAAATTGAAGCCTAGGAAGCTTCCACACCTTGTTCAATAACTTATGACAAAAGGCAGAGTTGGAATCCCAGTCCAGGCATGCCCTAGCCCCTCCCAGATGACACTGTTCTCAAGGCAGAGAGCAGAGGAAGTGATAAAGTGTTATGGGAATTCTATGGAAGACTCCCCCACCAACTAGGGTAAGGGAACGCTTCTTGGAGCAGGTGGTGCCAATTGTGGCCTTGAATGGTAGGTGGTAGGATTTCAGCAGCTTGGGCCAGTTGTCTTAATGAGGACATTCAAGAGGGAAGAACAAAGATTCAAGGTATTGTGATTGGAGAGAGGTGGATCTGCCAAAGGGGAACAATTACAGGAATCTTTTTTTTTTTTTTTTTGGAGACAGAGTCTTGCTCTGTCGCCCAGGCTGGAGTGCAGTGGCGTGATCTCGGCTCACTGCAAGCTCCACCTCCCCTGTTCATGCCATTCTTCTGCCTCAGCCTCCCCAGTAGCTGGGACTACAGGTGTCCACCACCACGCCCGGCTAAGTTTTCGTATTTTTAGTAGAGACGGGATTTCACCGTGTTAGCCAGGATGGTCTACATCTCCTGACCTCGTGATCTGCCTGCCTTGGCCTCCCAAAGTGCTGCGATTACAAGCGTGAGCCACCACACCCAGTTACAGGAACCTTATAAAGGAAGTATCTTCAAGAGGCCCCGGCTTGAGAAGTGCTGGCTTAAGAAGCTTGACTTACTGGCAAGGTGGCTAGTGGTAGGCACATGGCCTCCGGGGTCCAGCCACTTTGTAGGACTAAGGAGTCCCCTCAGCTTCAATCCTGGCTTGCCTCTTTCTGGCCCAGTGGTCTTGGGCAAGTTGCTTGACCTCTCAATACCTCAGTTTCCTTACCTGTAAAATCGAATAATCTTACAAAGTTGTGAGGATTAATTGAGTCAATCCTGTAAAACACTTAACCAGGGCCAGGCACACAGTAAAATCTCAAAACAGCGTTTCCCATTACAGTTCTTATTAAGGGCACTCTCTTTAAGTTGTGACTGGCTGTTCTCAAGGAGAAGCTTTAGTAAAGAATGAATTTTAGATTGCCACCAAAATAAAAAGCTGAAATGTAAAACATATTCATAGAACTCAGCACCTCCTGGGGACCTCACCACTAGTTTAGGAAATTCTGCTGTTGTGGGTTAGATGGGCAGGAATAGAGCCGTGACTAGGAAACAATAATCAAATCTTCCTCCAGCCTGGCCGCTCCTGAATCCAAGATCAGGCTGGGTGTAGTTTGGGTGCAGGAGGTCTCCTTGCCTAGAAGAAAGGCAACCAGCAGTGGAGAGATTTTTTTAATTTTTAATTTTAATAAAGAAAGAGGCATTCCAAGGCAAAAGTGGCTAGGGCCCACAAAGGTGATCATGCAGCCCTGCTCAGGGGCACTTTCTGGGCACCTGTTATGGGGGATACAGAGGAGAAAGGATCTCCCCCTTCCCCGCTGCCCCTGCATTCCTCCTCTCTGATCATGATAGGCTTTTTAGTAACCCCCCACCCCCAGCAGCTTCCTCACTGCCAATGGCCTTGCCGGCACAGGTTCATCAGGCTTCTGTCATTGGGGCTAAGTGTATTTATTGTGCTACATCATTAGCGGTGATACGTATACATTGAACACCTGCTGTGCTGAGCGCCATACAGAGTCTGAATAAACAGTTTCTTTCTGTCCTCTGGGAGGCTGCAATCTATCAAAGGCAAGACAGAGTTTGCACAGAGGAAGACACACAATTATCTTCTTCCAGTAGGAGAGAGAGATGTGTAGGCAGGGGACAAATGACAAAAACAAAATCTGCCCTGTTTCTCCTTCAAACTAGACCTCCCAAAGAAGTGGGAGCTGTGTCCCCCCTCAGACTGGGGCTCCCTGAGGATGGGGCTGTGTCTCCTCTCAGACTGGGGCTCCCTGAGTCAGGGCTGTGTCTCCTCTCAGACTGGGGCTTCCTGAGGATGGGGCTGTGTCTCCTCTCAGACTGGGGCTTCCTGAGGATGGGGCTGTGTCTCCTCTCAGACTGGGGCTTCCTTATAACAAGGCCACACATTCCCTCATTATCCTATTAGTTTTCCAAGAACAAGGTATTTCTACTTTCTCTATTCAAGGCAAAAGACCCCACCAACCTTCTCATTAACCTCAAGCAAAGCATGTCCCCACCATATGCCTCAGTTTTCCTGTGTAAATGAGGACATTAATTACCTTTAAAGTTGTGGTAATGTTATGACATTAACCTCAAACTCAGAATTCTGCCTCACTCTCAGGCTTTCTTCTTTCCCCAAATTTGGCTACCTTTAACATCACCATAGGCAGAGCTGTCACCATCCCGTGATGTCTTCTTCCACCTGAACTAAATGGGGACCTGAGTTTAGAATCTTTCACAAGTTTGTTCCCAAGCCTTTATTTTTCTGTGAACTTCTCAGAAGCTGAAAGACTTGACTTTAGCTCAAATAATTCTCACTCTTCATTACTTCAAATGTAGATGATATCATCGTTGTCATCATCATCATCATCATCATCATCATCATCATCAAATGGTGAACACTTGAATGCTGATTCTATGCTAAGCATTTTCTGCTTTAACACATTTCATCTTCCCACCCACCCTAAGAAGTGGGTGTGGTAATTATTTCTATTTTACAGATAAGGTGAGGCCCATCAAGGTGTTTAGGTGATTCACTCTGGGTGGCCTACCTAGTAGGTGGACCCTCATCCATCTGGGCTCTCAAAAAGCTCTGTAGACATTGCCAGAGTCTAGGGACCCTAGGACTGACCTCTGTTCTCCTCCATTAGAATCAACCAACAAAATGTACACAAGGCTCTAGCCAAACAGCAATCACTTTACCATCAAGCACTGATATTAACTGATAATTAACCAAGAAAGAATGGGGAGCATGCCCTGGAGTTTCAGGGAGGCAGGCCCAGCCTTTAGGTGTCAAAAGCCATGAGTGCTCCTAGTAGGGCAGTAGCCTGTGAGAGACCGGGAGTGTGGGTCCTCCTGAGCAGTGTCCTTCACACCCATGAATCCTTCCTCCACTCATACCCATCGCTTGGCCTTGGGATTTGTGGGCTTGCTGAGTTGGGGAAGCAGCTCACACCTTCCCACTATGAAGAGGAGAAACAGAGTCAAGTGCTTGGCGGAGGCAGTGTGTTTTGTGCTTCTCTTGCAACCCCCTGGGTTTAGTGCACCCACCAAGTGCGTGCTCCCTTCCAGATCCCACTTCTGGTAGCCTCAGATAGGGTGAAAAAATAATTATTTTGAGAATCAGGAGATCAGGGTGAGCCTGAGGCCAAAAGAGACTCCCGTCTGCCAAAGTAATAATGATACCCAACAAATATATACAAATCGTAAATCTACAATTAAAGATAAAAATGAAAAAAATGAAATCTTTGCATCTTCCATCAGCCCTAATCTTTTGGATTCTTCTCTTGCTGCAATACTCAAAAAGATCAAATACATAGATGGTTAAAATATTAATGGCTGATTATCTTAAATGAGAATTCTACACTACCTTAACCAAAGGACTGAATCGCTAATGAATTTTTAGGCACTATCTCCTGACTTGTGGGGGCAGTGTCTGGAGAGATTGCAAGGCTGGGAGAGTCTAATTGTTGCTCTTAATTCACACCATATACATGTTTCCTGTCCTTTGGCAGAAGGCAGAGCCAAGGAAGCTAAACACTTCTGGCTTCAATTCCCTTGCAGAACTGGAGATTGAATGGAGGAGGCTGGCTGGAGGCTCTGTGGGCTGGGAAAGAGGTCCTGGGCCTATTTTGCCAAAGGGAGGAAGCAAGGGCAGTTTCCTTCTTTAGTTAGGAAGGGTAATAGGGAAGTCAGGCTGGGGGCTCAGAAGTGTAACCAAAGCAACCAACTCTTCCTTGATATGCAGCATGGTGCTCTTCCTCTATGGGGTGACTACCACAGCCTCTTGGTTGTTCCCTAACACCCATTTTCCTATTCTTCCCTAGTAAGAATCCCCAATTGCACATGGTGAATATAGTTAATAATAGAGTATTGTACATCTCAAAATTGCTAAGAGAGCACACTTCAAATGTTCTCACCACAAAAGCGATAAGTATTTGAGGTGATGGTTATGTTAACTAACTTGACATAATTATTCCACACTGTGTTTATAAATCAAAACATTCCTTTGTACCCCATAAATATATACAAATTGTAAATTTACAACAAAATATACAAATTTTAAAAAGAGAAAAGAAGTCCCAAGTATTATTTGGCCAAAAGACTGCCCCCAAATAAAGACTATATTTCCCATCCTCCCTTGTACTTAGTTGCAGCCACATGACTTAGTTCCAACCAAAGGGTTGTGAGGAAATGTCTACTATATCATGACCCACAAGTATTCTTAGAGAAAGGTCATGCCCGTCTTTGTTCCTTCCTGCTTTCTACTGATTGGAATGTAGATGGGGTGGGTAGAGCCTGAGCAGTTATCTTGGACCATGAGGTGGTGGTCAGGTGTTGAGAATGCAAAACAATAAGATGGAAGGAACCTGGGTACCTGGTGACCATAGCACCACCATATAGCCCTGGACTTCCTGTAGTTTGTCTCTTTTTTTCATTTCAACTTTCTATTTTAAATAGTTTAAGACTTATAAGAAGTAAAAATAGTATAAAGAGTTTCTATATACTCTTCACCCTATTTTCCCCATTGGTAACATATTACCCAGCCATAGCACAATTGACATTGGTACAATGCTATTCATCCAAATATAGACCTTATCTCTGTATTTGTTACTTGATAGAGAAATAAAATTCTGTCTCATTTGGGCTACTTTGCATTGTTTTGGTTTTATTTTTTATCACTCACAATGAAATCTATTTCTAACCAATATGAATTTCCAAAAAATATAAGGTGGCATCCCAGTCCCATCCCTGAGAAATGGATATGATAGGCAGAAGGAGCTGACGCAGATGCAGTGAACTAGAAAAACTTCAGGACAATGTAGAAAAGTTTTTTGAAACAGACAGAGATACAGGACTATCAAGTCATCCTTTCTTTCGATGGTGCTGAGAGAACTGTTCTCTCCAGCCTCCTTACCCCACCACTGACTTTGCATCCTTGCCTCACCTTCTCTACCTCAGTGCTCACCTTGATCGTGCTCGAACCACCTGCATATCCACATCTTACCTACCCAGAGCTCTGCATCTCCCTGCTAATTCTTGGAGACTTAAGATTCTCATTAGTATTGCCAGCTCCTGGCCCATCAGAGTCACATGTCAGGAGAGAGGAGTGAAGGCGGGTGACATTTGTTGGTATTTTCAACTCGGGTGAAAACAAACAAATTGCACTGAAGTTAAATGTCAAAGGCCCCTGAGCATATTGCAAGGGAGAGAGGGAGGGAGGAGCACCTCCTCACAGGGGCAGCCTTCTCCTTGTCCCTGGGTGGGTGTGCATGGGGGATGCAACCGTGCTAGAAGCCTACAAGGAGGGCAAAGTGTGCAGTGTTTGTCCAGTGTCCAACTTCATCCCGTTGTGGGCAGACTGGTTATATACATGGGCAACACCCAAGTGAGGAGATTCATTTATTCTCCATCTATTCTCTTAGAGAATATTTACTGAGAACTTACTACATACAAAAGTTGCTGTAATAGGTACGGAGGGAAGCCAACTATAAAACAAATTTTGGCTGGTCTCCACCTCCAGGGAATGGATCTCCCTTAAAGGACATAAGATGTACAAATACATAATATAAGAAGTGAATGAGTATCATCACTAGGAGTACAAAGTTCTTTGAATGCTCAGACAGAGGAGGAAGGAAGATCAGGGAAGAATTTCAGAAGCTTTGTCATGAGACCTGAAGGAGGGACAATATTTAGACATGCACAGATGTAGGCTATAGGTGCCACTCACCTCAAAGACAGCATAAATGCATCTCCATGGATATCATTATTAGCTTTGATATCACTGTTTCCTCAAACTAAAGAGAAGTGCACTAAGGGAACTAGACGTGTGTGACATAATCCAGCAGAGGAGGTTTTGTTTGTTTTACTCCTTAAACCATGGGGGAATTTCTGTGGTCTGTGAACTGATTGAAATTGTGTGCCACAGTTTTGGTGATCATGCATTTTTCTGGAAAGACTATCCACAGCCTTCATTAGAATCTCCATGGTAGAGGTGACTTCTCCCAAACTTCAATTCCTATTCCACAAGCTGACAAGAAGTGGGTCCTCACTGAATCTTGGACCATTAGTTGTCTGTCTGAATCTACTCCATGAGGAGAGGCTGGAGGTTTCTACATGTGGTTCTTCTTGCACAAGCTCTAATTCCTGAGACCTGGGTTACATGCCTCATCTGGAGAGACCCTAAAGCAGCTGCAGCTTAAGGGGGTGGGGCAAGAGATAAACAGGGGAAGGGATAAGACAAGCTCTTCACCTGGGGGAAGCAGCATCTTCTGCTTATGTCTGGCCCTGTGGTGATTGAATTATCAACCCTCAGACTTAATGAGCACTTCTCTAGTCTGACCACGCAGCCTGTGTTGGGGAGAGCAGACATTTCATTACTAGAATTCAGTGGTGCTGTGTGGATCCTGGTCTCCTGACAATTACGAGAAGGAGCTGTAGTGCCAGGCAGCAGCCTTATGTTAGTCTTGCCTTGTCAGAAACATGCCAACTCTCTGCCACTCCCTAGTCACATGTGTAGCTCTATATGACCAGGGGAGGCCAGATGCCCCTTCTAGGAGACCCAAAGTACAAAACAAATTCCCTAGTCACGTGTGTAGCTCTATGTGACCAGGAGAGGCAAGATGTCCCTTCTAGGAGACCCAAAGTACAAGACAAATGCCTTGTTTCGATGTTTCCTTGGGCTTGGACCATCTGGCTACCCAGAAAGAATGAGAAGACACATGACACCTTTCCAGATTAGGATTAAGAAAGAAATGCACAGGCTGCTGCTGGACAATTTCTAGGAATCACCATCACTCCTTCATCTTTTTACTTCCAAGGGTATCTCTCCCAACTAAAATGACTTTATGGACACCTCAGGTCACTATAGGTATCACCATTATCTTCCCTCCTACACAAGGAGAAACAAAGGCACAGGGAAAAGGCCAGGGACACTAGAAGACTCTAGGAGGATGTCCGAAGTGTCCAATCTTACCACCCAGTGAAAGTCTTCCAAGAATCAAGAACAAACATAGATCAGAATTGTTGTGTCATGTGATAATGCATGTCAGAGTTTCTCTAGGTCACCTGGCCTCAAGGACAGAGTCATGGCTGGTCAATATCAAAAGCCCAAGGCCAACCAAATCTTGGGTCAACCATGCCATAGGACTGCTCCTGTGATATTGCTGACATCCCAAACCAACAATGATTCAGAATTAGCCACATCAGCTGGCAAAGTCATGATAGCCAGTGGTGTCTCCAGTCAGGGTTAGAATGTCACTCTCTGCATTGGTGAGTCCTGAGCACTGCTGGATTATTACTTCAGGTCATCCTGACATGAGGGAAAGAGAAGTACATTTCAGCCTGTGGCTGTGTGATCCTCCCTAAATTCTCCACCCTGGAAGTCAGAAGAACTGACGATTCGACCCACCTGATTGTTTCACCAAGTCCAGAAAAACTTAGTGATGGGTGACAGGTCTCTAAAAAGAGCCACACAGACCACAAGTAGGATAGAAATGACTGAGGACATAAGGGAGGTTCCTTTGAAGCCAACTGTGTGAACATTATGGAATTATCCTTCTTCCTCAATACTTCCTTAGCATACAGAGAGGAGGGCACATACAGAGAGAGAGAAGGAAGCAGAGACTGAGAAAGAGAGGAATAGGGGAAGGGGAGAGGAGAGGAAGAGAATATACAGGAGGAACTTTAGAAACAGAAATTCCAGCATATCACACCAGCCCCCTAGGGCAAGAGATTTGGTTGTAGCCTTGGGCGACTTATGTAAAATAAGAGTGACTCATTGCTAGGTGTAAGAGATGAGGCCCATGGCAAACCGCATTGACAGAATAGGTGATTCTTCCTCAATGGGAATGTTCTATGGCACCCTGCTTCAGGCTAGAGAAGGGTACCGATCACCACTGCCAGTAGAGA
Organism: Rhinopithecus bieti; assembly: GCF_001698545.2. Taxonomy (NCBI): domain Eukaryota; kingdom Metazoa; phylum Chordata; class Mammalia; order Primates; family Cercopithecidae; genus Rhinopithecus; species Rhinopithecus bieti. The sequence continues at coordinate 5,344,214 of NW_016804694.1, forward strand.
CTCCAGCTCTCTCCAAGAAGAAATATAAAGTCTTTTCCTGTTGTGTACCATGCAGGGAACTGTCACTCTAGAAATGTCATTATGTTAATACAGTTGGAAGGAAAAAGGAAGAGGAGTGTTGGAGAGTGAAGATGTGGCAATAGGGTTGAGGGCAAAGGAGAAACTAATTGGCTGGCTTTGATATTCTCATTGTGCATTGATATGGCACAATGTGGGGGAAAGATGAATGACATCTCAGTTTTCTCTAGCTTTAAGGATCCTAAGCATCTGTGTAACAAGGATCACCCCACAACACCCACCACCACCACCCTTAGCAATACCAGACCCACCACCACCCACCACTCCTTAATAGGGTCAACACCACTGTTACTCCCCCAACTCAGACACACACACACACACACCTACATGCACACACACACACACCTCTCTTTGAGCTGACTTTGCAAACACACACACCTCTCTTTGAGTTGACTTTGATATCCAGATATTTCTTCCCTCTGAGTTAAAAAGACACTCTTTTCCCCCAAAGACATTTGCCTAGAGGGATGCATGATCAGGACTGGGTGATATGCAGGAGTATTTTCAGTTTTACTCACATCACTCACAGGGCTTTTAATTTGCTGAGGGCACATTTTGTGCCCAAGGATTAGTAAGTCACTGATACTGACGATTCTCTACAACAAACTAACTTCAACGTTCTTTTGGATGTGACAAAGCTCAAAGCAAATTGTTCCCATAAACATCCAGGCTCTGTCCATTGTTTCATCAGATTCAAAACACCTGCCAGCCTCTCCCTGCTTCAGGTGAACCCTCCAGTCCGTGTGGTTTTTGTGCTGGACTGTCTCTCTACGCCATCTCATCCTGCTAGGAATGACTCTGGGTTCCCTGAAGTGGGGTCTCCTGCCTAGTTGGGATGCTCCAAACCAAGACCATTGATCATTTAAAACCTCCTTGGATGTCTAACATGCTCAACTTTATTGATAATTAAGGAAATGCAAAGGAAAACACTTTAATTTCATTTTTTCCCAAGAGTTTGGTAGAGACAAAGATGTTTGATAACAGCCAGTGCTGGTGAGGCTGTAGTCAAACACAGTCAAACACTGTTGGGGCTGTTGGGGAGGGAGGTGCAAATTAGACAAATTATTGAATTTGTTGACATTTTTGAAAGACAATTTGGAAATATCTATAGAAATTTTAATGCTGTCCTGGGTGCATCTAGTTGGGGATGGTGTCGTGGGTGGTAAAATTTACCAAGACAGTTGTAGTTAAAGAAAGACAGATTAGAGAAAGTATGAAAATATGTTGCAAGGGTGCAATGGGCAGCACAGCAGAGAAGGGCTGTCTGCAAAGAGCCTGGGGCTGAAGGGAAGTTTCACAGGGTCATGCTGGAGGGGGTATGTGCAGAAGGAGGTCATTGTACCCTCAAATCGTTTGTGATTGGCCATCTCTCAGAACAATTGCTCATTTTTCTCCCCTACCTGGGCTCCTTCCCTACCTGGGACCCCTTCCTCGTTCTTGCTTACTTATCTTATCAGGATTCTACACTATTTACTCTTTGATCCAGCAATTTCACATCTAGGAATTTATTCTGCACAGACACTTGTACTTACACACAAAAATTTAGATATAAGAATTTTGTTACAGCATTGTTTGTAAGAGCCAAAGACTATATATAACTTAAATATTTACCTATAGCATACCCATATGTGAAATGCTGAGTTGCAAAACATAATGCATAGTGAGATCCTATTTGTATCCCTGAAAAGGACACATACACACAAACACACACATAAGCACATCTATTTATCTTTTATATGCTATCTATGTATGAGCCAGAAATTTTTTGAAAGGTTTCTCTTAGAGCTGTAACTGGGAATCTAGGACATAAAAAAGATGTCCTTTTTATTATACACAGTTTTGCACTGTTCCCATTTTTTAAATTTAAATCTATTGCTTTTATAATAAGAAGAAACTATTTATAAAGTAAATAACTGAAATGAAATTCATACCTCTTGACTCTTTCCCCTCCTCTTCGTTCTCATGGTTTCTGCCTTGGAGTCATGCTTTCCTCTCACTTGGCTTATCACAGTAGCTTTCTGTCACTCCTCAGTATGTGAAGCCTGTGCATCTCTGAGATTACTTTGCACCACTCTACCAAACACATCATGATCTCATGGCCTTACCCACCCCTCAGGCCACCAGCTGTTTGCTCCACCTCAGTTGTCACCTCAGCAGAACACTTCCATACAGCCATGTGGATTCCATGTGGGGTCTGGCGTAAGCCCCCACACCACCCTATGGCATGAGATTGGGCTTCAAGAGCAGTCCCTTAAGAGGCCAATGACACAACCTGGAAGTGCAGGGGATTTAACTCCTTATGGGGTACTAGCCAATGGAAACATCCTAAAATGGAGATAAAAGTATTACATATTCCCCCCAGGGCTCTCAAACAAACCAACAAATATCCCAGCTTTGCTCACTCTAAAGGACTGTACAAACATGAGGAGTTATCATGCAGCAGCAGCAGCAGCAGCATCACCGTCATCTTTATTGTGTTATTTTGTAGCCTTGAGCACACACGTAAGAGCACAAGATACCAGCAGTAGGGAGGAGGTGGGACTTGTCAACACGATGGGTGTGATGGAGTACCACTCCTGTGATTACATGACATTGTAGGGCAGAGGAAGTTCTGCAGATGTTATTAATGAAGGTCCCCCCATCAATTGACTTTGAGTTAATCATAAGGGAGATTATCCTGGGTGGGCCTGACCTAATTAGATGAGCCCAGAGAAGGGACTCAGCCCTTCCTGAAATCATGGAAATTCAAAGTGGGAGAGATGTTTCTCCTTCTGGCTTTGATGGCGCAAACTAGCATGTTGTGGAGAGGGCCATTCAGCTGGGAGTGGTAGGCGGACCCTAGGAAATAGGAGAGATCCCCAGGTTGACAGCCTGCAAGAGAGAAGGGGCCTCAGTTCTACAGCTTCAAGGAACGGAATTCTGCCAACAATCTCGAGGGAGCTTACAAATAGCTATTCCCCTAGAATCAAGCCTACAGATCAGAATTCCTTGACTTCAGCTGTGTGAGACCCTGAGCAAAGGAGCCACAGAAACTGCAAGGCAGTAAATCTGTGCTGCTTTAAGCCATTAAGTTCCTGCTAATTCATTATGCAATAACAAAAAACTAACACATACCCAGAAGTGTGAATTCATTTCATACTGAAAGAAGGAGGCAGCTAACTGCTTAGAAAGCCAGAGGAGAAGGACAATGAACTCCTAGGAAATGAATCTAGAAAAGAGAGACTGAGCGAAACAGGACCCAGGTGTATTCATGAAATGTGTTTCCTAAGCCTGAAGTAGCCTACTCTGTAGCTAGCCTGAGTACTTAGGGTCACTGATCTCTTTGAATCTTGTGCTCTTGTGTGTGGCCAAGGCCACAAAATAATGATCGTGTTGCTGCTGCATGGCAACTCCTTGTGTTTGCACAGCCCTTTAAAGGTAACAAAGCTGGCATAGTGGTTGGCTTGTTTGATTCTCTAAGAACCCTAAAGGGAATATTTAATACTTTTATATCCATTTTACAAATGAAGAAAATGAAAACAGATCATTGAGGGCTCTCCACAGTTACACACTTATTAAAGGCTGCCCAGGACCCAGACCTGAGGCTCACAACTCCCTCTCCAAGGAAAGAGAGAAAAGGGAAGGGTGAAAAACAGTAGCTATGCTCCTTGGGTCAAGGACACAAGAACCAACCTCAGAGGCAGCCCAACTCCCACTTACTTGTAGTCATTTTGGCACTAGGGAAAAATAGCATTCCCAGAATCACCACACGTGCTTTTCTTTAACCAGGAACACACCAACCATGCAGCTCTTCATCTTTCAGCTTAGTGAAGGATAGGGGTGGTCACCATCCAATCCCCTCCAACCATCCCAAACCACCTCCCCTGCACTCCTCCCCACCACCCTTTCCTCTGTTCTCTCCTCCTCCTCCCCTATCAAAACATACCTGTTCTAATTCCTAGTCTCTTCTCACTAAGAATATCATCACCATATGGAGGTAAAAATGGATAACAATGGTTTACATTCCTGTCCGTAAGCCAAGAGAGATGTGTATATTTTAAGAGTTTTTTCCTTAGAGTCCTAATCCAAAGGAGGGATCTTAAATATGTGGATTTAAGGCCTTGAAATATAGGTAAGCTGCTTACTCTGGAAAGAAGCCCATCATTCCACAAGGAAGTTTGGGGGAGAAAAAGGGATTATTTTCTGTTATACCAAGGGAAAGGTAAGTGGAGCTTGCCTTATTGTCAGCATAGGGTTACATCAGAAATGAGAAAACTCAGGCCAGAGTCAAGAGTCGGTGGCTCAGGCCTGTAATCCCAGTCATCCCAGCACCTTGGGAGGCTGAGGCAGGAGAAATCACTTGAGCCTAGGAAGTTGAGGCTGCAGTGAGCCATGATCGTACCTCTGCACTCCAGCCTGGGCAACAAAGCAAGGCTCTGTTTAAAAAAAAAAAAACCAGAGAAAGGAAATGATAAAATTCTTTGAAAACCTGAAGGTGCCATGATTTACCATGGGATCTTGTGCAAACATGTGTGGTAGATGTGATGAGTGCTCACCAGTATCCAGCTCTCTTCCCCTTCTAGACACTTCTCAGCCCTCTTACAGGTCTGAGAGCTCTGCGATTGCATCTGGCCAATGAAATGGAAGCAAAAGCAATGTGTGTGATTGACAGATATGATTGTCCAGCCTGTCTCCTGCCCTGCCATGAGGGCCAAGAGGGCTGTGCAGTCCAGAAGTTGTAGCTACAGGAGAATGAAGCCATCATTAGCCTGGATTGTTTAGGGTCACATATAGGACAGCTGCCCTTAAGAGTCATTCACGTGCATAGTGGATTTTGTGAGGGTGAGAAATAAACATTTGTTGTGTAAGATTGGAGGCCGCTTATTACTAAAGCATAATCTAGCCTATTCTAATTAATAGATTTCTTAACTTCACTGAGCCTGTTTTCTCTAACGTATGGAGAAAACCTGCCCAGCCTTCATCCTAGGGTGACAGTGAGGAACAGATGAAACCACTGATAACTGCTTTGTAAACAAAAGTGTATAAATTATGCCAGGTTAGATCAAGGAACGGGCAATTTGCTGGAACGGAGGTTTCACTGACAATTGGTGCAGGCAGGGATAAGCCTCACACATTAGGGAGCAGAGAGAGCTAGGCAGTGGACACACTTTTGTTTAAAAAAGGTACTATTTAGGAGCAGCAAAAAGTCCAAAGTTCTCTGAGAACAGCAATATATGTCAGTCTAGGGCTGTCCACTGCAGTCTACACACTGGTTTTTATATCCTGGCTATGTTGACAGGTGATAGTCCAGAGCAACATAAAGTCTCAGCTTTCTCCATTCCGGAGGCTCCTACTGACAGCAGGCCTGAGCTTTGAGTTAGTCAACCGAGATAGTGAAACAATTCTCTCAATTAAGCCAAACATCTGGTCAATGTAGTGAAAAATCAGTCACCAGGGTTCTGGCCACAGACCCAGGACTTCTTCCAGGCTGTAGACTCTTCCCCAGGCCCCTGCAGATGGAAGAGATGCTTCTTTAATTCCCAGCCCCTGATTTGCATGCTTCTTTCTGATTGGTGGGTGAGGCTCACATGTAATCCTGTCCTAAGGACCTACCATGAGCATAGGAGGGGCAAATTCTGTGGCCTCTGAAATATGCCTTAGAATGGAGAGCTGGATTCAGCTCAGATCCTAAAAGCACATTCGCAAGCCCGGTACTAAGTTCTGTGCTGTCTGCTGTAGAAATGCAAATTGCCATAATAAATGCCAATTATCCCAATTACCTCTAATTGTCTGGCTTATGTAGCAAGAGCATTACCATAGGAGAGGCCTACAAGGGAGAGGGTATATTTAACAGAATACCCTATCCAGGAGCTGGGTTACAAATGAAGTAGGTGAGCTGGCCCAAGAAGCCCCCTCCATAGCCCTTGGGATAGATCACCACAGAAAGATGAGGAGACTTCACAGTCTACCAGCTGCTTGGGGACAGCACTGATGCAGTGACATCTTTATGCAATGGTCATTAAATGCTATTTAAAAATATTGGCCAAGTGCTGGAGAGATAAGAGCAGAGAATATATGCTTGTTCCCTATCCCTCTTCCTTCTGGCCAACTGAGTCTATGGAACAACTAGGGGAGAGGGTAGGCTGTTGAATGAAACAATGACATTATTTTCCATCATTGTAATGTAACATTTGATTCATTCATTTATTTAATCAAGCAGCCAGGCAATCGGGAAGCATGCACTATATAACAAACATCTGGAAACAGCATTTTGAGCTGAAAAGCGACATTAGAAATTATACACACTGGGCTGGGCTCAGTGGTTCATGCCTGTAATTCCAGCAATTTGGGAGGTTGAGGTGGGACTATGGCTTGAGGCCAGGAGTTCAAGACCAACCTAGGCAACATAGCAAGAATTCGTCTCTATAAGAAAAATTAAAAAATTAGCTGGGCACGGTAGTCACACCTGCAGTCCCAGCTACTCTGAAGGCTGAAGTGGGAGGATTGCTTGAGCCCAGGAGTTCAAGGCTGCAGTAAGCCATGATCACACACTGCACTCCAGCCTGGGTGACAGAGTGAGACCCTGACTCTAAAAAAATAAAATAAAATAAAATATTTAAAAAAGAAATTATACACACTGCATGTCCAACAATCATGCCAAATGATTTCATTCCTTTGTGTAGCAAATAATTTTTTGAGCCAGGCACAATTGTAGCCCCAAAAATATAGCAGTAAACAAGATAGATCAAATCTCCAGCCACCCCACACACCAAAAAACAAAAACAAACAAACAAAAAAAATCTCTCCACCTTCAACAGAGCCTATATTATAATTTGGGGAGACAGAATACACAAGATAAATAAAGTAAACATGGTATCAGAAGGTGTTAAGTGCTAAGGAGAAAAATAAAGTATGAGAGGTGAGGGAGATTACCAGGTCTGGAATTGAAATTTAATGTAATTTGGGTGACATGAAAGAAGATGACACAAAACCTTTAGTAGCAGCAATGAGAGACTGCACCCTCCCCCAAAAACCTCACACTCTATTAGTCACTACCTGAATAGACTAGAGACAATTTGATACAATACAGAAAAATATGATCATAGGCTACCTACAAATACATTAGCTGAGGTCCCATTTGTAGTTGTGCAGGCTCATTTTTTATCAGCTTAGGTAAGAACACAAGTCTTATTGGACCTCTTAATTCTGTTACAGTATTGATTAAGGTTGAGCAAATGCAAAACGTGCAATTTACACATACCTTTGTTAAATCAAAACCTCTCCATTTACTAACAGAGCAGTAATTACTGCAAGAACTGAGGCCACCTCAGCTAAAACCAATAAATGATTTCATTTGCCAATGAAAAGAAAAACAGAGACTAAGTATTAAGTGTGGCTATGTCGCCTTGTGCTCCTGTTCTTAACCCTGGCTTGGTCCAAGGGCAGAAGCATGGGTGAGCTCAGGATGATGGAGAAAAGCCCTGGGATATTGGCTGATAGGAATGTGTGGATTACAGATGAAGCTACACAAGTCTCTCCATACTCTCTTGCAGGATTCCAGGTACCCTCTTGGCTTTGACTAAAGATGCCTCCTCCAGAAGTACATAGACTCTATTCCAGGAAACCCCTGCAGCTCCCCTCTGTACGTTATTCATAGCCTCCCTTCCCTAAGTCCTCTCTGTCTAGGAGAAAGCCTGCTCCTGCCTCGTTCTTTCCCTCCCTCATTCCAAGAATTTTTACTGACCCAGAGGCATCTAAATCTGTATCTCTCATTCAGTGCTTGTAAAGCAATCTTGGTTCATCAATGGGGCTACAATGAATACAATCACAGTGATGATATCTCACGAGTGACAGCACTTTGCAGTTTATAAAATCTTTTTTTGTCTATCATCTTGTCCAATCTTCACAATAATCCTACATCTCCATTTACAGATGAAGGCACCAAGGCTCACAGAAGGTACCCAAGGTAACAAAGAGTGGAAGCCAGGTCAGTCTGGCCACAGTGCACACGTCTACTGTTACCTTCTAAGGACCAGTTGCTTCCAGGGCCCAATGTACCCTTGTGTAGTAATAGAATTGTGGTTGGGAAGATGGCTTCCAGAAAAAAGACATTATTTCCCAGACTCCTTTGCAACTAGGTGTAGCCATGTGGCCAAGTTCTGGCGAATGAAGTGTAAGTGGTAAAGGTATAGACAACTTCTAGGAATTGTTCTTAAAGGAAGGGTTGAGATCTTCCCTCATCTCCTTCCTGCTGGCTGGAATGTGAATGTGACAGATGGAGTTGCAGTGGTCATCTTGAACCATAAGGTGGATGTGGGAGTGAAAGACATGCAGGGCAATAAGGTGCAAGGAGCTTGGACCACCTAGCTAGAGTTTCATGTAAGACGAAAATAAACTTCTATTGTCCAGTTTAGATTTTCTGTCACTCAAAGTCATACCTTGTCCTAAGTTATATAATAGTATTTTATCTACAAACAGAGCTGCCCTTGGATATCTCTCTACCTCTGCAACCAGAATGCTAATTTGGAAGCTCTTTATCTCTTCCCTGGACTGCTGCAATAGCTCCTGACTAATCTCCCCTGCTCCTAGTCTCAGTATTTCACATCCATTTTCCACTCTGTGGACAGAGGGACCTAACAATGATACTACTCTGGCTATATTCTTTCCTGGCTCAAAACCTTCAAGGGTTTCCCATTTGCTCCAAGATGGTGTTTGAACATCTTCCAATGGGTGCTAGTTTCCCACAACCACATCCCTGCCCAACTCTCTAGCGGAATCTCTACTCTTCTCTGCCCAGTGTTTTAAGCAAGCAGGGATACTTCACTCTATGTTACCTGCATTTCCCTGCATGCATCATACTATTTCTTTCTTTTCTTTATTTTTTTATTTTATTATTTTTTTTGAGGCAGGGTCTCACCCTGTCACCGAGGCTGGAGTGCAGTAGCATGATCACAGCTCACTGCAGCCTCAACCTCTTGAGCTCAAGAGATCCTCCCACCTCAGCTTCACAAGTAGCTGAGACTACAGGCATGCACCACCGTGCCCAGCTAAATGTTTGCATTTTTTTGTAGAAACAGGGCTTCACCATGTTGCCCAGGCTGGTCTTGAACTCCTGGGCTCATGCAATCACACCATTTCTTATCCATGTGTATTTTGCTCATGCCTCCTTTCCACCTTGAACAATGACCTGCCTTTATCTGGCCAACTCCTAATGTCCTTCAGTGTTAACTCAGACTTTACGCTGCAGTATGTCGTTTCTGATCTGTCTCTTATCCCTATTCTAGACTGTGTTCCACCAATGTCCAGCTCAGGTTTCTATCACTACCCTTACCACATTGCATTACAGTGATTTCATATGGGTCTATTCTTTCCACTAGACTGTGAAACCCTCCAAAGCAAGGACTGGTGTGTTTTTCATCGTTTTCTCACTAGGATCTGGTACAAAACATGGCCTAACCATTCATATTTCTGATGAATCAATAGATGAATTAGTTATAGGAGTGCTGTGGTTTGAATGTACACCTCAGAGTTCGTGTGTTGGAAACTTAATCATCAATGCAACAATGTTGAGAGTTGGGAACTTTAAGGTGATTAGGTTATGATGAATTGATGCTGTTATGGCAGGAGCAGGTTCCTGATAAAAGAGTGAGTTTGTCCATTCCCCTCCCTACTTCTGCCGTGGGATGATGCAGCAAGAAGGCCCTTGTCAGATGCAAGCCCCTTGATCTTGGGCTTCTCAGCCTCCAGAACTGTAAGAGATAAATCTCTGTTCCTTATAAATTATCCACTCTCAGGTATTCTGTGATGGCAGCACAAACGGACTAAGACAAGCAGACCCTGTTTGGTGTCTCACCCACAACTCTCAATGCCCACCATTCCCATGCATTCTGAGGGCTTCCTGCCCCAAGCACATGTGACTCTGCCTTCTGTGGCCACAAGAGTCAGTAGGCTATGGAAAACAGGTCAGAAATGCAGAAGGGTTACTCACCCCCTACTCCAAACCAGTCTCGGATGGGGGCTGGTGAATAAGCAACCCAGCCTTCTCACTGTTTAGGTAGGACGACTCTCAGGAGTAATCTACACAATTTCTTGTGGTAGGCAGAATAATGGCCCTTTATAGATGTCCACATCCTTATCCCTAGAGCCTATGAATATGTGAGGTTACGTGACAATGAGGAATTAAGGTTGCAGATATAATTACAGTTGTTAATCAGCAGACTGTAAATATTACGCTGGATTATCCTGGGTGCATCCAATATAATCAATAGGGTCCTTAAATATGAAAGAGGGAAGGAGGTGAGAAGAACTAGACCCACTGTTTCTGGCTTTGAGGGATGGGGCCATAAGCTAAGGAGTATGGGCAGCCTCTAGAAGCTGGAAAGAGCAAGGAAACAGATTCTACCCTAGAGCCCCCTGAAAGGAATGTAGCTCTGCCAGTACCTTGATTTTAGTTGAGACCCATTTTGAACTTCTGAACTACAGAACTGTAGGATCATATATTTGTTATTTTAAGCTATCAATTTTGTGATAACTTGTTACAGAAGCAACAGGAAACTAATGCACTCCTGGAAGTCTCCAGGAAACCTGAGTCTCAGGTGTTCAAATCAGTGACTTGCTTATGAGCAGCCCTATATTGGCTTCTTGCCCTTCCTGCTCTCACTTCCCTATTTCTCTATCAATGCCTCTTGAAGTCACCCCCAGATAAACTACTTACTCTCAGATCCTGACTTGGTTTACTTCTGGGAAAATCCAACATAAGATATTAATTAATTGGAGGAACCAGGGAGCTATTTGACCACAAAAACCTGGGCTCTCCTGACCCATGTAGGATTTGACTCAGATCTGATACCTGACAGCTTCAGGATCCTGAAACATCTTAGGATGTTCCCAAGAGGATCAAATTTCTGGGAATTTGGAGGCTGGAGAGATGCCCCCCAATACCAGGAGTGAGGAGGGCAGGATGGGATGGGACAGAGGTGGAGCAGCAGTGGGCTCACACTGTCCACCCAGAGAAGAACAGCAGTGACCTCTAACTTGCCCCCGCAGCCCTCAGGTAGGTTCCTGGAGGGGAAGGGAAGCTTTAACCTGGAAAAGAAAAGGCTGTGGGGGTGGAGATGGTAACTGGCAGAACAAGGCAGTAGTGGTGACAAAAGGCAATCCTCTTAAGGCCCTACAGTCTAACAGGGCTTACTTAGAATATGGCAAGAAAGAGAAAGTGGTACAGCAAGGGAAGACTTGAGGCTATCAGCTACCAACTCTCTCTCTCAATAGCCACTGAGCACTTCTTTGGGGTCTGAGATCATGGGATAATTCTCTGCAAGAGAATACAGGAGATGTAATATATGGGATGACCTTTGCAGGTCCATTCCCATCTGATGTTTGGATATTTTATGACCGTACGACAAGAAGACCAGATCATCCCAAGGAGCAGGCAGCAAAGACAAAGGGAGGGAAAATCAGGAGAACCCATAAATGTGTTAAGCAAAGGTCACCCAGATGTTGCCAGGCCATCTTTCTGCAATTTGTCGCTCTTTCAGGGGAGGTTCCAGATGGGGAAATGAAGTTCGGTCCCAGGGAGACCTTCATTGGAGGGAAGAGTCTCAGTCCCATTTTTAAAGAGCCCCAATGTTACAGGTAGAGCAAGGACACCCACCTGAAAGACAGCCATTGGCATCCAATAATGTCTAGTATAAGTAGGGGTTTCCATCATGAGGTGATATAGGCAGAAAGGTGAGGCCCCTGCTCAAGAGTCTACGAAGATTGCTCCTGCCAGAGGACAAAGACACAGGGTCCTGGGATGGACCTAGCATGAGATCTAGAGGTAAATCCACTTCTGCTTCTTCATCCCTATGCAAGTCACCCCAGACAAGCCACTTCTGTCCCTGCCTTAATTTTTTAGCTGTAAAGTGAAGACAACGTGTGCTTTACTTACTGTTATAGGATGAATATGGCCAAAATTCATAAGTATGTTGAAATCCCAAGTCCAAGTGCCTGAGAAATATAGCTGTATCTGGAGATAAGATTCTTGAAGAAATAATTAAGGTAAAATGAAGTCATATATATGGGGCCCTAATCCGATATGCCTGGTATTCTTATAAGAAGTAAAAGTGTGGACACAGACACACACAGAGGAAAGATCATGAGAAGACAGAGGGAGAAGATGGCCACCTACAAGCCAAGAGGAGAGGCCTCAAAAGAAGCCAACCCTGCTGACCCCTTGATCTGGACTCATAACCTCTAGAAGAGTGAGAAAATAAATCTCTATTGTTTAAGCCACCTGTTCTTGTTTTGGTAGACCTAGCAAAGTAATACATTTATCTCAGTATTTGGAAAGTTGAATGAGATGATGATGATGATGATGATGCGGATGATGAGTGTGTTTCAAAAATGAGGCCCTTTTCCCTGTCCCATTAGTCCTCCTTCCTAGGTCCCTACTGTTCTTTCTATCACTTGGTGAACTGAAGGGAGAGCTTTCTCCAGATCCTGTCTGAGGCAGGTCCAGCTGCCTGTGTCCTTGGAGGCTGGACCCAGCCTGCAGATACGGCAGCAGGCTCTGAGCTAGAGCCAAGACCTAAATCAGAGGAGGTGACATCCCCTCCCTTACCCTGATAGCCTTAAAAATGGTGCTGCTCCTACCTTGTAACACCCAGGAGCTGCACCAGGACATCCCTCCACCCTGCATGCACCTTGCAAACCATCACTTTACTCATCTCTGTAGTTAATGCTGGGAGTTAGTCATCTACCCGCAGCTGGGTCCTCACCAGCCACAGTGTCCACTTTGGAGCAGAGGGACAGACTTGTAACCTGGAGCCAGTCCCTTCCTTTTGAATTCCCACTGGCGGATTTGTCTTTCTAGAACATCACATTGGGTGATCATGGGCCCCTGGGCACCTAAAGCACATGTCTGGGCCTCAGTTTTTCACCTGCCACACATCTCCTCATCCTGCCTGCAGAACCTCACCTGCCAAGCCAACATGGCTCCCCAAGGCATGTGGGCTTGGGAAACAGGCAGTCATGGGCTGGGTGCAGCTGAGAAAACACAATGCCCCCTCCTTCCACACCTGCTCAGGTAATAGAAACCACAGAGAAATGGAGCCAAGTGTTTTTCCATTTAATTAACAATTTAAGAGGCTGTGTGGCTGGGTGCAGTGGCTCATGCCTGTAATCCCAGCACTTTGGGAGGCCAAAGTGGGCAGATCATGAGGTCAGGAGATCAAGACCATCCTGGCCAACGTGGTGAAACCCCTTCTCAACTAAAAATACAAAAATTAGCTGGGCATGGTGGCATGCTCCTGTAGTCCCAGCTACTCAGGAGGCTGAGGCAGGAGAATCGCTTGAACCCAGGAGCTGGAGCTTGCAGCTAGCTGAGATTGCACCACTGCACTCCAGCCTGGTGACAGAGCAAGACTTCATCTCAAAAAAAAAAAAAAAAAAGGCTGTGTGCTGCTCTCAGAGAAATTCCCTGATGGAAAGAGAGGAACTATAGCCAGTGATGAGCCCTTCTCATCCCAGGCTTCAGGTTCAGTACACCTGGCTTCCCCTTGCCTCAGCCCCTGCATTACCTGCTGCTGTCCTTGCTATTCACCTCCAACACAGGCAACTGCTGGGCCTGGGCGCACCTCCAAGGAAACACCAGGGGTGGGGATGGAGCACAAGAGACAGAGTCAGGACAGGGGGTGGGTGGCTGCACCACAGATGCCTGGAATGTCAGAGCCCCCTGAGTTAATCCCTCATCCTACAGAGGACTGCAAGGACCAGGAGTGGCAGGGTCACACCTGGAATGCCCCACCCAACCCTGGGGACAGCAGGCTGAGAAGGAAGTTGGTACATCAGATTGTGTCCAGCTGGTCTGAGCCTGACAGATGAGGCTGGGGGACAGTGGCTGAGAAAGAAAAAGGGCTAAGGGGGCCAGGGGCCCACAAGCTTGTTCAATCCAAGGCTGCAGGCAGGGGTACAGAGGAGGGTGATGTGCAGATATCTGAGAGTGTCTGGAAAAGGGGATGGGGCTCTTCTCAGTGGCTCCAGAACTGAAGCCAGGGCAGAAGGTACAGGCGCTCAACTTCCAAATGACTTTTCCCAAAATCCAAACCATAGGAAGATGGATGGCTCTGATGTCCTGCCAAAGTAATGAGTAGGCTGTCACTTCATGTGTTCAAGCAAAGGCTAGGCTGCCACCGTTCAGGGATGCTGTCATATTGTCATGCCATGGGGAGCTCTGTAAAGTGTCACATCGACTGCTGAAATCTCTCCCCAGTACACACCGAGCTGCCCTGGGAGAGGTGGTGTGGCATGCTGCTGAGCGTTCAACCCTAGAGCCAGCTGGCTCGGGTTCAAATCCCTGCTCTGCTATTGAGGAGTGGAGCTACCTGGGGTAACTCACTGCAGCCACCCCCAGCTCCAATACTGTATTAGAAGGATGACAATGGCAGTGCCACCTTAAAAGGGTTGCAGTGAGGATGGAATGAGTTAATACTGCAAGTACTTGCTCATTCTGGTTGCACAACCAGAAAGGCCACTCAGACCAGTATCCATCCTCCAGACCAGCCAGGAAGGATTTCACTTTGTATTACACTAAGAGAGGTGCCTTCTCTGGAATGACTTGCCACACATCCACAGCCAGACATATAGTTCCCTGAAGGAAGAGGGTAAGCAGGGGACCCCAATACTGCAAAGCAAGCCCCTTGAGAGGGTGTCTGAGTGCTCAGAAGCAGTGAGGGCCTATTTATTCACACTTATTTAGTGAACCTCATGCCCCAGGTATCCCAAATGCTGGAGGGCCCAGTCACAGGGACCCAATGACTTGCATTACCCAATAATAAATAGATGTCCCAACCCCACTTGCAGGGTGCTAAACATAAGCTCCCCAGTGTGTGCACAGAAGTAAAGACAATCAGGTTGTACTTATAGAAAACTTGAATTCTTCCCCCGTCAACCCCTGCACTATCCCCTCCCTCTGTCTGCTCCTCATCTTTCCTCCACATTCCCTCCAGCCCTTTCAGTTTCTCTTGTTTGGCTTCCTCCCCAGAGCTGGATAAGTGTTTCCAGGTCAAGACAATTGGTCGATTCCATCAAAACCCACAGCAGGTGGGGCTTTGAAAAAACCAGGAGCCTGCATATTTATTCTCGCAACACTTTTCACTGCTTGCCTGAACTTCTCACTTTTCTGCAGGCTGTGTTGGCATCTGAAGACCCTCTGCTGTTGGCCACAGCAGCAACTCCGGAGAAGTGGGAGGATTTAGGAGTGCAGAGAGCAGAGAAGCCGCTTTGGGCATTTTCAGCCTAATAATCCTTCCTGAGCATCCTGCCAAATGACCTTTGGGAGCAGCCTGTGGGGTACCCCTCACTACTCGCAAGCATTCAGATTCGCCCCGTGTAAGCCGAGCTGCATTTGTGCACTTCCTCCTCCTGATGCTGGTGTGGCTCAAGCCACTTCAGAAGCTGCATCCTATGCTTCCAGGGAGATCCTATGGGAGCCCTGGATGTGACCTGACTCTGAGCAGCATTTGACATGCTGATATCCTTTTTCCTCAGGCCTCTCTCCTGCCCGCACCTGCTGCCTCCCCTTTCAGGCACCTTGGCAGGCTGACTGGTAGGAACCATGTCATTCCCTAAACTGCATTTTATTGGCTCTGAACTTTCAGTGAGTGTGATTCTCCTTGGCTTGGAACCTCCCGTCTCTGTCTCTCCCACCCTGGTGTTCACACCCTTCATTCGCTCGGGGCTGCATCCGTCAGGAGCTCCTGAAGCACCTGTTTCTCTGGCTGTTTCAGAAATGGGTCTCATTGGGTGAGATGCTGGAACAGGGGACACAAAACATACACCTACCTCCTCCCTGCCTCTTGGGATTCAGCTCTCATCTCTTCTCCCACACCTCCAGATCCCTCCTCTTACCTTCTTGCTCCCCAAGATAGGTGATCTTCTGGGCCCCAAACTCCAGGGCCCCACTCTCTATTGGGTGGCAGCCAGGAGGGATGGTTATAAACTGACAAGCAGCTCCCAGCTGCCACGCCTCGGCCAGACTGCCTGTGGAGCGTCTCAGGTAGCATCCTGCCTCCTCCCAGCTTAAATGTCATGTCTCCAGGAAGCTCCCGAAAAGGAGACAGCGTGTGTCAGACTAGAAAGTGCCTCTGCTTCAAAGTTAAGAAAACCTAGGTTCGAACTCCAGCCCAGCTATCTTCTAGCCATGTTGGGGATGTGACATAGCCCCCCAGGCCTCCGTTTCCACCCCCAGTCACTGGGGGAAATGGTCATGGCCCACACTTCCCAGGGTGCTATAGATACTAATCCATTAATCCCTCACAACACCCCAGAAGGTGGGCATTACTATTATCATCCCTATTTTGTTTTTTATTTAAGTTCTGGGATACATGTGCAGAACGTGCAGGTTTGTTACACAGGTATACATGTGCCATGATTTGCTGCATCTATCAATTTAAGCCTCACATGCATTAGGTATTTGTCTTCATGCTCTCCCTCTCCTTGCCTCACAATCCCTACCAGGCTTCGGTGTATGATGTTTCTGTCCCTGTATCCACGTGTTCTCATTGTTCAACTCCCACTTATGAATGAGAACATATCATCCCTATTTTACCAGTGAGGAAACTGAGGCAGAGTGGTTACATCACCTGCCCAGGGATACATAACTAGAAACTGGCCACCTGGACTCACCATGCCCTTAACCACTATTGCACACTGCCTCGCACACATGCCTCCTCACTCACCGGATTCAAACACCCAGGTGTCCCTGGCACACGGCAGGAACACAGTCATGCAAAATGATCTTAGGGTCGTTGTTTTTTTAGATAGGGGACTTTCAGGAGGCCCACAGGGTCTAATAGGTATAGTGGGGGAAACCTGGGCACCTTCTCAGGTAAGTCGAGAGCCTTGTGTATTTGTTTCCTGGTGCTTCCATAACAAATGGCCACACACTGAGTGGATTAAAACAACAGAGATTTACCCTCTCATAGTCTAGAGGCCAGAATTCTGAAATGAAGGTGTCATCAGGGCCATGTTCCCTCAGGAGGCTCTAGAGAAGATTGCTTCCTTGCCTCTTCCAGCTTCTAGAGGCTCCTTTAAATCCTGGGCGCTCCTTGGCTGTAGCTGGATCACTTTAGCTTCTGCCTCTGTCTTTACGTGGCTGTCTTTTCTGTGCCTGTCTCTTCTCCTTTTTTTGTCTGTTATAAGGACACTAGCATTGGATCTAGGGCCTACTTTAATCCACAAATTTTTTTTTTTTTTGAGATGGAGTCTCACTCTGTCACCCAGGCTGGAGTGCGGTGGCGTGATCTCGGCTCACTGCAATCTGCAACCTCCGCCTCCCGGGTTCAAGCGATTCTCCTACCTCAGCCTCCCAAGTAGCTGGGATTACAGGGGTGAGCCACCACATCTGGCTAATTTTTGTATTTTCAGTAGAGACGGGGTTTCACCATGTTGGCCAGGCTGGTCTTGAACTCCTGACGCCAAGCAATCCTCCCGCCTCAGCCTCCCAAAGTGCTGGGATTACAGTTGTGAGCCACTGTGCCCGGCCCATAATGATTTCATTTTGAGATCCTTATTCCAAATAAGGTCATATTCTAAGGTTCCAAGTGAAATTATCATTTGGAGGTCACTATTCCATCACAAATACTCTTTTGGTTCCAGCTTCTGTTTCTTAAAACAAGAAAATGATACTAGAAGACCCTGTGCTCTTCTGGGTCTTCAAGGACAGTGACCTCAACCATCCCAAGGCTGGTCCTGAAGAGACAGCCCCAGCCACACTCACTCCCATGGTTGCTGGAGACTGGGGCTTCATGGGTAAGCAGCCACAGTGCACCCCATATGTGTAGGAGGAGCCTCCAGGGGTCAGTATGGCCCCAAATTCTCTGGGATGGGGCAGGAGACCCTTGCTCCATGGCAAACCAGCTGCAGGCTGGGCACTAGCACTGAGCCTATGTGTTTGACCAACTAAAGTGCAACAAAGGACAATCGATGTAGCGGTTCTGCTTGGAGATGGCAGCCAGACCTTGAGAGCATCGCAGGGAAGAGAAACAAGGATGTGAGCCCAGTAGGGCCCCTGGAGGAAAAATGGAAAAGGAGGGACTTGGGGGATGGCCTGGGAGGGATTCCAATCCGTATTAGAGACAAGCACGGTCTGTATGATGCTAAGCTGTGTAAGTGCAGGCGAGGAAGGTGTGGGGAGGGCAAAACGAGGTCCCAGGCCTCAGGGGCTGGTGAGGTGTCATGAGATGTGTGCTTAAGGGGTACACAGACAACTTCTATAGGTTGTGCCATCAGTACTGGAAACTGAGAAGTGTTTTTGTTTGAGTGGAAAGATACGTTATGAAGTACATGGAATAGGGATGATGAGGCTGAGGAAGGGAGCCCTGATCCCTTCCCCTAAAACTAAGCTCTTCTCACAGCTGCTTTTAAAGCAATTTCACCTTTCCTACTCTGTCGACCTCTCACTCTTGGCCATTCCACCTTGTTGTACAATTCCAGGGGGCACCATGCTTGATGTAGTCCAGGCCAGCAGTGCTCCTGGGATGTGCTGCCTGTGAGATGGGTCTACCCTTCCCAGGTTACAGAAGGGCAAACTGAGCTTCAAAGAGGATGGGTGAATTGCCCAAGGATGCACAGCTAATTAAAGGCAGGGCCTGAAAGAGTATCCAGGGATTTAGAATCCCACCCAAGTGTTTTGCCCTAGAGTGGTGGTGTGACTTTCCTATAGTTTCTTTCCGCCATAAAATATATATTAAAAGCTGTATGTTATGGTTGCATTGGTATAAGGATGAATGTAGTCCAGGCTAGATTGTGTCTGATGGGCCCAGCATGGTCTAGGAAGCCCCTTCCTGCTGGGCCCCAGCCTGGCCTGATGCCGTTCAGCCCATGCCACCTTCCTGTAACTTAGTCAGACTGGGCCTTCCAGGCCCCACCCACACTTGGGGCCTACATTATAAAGTATGCAGGCCTTTTTCCCCTCCCCACATTTACCGAAGTTCTCTGGGATGGTGCCTGCCTCCTGTCTGCCTCCATGTTTCTCCAGACTTATCTCCTCCAAGAAACCTTCTTTGATAACACAGATGTATTAGGAGCGGCCACTAGAAATTCTCTTTGTATGGAACCATCTTGAATTCTCTTTGAACCAGTGTCTCCCCAGCCTCACTGTAAGAAAGGCAGGGCCCACGTTCTCCTGTGTGTATGCAACACCACCCATCTATACTTCCAGCAAAGCCTGGTGCAGAACTGGGCACATGGGGAACCCCATAGGTGCTGAGTTAGCAGGGGTAGCCCCTAGGTCAAACTTGCTGTTTCCCATTCCCTGCTTTCCACCTGGCAAACTTGTACACACCCTTCAAAGCCTCGGCTCACCTCTCCTGGTCTCTAGAAGCCCTCCTTCATAACTTTACAGACAGAGTTCATCTCTCTACTTGCCCGCTCCCCTTAGTTCCCAGCACAGGCTCCATGGGAAGAGGATACAATGCCTTCTTCACTTTCCTTGGCTGTTTCGCCACCACACTGGGGCAATCCTGAGAGCAGGCCCGACCCACAGCCCAGGACAGGCCTCAGATGTTGGTGTCCCGATGGACATCTTCTGCCCCAGTCCAGCTCACACTTACTGGCAAGCAGAATCAGGAGTGGCATCCTATTTCCAGCCTGCCTGGGCTGGACCCCAAGGAATATCTCAGGCCTGCTACAAAGTAGCCTAGACATCTAGTTCCCCAGAGTCTTTTCCCACCTTCTCCTTTAATTAAACTCACCTTCGACTCTTGATGATCAGGAAATGGATTATCTAGGTCAGCAGTCTCCAATCCCAGTCACACATTAGACTTACAAGGAGCTTTTACAAAATTCAGTGTCTGGCTTCCCGCAGATCAATTACATCGGGATTTCTGGGAAGGGGACCCAGAGTGAGTATTTTGGGTATTTTTTAAAAGGCTCTTCAGGTGAGTCTGATGATCAGAGGGCTGGAAGTAACTCATGCTGGTGGTGGTTTTCTAATTAGAAGTGTCTGCCTTTTGTTCTCATGATGTCTTAGTTTTAGCTCATCTCCCGAGTCAAGGGCTCTCCTTGACGGCTGGTTGGGAAGAGGTCATGGTTCCTAGAACTGATGGAGATCTCAAGGGATGGTGGGACCTCGCTGCCTGCCTTCAACAAGGTTATCTACATTGTCTGTGGTCCCAGGAGAAAACCAAAACTCAGAGAGGTTAGGTGCCTTTCACAAGGTCACACAGCCAGTGGATGGCCACAATGAGTTATAAATCAGGTTATTTCAATAAAGATTTGGTGGTGGGCTGGGGCAGGGGTCAAATGAGGCTCCAGAATGGCATTGAGTGCACGTTTTCCCAGCACATCACTGGCCTTCCCAGCAGGCACTGCAGGAACAGGCAAGAGTTAGCTCCATTTCCCTCAGTAACAACTCCCTGGTGGCCTCAGCTAAGCAGCCAGCTTTGGGCACATCCTCTCCTGGTTGTCTCCTCCTAGGAAAGAGATCCCAGCTGGAGGCGCGCTCTCCCCTCCCTGCTCCTTCTAGAGCATTTTGCTGAAAGAGCTGCAGGCAAAGCTCTTTAGCGCCATGGTGGTGAGTCATCCGTACCCCTCTTTAGAGACCCGACGCTCCTCTCCAAGCCCAGGAAGGAGAGATGTTTAATTTATCAGACAATGCCACAAGATGTTGTTTACATGCACACCGGATGTAACACAGACGCAGCAAACCGTGAATATGGTAAACCTGTTTGTGGCTTCTCCTCCGTGTCATAATTAAAGAGACAGTTGATTGAATCACATGTGCAAAGTGGCAGCATCAGGGTGGGAAGCCACAGGGATAAGCCGGCACCAGGGGATGTAATGTCCTGTCCCCTGCTATGCCAGGGCGCACCCCTGCTGCCATCCTTTTCCTCTCAGATGGAATGGCTGTGTGCCCTGCTGCCCTGTACATGCTTCTTCTTCCTGTCTCCACCCCTGAGTTGGGGTCTGAGCCCATACTCTGTGCTATCATCTTATTTGGTCCTCAGAATAACCCTAGGAGACCAATGCTATTATTGGCCCATTTTACAAATTACAAATTGACAAAAAGCACTAATAATATTAATTGCCACTATTATCACCACCACCACGGTTAACATTTGTACATATTTACTCTGTGCCAAGCTCTAAGTCCCTTATACATTCATTTAATCCTTGCAATAGCCCAGTGAGTAAGTACAATTAGTATCCTTATTATACACATGGGGGAAACTGAAGAACAGTGAGGTTGAGCAACTTGCCCACAGTTACACAGCTAGAAAGCAGCAGTGAGGAAATAATCCATTCACTGATGGAGTGAGAGCAACTGGAGATCCAAGGGTCAATGGTGTAGACAGCCCACCCCTCACGGAGCAGGTGAATTAACCTGCTGAGTACCTCAGTAGCTGAACCAGGGCTTGAGCTAGGTACTGTGGTGTCCTGAATTTGGTTTCCTTCCTGTCTGACCATGCTATCGGTCCTTTCTGATATGTACATGTGTGCATGTGTGTGTGTGTTCACACATGCACATTTGTGTAGAGTGTGAGGCCACATTCTAAAATACATTTTCTATTGATACATTTAATTTGGAACCAGCTAGTGGTTTTGGCTATCCAGCTGATCACCTGGTAGGGTTCAACAAATAAACTAAGGAAGTCAAACTGAATTGAATCTAGCACCACTCCTTTCTCTGGGCTTCTAGGGACTGGAAATGTACAAAATTATACTCCGAAGAGTCGGTATAGGCAAATAGTTGAGGCGCAGGTTCTGAAATTTTGTCTGGCTTGAAACCAAGCTCCCACACATACCAGATAGAAAGCCGTAGGCATTTGCTTCACTTCTCTGTGCCTCAGTTTTCTCATTGCAAGGGGAGATGATAATGGTTCCTATCTCAGAAGTTTAAGTGAATATTAAGTTCTTAGAATGTTTGGTACCCAGCACTCAATAAATTACAGCTCTCACTATCATCTTCATCACAATTAATAGAAGCGATGTCTCTCCCAACCTCTTGCCAAAGCACACTTGGGGAGATTCCCTGTCCTCCAGCCGAGTCATAGCAACCACCACTCAGAAGAGGGCTTCCCATTCCTGAGCTGACAGTGGCTGCAGTGCCATGGGCACTGGGCCTACAAGACAAGGCACAAGGGTTTTAGTGCCAGCTCTGACACTAGACAAGTCGCTTTCTCTCACTGGGGCCTCAGTTTCCTTATCAGTAAAATGGGGAGCTTCTAAGCTACTTCTGCTAAGTTACCACTAAGTAACTTTCTAAGATCCCTTCTAGGTCTCACTTCCTAAAATTTCTAGGAGCCTCCCTCCTGTCTCTTTCCTGCTGTGGTCCCCTTTCCTGGGAGAAGCATAATCCTGAGTGTGTTTTGCTAAAACAACATGAAAGAAGGTCCTCAACTTCTAGATAAGCAAGCTGAGACTCAGCAGGAATCCAGTCAAGTTCGTGGCAGGACTGACCTGGGGCTCGGGTCTGCTGGCTCCTCGTCATCACCACAGAGCCCACCTACGAGGCTCCATGGGGGTTTGAAGACCATGCGAGGGTGGAGCCTGGGCCACATTCCTCCTTCTCTTCAGCACATGAGGCCCTGCCAGCCCTAAGAGTCTGCGCTGCTGTGAAATAAGTTTGGAAAAAATAATTTTGGCTTAAAGCCTGTTAATTTTTTCTAAGGCCTACTTCTAGGAAAATGTCAAGGATTCCTGAGAATTGATGTTTGAATGCAGACACAAATCTACTTCCCCTTTCCATGTCTTTACACAAAATCCTCATGGCCTAGTAGAAAGGATAAAAGTAAACACTGATTTAATGCTTGCTGTATACCAGGCTTTCTTCTAAGAACTTTGCATGTATTAACTTATTTACTCTTTATACAGCACTGGGTGAGTATTATTATCCCTGTTTCTCAGATGAGGAAATGGAGGCCAGATGGCTCCATTTACATGACTAGATATTGATGAAGCTGGGATTTGGTTCCACTTGTCTGGCCAGGAGTTCAGTTCAGGCTCTTTTTCTTTTTTCTTTCTTTTCTTTTCTTTTTTGAGATGAGGTCTTGCTCTTTCACCCAGACTGGAGAGCACTGGCACAATCACGGCTCACTGCAGCCTCAACCTCCCTGGGCTCAGGTGATCCTCCCACCTCAGCCTCTGAAGCAGCTGGGACTAAGAGCATGTGCCACAACACTGGCTATTTTTAAAATTTTTGTAGAGATGGGGTTCTCACTATCTTGCCCAGGCTGGTCACAACCTCCTGGGTTCAAGCAATCCTCCTGCTTCGGCCTCCCAAAGTGCTGGGATTACAGGTATGAGCCACCGCACCCAGCCTAGTTCAGACTCTTAACCACCATGTACATCAGGGATTATGCTTTGGAGTCGGGCAGTCTTAGATTTGAATCCTGACTCCTTGCCCTGCTTGCTGTGTGGCTTTAAATGAGTCTCTTATTTCTCCGGGTCCCACATGCCTCCCCTGGAAATAAGAATAAATCCCTAGCCTGAAGGGAGGGTTATGATTAGGACTTATCGATGTCACATGTCACCATGTCTCATATGGGACCAGGTGGAATACAAGCACTCATTAAATGGTAGCTATTATTTGTGACTTAAAGGAATATCAGACTGCTGACTGGGCACTTAACTGCAAAACCTAATGATTCTGAAATTCATAGTAGCTAAGATGGAGTCTAAAATAATGTCACCTATATGTCTGGAGGGAAGAGGCTTAGAAAAATCTGGGCTAAACATCCACAGAGAATCTCTCTAGAATGCTTACATATTAATTGCAAGTGCCATGCTAATTTGAGGGAGTCACCAATTGCTGATGGGCCCCTGACAAGCATCTGGGTCTGTTCAGGAACATAAATCTTCTGAAGGCTTTAGTTTTGAAGGAAGAAAAGCATTTATTGGGCTGGGTGCAGTGTCTCACGCCTATAATCCCAGCATTTTGGGAGGCCGAGGCTGCAGGATCACCTGAGATCAGGAATTCGAGACCAGCCTGACCAACACGGTAAAACCTCATCTCTACAAAAAATGCAAAATTAGCCAGGTGTGGTGGCACATGCCTGTAATCTCAGCTACTCGGGAGGCTGAGGCAGGAGAATCACTTGAACCCAGGAGGCAGAGGTTGCAGTGAACCGAGATTGTGCCACTGCCCTCCAGCCTGGGCAACAGAAAACGACTCTGTCTCAAAAAAAAAAAAAAAAAAAAAAAAAAAAAAAAAAAAAAAAAAAAAAAGAAAGAAAGAAAGAAAGAAAAGAAAACCATTTACTGAAAAGCCGTCCCTGGTTCAGAGTTTCATCAATACCAATAGATCCTCTCTCAAGGATCAAAATCAGTTTGCTTTGAATTTGCTTATTTTTTTTTGATGGGGATGGAAAGCACCTTTGAGAAACTGAGACCCTGGGAGTCTGGTGTACATGTAAGCCCAGGGAATAGTCCACGAAGGCAAACCTAAGGATAGGGCTCGCCTGTCCCTTCCAGTTGTCCAGTGACTGTGCTGAAGGCTCCCTGGGTGAGGTTAGGGTAGCAGAAGGGCAGTGTTCAGATCTGAGAGGTTCCTGTGCCCAGGGCCAGGAGATGAAGGGTGGAGACTCAGTCCCACAATCCTGTCATCCAAAGCCTCAGTTTCACAGCCCTAAAGTTGAAGATCGCTGAAATGCTACAGCACCAGGCTAGACCAAGCAATGATGCTGTTCTAAGTGCTTTACGTATGTTCACTCATCTAATCCTTCCAGCAACGCAGTGAGCTGGATCTAGCTATTGTGCTCATTTCACAATGGGGCAACTGAGGCACAGAGCAGTTACCTAGCTTGCCCAAGCAGCTAGAAGGGATACAGGGTTCTGCAGCCAGGGAGTGTGACATGGGGGCTGGCACTTGTATCCCTTTGCCCTTTGTGTTAGTGTCAGTTGCCATGTAGAAAAGGAGCTATTGTCAGGCAGGGGTGGGGAGGATGGGACTTGGGAAACCTTGGCTTCTGAAACTCACTCCTCCCGGTGGGTCCAAGTCTAAAGAGGGCTTCTCTGCTGGTCACTTGGCAGGACATGAATAGAACCAGACCCGGATGACAAGTCCCATAGAGGTCTCAGGTTCTCAAAAGAGGTCCTGGAACACAGATGGATGGACCAGAGTCAGGAGAAGATGCTAAGTTCTGAAGACCCCTGGGGACCACATGGAGGAGCCTCCACCATGTGGATGTGAAACCACATCCTCCCCTTGGGGGAATCCTGGCCCTGACACCCCCACCTGCCTGCCCAGCCATCTCCAGCGCTCCCCAAGATCTCTACTTTTCCTTCTGGCAAGGGGTACAAAGACAGCAAATAAAACTGCCAAACTTTTATTTCTTTTTCTTTTTTCTTTTTCAAAGATGTCCCTAGTCTGTGGTTGTCATGGCAACACCTACTAGCTTCTCTGAAGTCAGCACTCAGCTCCCTTCACGGCCTCAGCAGCCTCCCCCACTGCGCCCTCCTTCTGCACACCCCCGCTCTCGCCCTGCCCATCTCAGCTCCACCCTGGGCCCTGCCTCCCGTTCCTGGCCAGGCCAGCTCCCTGGGGATGGCTCAGGCTGGGGCGGAGGAGGACTTCAGAAGAACTCAGAGTACAGGCAGATAAGTGACAGTAATGAGCTCCCGGGTGGTGCAGGCCTGCCAAGGACTCCTGGACATGATTAGGGCGCCTAAGGGGCTGTGCCCACTCCACTGCCAGCTCCCTGTCCCTGCTGCAGCCACTGTCCCTCTGTTCCCTTGGCCTCTCCCCTGTTCTTGGAGCTCTCACTTCCTCCGCCAAAGCCCAGAAGGCACCAGGGTGGTTGAGAAGAAAGAGTCTGTAACAACTCATCAGCCCCTTACTTGCTGCCTGACTCTGGCAAGTTATTTCACCTCTCAGACCTCACTTTCCTCATCCACAAAATGGGTGCCTAATACTTACTTTAAGGGTTGCTGTGGGGCATAAAATAGAAAATGTGTGTCAATACCAGCTACACCGTAGATGTTAGAGTGATGCCATTACCCATCTCTGCTTTTCATTTCCATCTTCCCTTCTCCTACCATCTTCTCTCCCCTTGAACCTGGGTTTCTTTGCCCTCCCTGCTCTGTCTGCTTCCTGGACTTTCCCACTATTGCACTGGCAGAGTTGGTGGCACCCTAATGGCTTCCACCTTGGGGTTCACCCATGCTTCCCGGGGTCACAGAACTTCTTGGGGAAGGTGAGGTGGGAGGTGCTTGATCTGCAGAAGAGACAGCTTTGACCTCTGATGGGAAGCCAATGAGGGTACAAGAACAACAATGGCAACGGATCCATTTATTGAGCACTTACTGTGTGCCAGCCTCTATTTGAGGAGTTTTTCACAAATCAGCCCATCTAATTATAACTTCACACCTATGCCGAACTTACTCTTGCTGTCCCCATTTTATCTCTAGGGAAACCAAGGCTCAGAAGTGGCAGGAAATGAGGAGCAGTGATTCCATGATGTGGGTATGACAGGGAGGAAGGAAGATTACCAGGCAGCTTCCAGACGGAAGCAGGACTTCCTTCCCTCCCTTTACCCTCAAGTCTCAGTTAGGCTTTGAGACAGGTTCTGACATTATATCCCAAATCCCCTTGAGGAGCATCTGAATCCCTGAAAGCATCCTTGGTTCCAAGTTCAAGGTCACACACAGTCTCCTGCCTGCCACATCATCCTCCCTCTTGAGCCTGTCAGCATTCTTGGCTCAGAGAAAATAGCCGCCTCTGTCCCCTCTCCCTGCCAGGAGTGCGGGCTGTCTTAGCATGCACAGCAGGCAGAATTTGCTATCTCCTTTGGCAAAACTTTTACCAACGGGATCTTGAGGGGCTTTCTGTGTACCTGTGCCAGCTCCAGAGGGTCAGGACCTAGCTATGCCCCTCTTGCCACCTCTGCTTAGCAGTGAGACAGTACCAACTGCCTCCTCATCATAAAGGAAATAATTTCATTCCAGAAGGAAGGATTTATGAGAAAGCAGGCAGTGGGCCCTGACAAGGATGGAGTGTGGCGCTGATCCAGGAGACAGGGTCACCTGAGCACTCTCATTTTGGAGGCCTCTGCCAAGCTGTGTGATCGGTGGCTAGTCTCTAGTTTTCAGCTGTCTAATCCAGGCCCAAACTAAGGAGCAAGGGCTCCCCAATGGATCCTGCCCCCACCCCCTGAGCTCCAAAGCAATCCCTCCTGCCAGCTTCTCCAGAGGGCTAGTCTGGTGCCTCTCTCACTGTAATGTGCACACAAATCACCCAGGGGACCCCAGAAAAGAGCAGATCCCGGTTCAGGGAGGCTGATGGGCCCTAGATGATGTACTTCTGTGCTCCCTGGACTCTGATCCCACTAAGGGCATACTTGGAGGGGCAAGGGTCTTGGCTCACTGGAGCCACACATGCTCCTCCACTCCAACCCCTGGGATCTATTCCTGAGGAATTAGATATCAGATCATTGTTCTCAGCTGCTGACCACCCATCATCCAGGCCTGTACGGTAATATCTCCAAGCTAAGTCCACGAGCTCAGAGCCACGAAATGCAATATCCGATCCTTCCCTCAGAAGGATGCAGTCCTTGTAGGCCCCTCTAGCTCTTGTACATTGAGAGTATGTCCAGGTGAGAGCTGCCCAGGTGGGCTCTGCTATCCACACTTGCTCCTCAGCCTGATCAGACAGAGGCTGATGGGGTTCAACAGAGATCACAGAGTTCTGAGAAGATGCAATGAGAGTTTAAACGTAGCCTTGACTACTGTAAGAGACCCCGAAAAAGGATTTGAGGGTCAAAGTGGAGCACTCACAGAATTCTGCATTCATGTTTGTCATCACACTCCAACCTTGTGTAAGAAAGAAAAATTGTTAACCTACTTCCTCTTCGGTTTACTACTCTAGCTACAAAAGGGGCATTTTTCAGGCAGGTTATGTCTATAAAATGTTCAACTATCAGACCAATGTGTCTGTGCACACCCAGACATAGAAGGATAGACACGATGACATCTCAAAGTAGCTCCCAAGTCAGCGCGGAAATCTATGAATGTCCCACCCTCTCCTGGGCATCACGGAGAGAAAAAGCCCCTTCCCTACTGCAGTTTGTGGTTTTGACTTTGATTAAATCTCGAGATTAATTTTTCCCAGTGACAGAGTGGCCAGCCTGGAAGCCATAATCCCTTCAGTAGTTCAACATGTTTATGAGGGTGAGAGGATGCTTAATGCTGCAGTTAAAATGCTAAGCTGAGTAATCAGTTCATTAGAAATTTACTCAATATGTTTGCTGTCTACAGCTGGGCCCCACTCCCCTGGACAGAGATAAATCAGCAGACAATGCAGCTAGTGACAAGATAAACTCCTCCAACATCGAAAGCAAGGCTCAGAAGTGCCCTCTGACGGAGAAGAATTCTCTGGCCCAGTGCCCCTGAGGTCTTGGACAAGGCCAGGCTGCTCCCTAGAGCTGGAGAGAACTCTTGAGGTAGAGTGCACCCAACGTCTGGACTTTAAGCCCTGAAAGAACACAGGGCAAATCAGGAAAGCTGTGGCTCAAGGTCGCTTGGTTATCATGGGCTGACCAGCCAAGGGTCTTGGTTTAAGTGCCCCCAGAAGGAGATCCTGAGACAAAGATTCAAGGGCACACAGTTGATTTGGGAGGTGGGCTTTGAAAACCTGGGAGGGGAGTAGGGGAAGTGAAAAGGGAAAAAGAACGCAGCTAATAAATGTGTAATTAAGCTAGTTACAACAGGGGTAGCTGGAACTCAGCCCCACTGGGGAACTCAGAGGCGGTGCAGACATTCACATTAGTGCTACCCTTCCCTCCTGCGAGGCGAGGGTGCTGGAAGGTGAGTGCCCATCAGTCATTGTTTGAGGGCTGCTCCAGGGGCATAAATTTCTTGGCCCTTCTGGCCTATGTACTTTTCTGGGCAGAATGTGTAAGTCTAGAAGGCCCTCAAGTCAAAGATGCAGGTGTGGGCAGTGGGCCGTGGGAGTGGGGCTGATATGAACTGAAATTGTAAGGTCTGAGGGGAGATAGTGTGCCGTCCACAGAGGATGAGCAGAATCAAGTGGGAATACAGCACCCACCCAGTGAGTAATCTTAGAAGGAACTCAGGGCCCCTGGGCTAATGGGTTTCACCTCCTGACTGCAAGAAGAGCAGGATGCATCTCTAACAAAGGGCGGGACCCCTGAGCCCTGGAGCACAGAGATTCCTTGGGGAATTCAGCAGGTAGTGAAGCCTTGTGACAGATTCCTTCAGGGTTACGATGGGCTCGGGGGGATGGCGGGAGGGCATCTCAGCGGATCTGTGCCTGGATAAGGAAGGGGTAGAAGTTTGGAGAACTTGCTAGGCACTTATCTGGGTGGAGAATGAACAACAGAAGTGTCCCGTGGTTAGGATGAGGCCGCCTCATTTGAAATGTTAATAAATCATCTGGAAAAGGGAGTTACGCAGTGAAAGCTGGGGATGTGCAAATGGCACTAAGTTTTTTGAGGGAATGAAATGTCAAGCCAATGGGGATACGCTACAGAATCCCACAAGGGTGTGTACGAGTGGGCAGAAAAGTGACAGATGAGATTTGGTGTGGGCAAGTGTAAGATAATGTATTTAAAGACATATCTCAAGTGCTGTATGACTTCCTTCTGAGATGATGCATGCCACGGTGGTTTTATTTTAGGAAGAGTAGGGAGGGAAGGGGAACTGACATTTATGGTGTGGCTACTAGGTGTTCACAGGTTTTATCTTCTGGATGCAGAGTGAGGAAATGTGGTTCAGAGGGGCAGAGTAAATTGCCCAATGTCACACACCTGGGAAGGGATGGCGTTGGGATCCTGAGTCAATCTATGTTCTTTCTGGTCTGTTCCCTGAGGACATGAGCCAATGTGTAAAGTGGCCTGAAGACCACCAGGCGACAGCCATGACAGGGATTACTTCTGGGTCTGCTTCCTCTCAGGCCTGTCTGGCTCAGTCTCTTTTGCTGGTCTTTCAGTAAGACCTTTTTTGCTTTCTGCTTCCAGTAAGACTCTTTTGCTTCTGATCCTTCTTGGCCTTCTCTATTCTCTTTCCCTGGGGGAGGTCATCCAGTTCCATGGTGAGTAGACCATTTTATGCCAATGAGCCCCAAGTCCATGCCCTCAGCCCTGGCTTCACCTGAGCTCCAGACTCACCATTTGAATCTCACTGACATCACCACTGGGATGCCTCATAGGTGCTCCAGACCTGGCAGGGCATCAGTGAGTTCTTGCTTCTCCCCTTACACCTGTTCCTCCTGCAGCCTTCCTCATCTCATTAAATAGCAACTCCATGAGCCTATCCTTCCATCTCTGAAAAATGTACATGTCCCAAAAAAGTTAGCAGATGGGAAAGAGAGGTGGGCAGATAGCTGTGAAAGGTGCATGGCCACTGACTTTTGGAAATATGACCAGAAGGGATGGCTGGAAGCCCAAAGAACTGTGAAATTGATGGGGAAAAGTCAATGGGTTTCATTAGTGAATCCAAGGATGGTATGGCTAGGATTTGGAAGTGTAAAAAGACACGGCAGGATAAAACCAAAGCAAGCTACCAGGCTCACTGTGTATTGCCACATGGAGAGCCGCTGCCCACCTTCCCCAGCTGTCTGCTGGAGGTATCCTGTGCCTCTCATCCAAATCCTACTTTTTCTCTGCATCCCCTGAGCAGTCAGAATCACCCAACACTCCTAACCCCCTTTCCCCGATCTCAGCCTTGAGCCTGGTGTGGGGTGGAAGCCCCAGATTCCTCTGGCTGGTGGGCGGGGTAAAGGCTCAGCGTAGCAGTCCCTAGGCCCCCCAGTCACAGCAGCAGCCCCCAGTTTTTCCCTAGGCACGGGTTGAAAAGGAAAGGGAATGTTTTCTCTTGTTGTTGGGAAGACGAAAGCCAACCCAAAAAAGCCATAAACTCACTGGATTGGAAAATGAGAAAGTAGAATAAATAGGCTCTTAGGAGGGAAATAGGTCTTCCCTGCTCTGTGAACAGAAATAAACAAGGAGAGCACCTGTAAGGAGGAATTTACACCAGGGAATGGGTGGCTTGGCCCTGCCCAGAACCTGCAAGGAAGGGGTTCCAAGGAGCCCTGAATCTTCCTTCCAGACCAGACCTTTCTTCTCCCACTCTCCTGGCCACCTCCTTGGACCCCCAACCCCCACCACCATCCACACCGACTTCCATTCCCTCTGCCTTGCTCCTTCCTGACACCAGCACCCCCATGAGAAGTGGTCCTGTCCTCTGCTAAAATAACCCACCTATCCTCCAAGCCTCCCTCCTGTGGGAAGCCTTCCTGGACCTCTTGCTTCTGAGAACCTGAGTCCCAGGTATACAACAGACCAACTCTCCACCTGTCCCCACCACACCCTAGGCAGCTGCCTGCCATTCTGTCCCTTGACCAAGCCATTTATCAAGCCTTCTGTGGCCCATAGAATGTAATTATTCACATCTTTCAAGGCTCAGCTTCAACATCTCCTCCAGGAAGCCCTCCATGATCCCTACAACCTTTAGGAGGACTTAAGGCTTCCTCCCTGTACCCACTGAGTATTAGGGGTAGTTCCAAACCTCAGGTCTGGTATGAAGGAATTTCTACCTCCTCTGCCTCCTTGAGGGCAGGTGCATTTCCCTATCCCTCAGGGTTTCAGGGTTAGAGGATGATTAGAATTAGGGAACATTCTAGGAAGTGTAAAAAGTTAGGAGCAAACCAAAGGAAGGGAACTGACTCAGTAAAAAAAAAAAAAAAAAAAAAAAAAGTAATTGTTGGTGGAGAATTGAACTGATAATGTTGAATTTTATTTTGCTTTCAAGGTGTTGGCATAAAGATTTCACATAGCACTAAGCACATAGCCTGCTGTAAAGTCCATTCCTTCTACAGATATTTACCAAGCACCTCTCTCACCCCCGTCTATACCATAGGCACACATACACCTCACAGCACACCAGGAACCAGCAGGCACTCCCCACCCTGCCTGCCTCCGTCTCACTGCCTTCTCTGCATCCCTGCTGTCACTTTAGTGTATCTGAAATCCATTAAAGACCTCCCACCAGAAAACAAAAACACGAACGACAGAACACTAGAGTACCCTGTTCTTCTAATCACCAATTCAACAATCATCACACTTCAGAGCTGGAAGGGGACTTGGAATAAGCTCATTGGACCTCTTAACTCCACAGATGGTGAAACTGAGGACCCAAGTGGGGCAGTGCCCATCGGAGGCGTGCAGTTAAGAAGAGGCAGAGGCAGAGACACCTGCAGACCTCCTAACACCTGGTCTCCAGGCTCTCCTCAACCCACCTCAGCTTGGCCCAGTGGAGGGAGATTGTGCCTGGAGGAGGTGGCAGTGTCTGGGACACACAGGGGAGGAGATGGGTGAGAAGGAGGAAAACTGGGGGAGGAAGACAGCAGCCCAGCCTGGGAAGGGCTTGGGGGATGAGGCAGGGCTGCCTGGGTGCTGATGAGGAGGACTGGGAGGAGGGCAGAAGGACACACTTAGAACTCGGAGCGAACTCTCCTTACCCACCCTTCTCACCTTCCCTCAGGGTCTGTCTTCTTCCGCTTACTTAGGGAATAATAATGACAGAAAGGTGGAGAGTAGAGACAGAAGAGAGGACTGACCCACATGTCCTCCCTCCCATCTCTGTCCATCTGTCTCCATCTACTCACTCCCCAACCATGACTTACGCACTGCACACTCTATAGACATACCCGGGTGCCCCCAGCTCATCTCCCCATTTGCACCACCTCAGCCCCAGTTGCTGCCCCCCAAGTCCACTTCCCCATGACCTCTCTGGCCTTTCTGCTCCTCCCCTCTATGCCTCTCTGCCTGCAGCAGAGGGAGGGCCACTGCTTGCCTGGAGCCTGGAGCCTGGAGCCTGGAGCCCAGCGCCTGGAGGTCAGTCAGTTCTGGTGGGAAGAAGGGCCCAGCACCTACTGCTTTGCAGCAAGCCCAGGAGAGAAGTCAGACCCAGTAGAAGCATATCTCGTCAGGGTTTTGTAGAGGCCGGGGAGGAAATGGGTCCAATTAATCCACATTTGCCTCTCCAGATTGGAGTACAAGTGGGGAGATGGAAGAATTAACCTTTTCAAAAATGTAATTTCATAAAATCATCTTGCTTGGAACAGACTCTCTAGTTATTACTATTATTTATGGCCATGGCCATGCCTCAGGCCACCACCAGTGTGGAGAGATGGAGGAGGAGCAGCGAGGCTGCAGCTGCCTGATGGAGAGAAGAAGGGCTGCCAGTTTGAAGCCCAGGCTCAGGGCTCACGCAGCCACCCTCAGAGCCCTGTGGCCACCAGAGCTCACCTGTGGCTCTCCTGCAGAAGGATCCCCATGGGAATGGATTTTCAAGTCACTCAAGACTCTTACATGAAAATTCATTGCTCTTTGCCTTTCTTCAGCCCTGAGGACACTCTTGGAGCTGCTGATTCCCTGCTCTCCCTCTAGAGCTCACCATGTCTGGCACAGGCCACAGCATATGGCCCACTCTCAGCAGCTGCCCCTCATAGCCAGGCCTGCATTTGCTTGTGCCACCCACTAGCCCTGTCAGGACTGGAACATCAGAGAACCCTGCCACCAGAGACTTGCTCCTGGGCTCAGAGAATGGGCATTAGGCTCCCACTGCTGCCAACCTGCCTGGGGCAGGGGAGACTCCTTGCCTTTCTGGCCCTCTGTTCCCTCCCTGACTTACCGGCTTCCCTGGCTTCGATCTGGCTGCCTTCTCTTCAAGCTTTGAGTGATGCCTCACATCCTTGACTCGTCTGGATCTATGGGCCTCACCTATAAGGTGAGGGGTGTGTGCACGGTGTGCAGAAGGGACAGCCAGGAGGCCACTGTGGCCATAGAGGAGTGAGGGGGAAGAGAAGGACAAAGAGGATAGGGAAGCCACGGCGGTGGAGATGGAGGTCACGTAGGGCCTTGCAGGTCACTGGGAGAGCTTTGGCTTTTACTCTGAGTGAACCTGGGAGCCACTGCAGGATCTAAAGCAGAAGAGGGTATGACATACCGTCACCACTGATGCTCACCTGTTCTCTGGGGCCTGGTTTGCTCAAGCTGCTTCATTGTCCACACCTCAATATCTCTCCTCTTTCCCTGGGACTCCACGAATTTAACAACATTCCCTAGGTGGCCATCTTAGAGTGCACCTGGAGGGCAAGGAAAGAGACAGGTGTGGCCCCTGCGTTTGTCAAGGCCATCACCTTTTGGAAGACACAAGATTTCCTCCCTAGAAGTGCCAAAGGAAGAGTAGCCAGAGGACCCCTAGCATCCTGGCTCTGGCTCCACTCTATTTTGCTGTGTGACTTTGGGTAGGCAGCTTACCCTCTCTGAGTGTCTGTTTCCCTCTCTGGAAAATCAAGGATAGGGACCCTGTGGTCTAAGGTACCTTCGAGCCAAGACACCAATCCTCTGGAATTGGGAGGAAGGGGGAGGATGACATAGGGTCATAGACTAGTTGGGCAGGATTTCCTACATGAAAGAGCTACCCTGAGTCCCAAGGGTGAGTGAAGTGGGATGGGTGGGAAGGTGCAGTCCCTTCCTCTTGCCTGTCCTGCAAACTGCTCTCCTTCCTGCTCGGCTGTCCCCACCCCACAGCTCCCCCTGCTCCCCTCTCCTGGCCCAGCTCCTCTCTCACCCCCTTCTCTGGCACTGAGCTGGAAGCACATTGAACCTGCCAGGTTAAATCAGATCCACATGTGCAACAATTTAACAAGAGATGCATCTGTCATATGTGTGTGGTTTTTAAATAGAGGTTCCTTGGAGCCGGTTGTTTCACTCAGAATGAAAACAATTGATTATCTTTAGAGCCACTGACTGAGGCTTATCAGCCTTGATATAATCGGCCTGGGGTTTCCAGGACCCAGCACTACTCACCTGCCCTCAGGCCTGAACAGCCCTGTTCTCAGGGAGAGGTGGGCATCACTGCATGGCAGCCAGGGGCACCTTCTCTGCTGGGGCCCAGGGCAGAGGCAACAGGACCCCAAGGAGGGCACGGAAGGCCAGCCTCTCTATCATAACCAGAACCAGTTCCCAAGCCCAGAAGCAGTTAGAAGAGGAGAGGAGGGGGTCACAGGAACACTCCTCCCAACTCACTGCCCAGCAGAAGGGAAGAGAAATTCCCTACCCTGGGGAAGCTTCCATTCTAGCACTAGTGTGGTTGGTGGACAGTAACAAGACAATATATATAGGATGTTGGATAGTGGTAAGTGCTTCGGTGAAGCATCAAGCAGGTTACAGGCATGAGGGGAACGAGGACTGAGGAGCAGGAGCTCATTTGGACAGGGTGGTCAGGGGGAGGGGAGCAGGGACACTATGACATATGAAAGAACCAAGCCCTGGTGACATCTCAGAAAGGACATTCAAGGCAGAGGGAAACAACACCCTGGAGTCCTCTATGCACTGGGACCCGACCCAAGGCTGGGTGTCAGGGATGGGAAGTATGTCCCTCTATAGATGCCCCCTGCCCTTGCCAGTCCACCTTGACCTTCTGCCTCAGTTTCCCTGCATGCTACTCCAGTTTCCTGCCAGGCATTCCTCTGTATTTGGAGTCCTGACTTGAACCCTGACTCATCTGGCTGAGGAAATGGCACTTGTCTAATGCTTACCAGCTGCTTCCCAAGGGCAGAGACACTATTTTCTATATCCCAGGCTAGGTGGCATTCCACTGTGTGTGGGCAAACAAGATTCCCAGCTGGCTTTGGGTACTGCCCTCTGCCTTCCCATCTCTCATTTCAGGGCTTAACCTACTGGCCTGGACGTGCTCTCCCATACAGAGTCTGTCTAGCACCAACCCTACAATGGATGAGGCCGAATGGGACACATAAACAGCCTCCTGAGCTCTCCAGCACCTCCAGAAGCCCTAGCTCTGTTTCAATCCTCCTCCTGCCCCTTCATCCCTTGGAGTCTGGTTTCTGCCCCACTGCCTTGCAGCTGGCTTCTGCCTCTCAACTAGACTGATGTACTGCTTGGACAATCCATTTGGCTGGATGCTGGCCTCACCTCCAGACACCAACTTCCAGCTTGTAGGTCAATCCTGCCTTATCCCCATCAAGCCAGGCTCTAGAACCCCAGTCGGGGACCGGTCTCAGGTTACAATTGATCTCTGTACCCTGATCTGGCCCCATAAGGGCAGACATAATCACTAGGTATGTCTATTAGCTAGGCCAGTGTGTCTTTCACTTGAGCCTCACCTGCTGTTCTGACAAGACAGTGCTGTCCTGTGGTTCTGGAAAAGCCCAAAAGGGTGAAATGGACCTCCCCTAGGGACAGCCGGAGAGGAGCTTCCTGCTAATGTCATGGTGAGTCCTGTGTTTACAACACAAAGTAGAGTGTTAGGAATCTTAGGGAAAAACAACACAAGATGGGAAAGCAGGTTTGAAGTAGTTATGGATCTCAGGTCCAGGGTAAGACAGGACACCTGGTTCCATTCCCAGCTCTGTTCCTAACAGGGTCACCTGGGACAAGAAACATTCCTGCTCCTCAAATGTCAAATAAGGGGACTTGGACCAGATCGGCACTTCTCTCACTGTGTGCCATGGAAAGTTCCTCGGAGCCCTCTCAAAGGCTGCTCAGAGTGGAGGTGACAGCAAGGGGCTTAGTTTCCCCACCCCCATTTCCAAACAGCAGGGCTGCTTTCTTCTATTTAAGCTGCCTCAAAATGCTGTCTTTGAATAAGAGTTGAGTCTTACAAATTGCTTTAAAACCACTTCATTAGATGACTTTGAAATTCCAAGAATTAAAGATTAATCATCCGTTGATGACCTCAGCACTTGGCTCCCTGTGTCTCTCCACAACCATCCCTGCCATCATTCCTGACAATTTCATATCCTGGCAGATTACCTGTTCAACACGCAGGCCCCTTAGTCCATTGACCCTCTTAGCACCAAGGACCTCATCCTTCTCTTCAACATCCCCTCACATGGCCACAACCTAGACCTCATCATCATCCATAACACCTCACCTCTGAAAGCTTCATTTCAAGCACCCCCTTGATTGCCATCTCCTATCTCACTCTCTACTCCTATGCCAAATATTCTTCCACCTGATTGAGGGCTCCAATCCATTCATCTTGTTCACTGTTGATGAAACAGTGTTCTTATTTTCTTCTATTACTCAGCCCAGATTTCATGGACCAACCCAAAGCCATCCTCTTCCAACTCCATGCCTCTTCCAAGGGCAACTCTTATTGCCCTTGAACTTATCTCCCTCCTTCATGCGCACCTGGAAATCCCCAACCCTGGTTAAACCCAATTATCCTTCTGCATGGCACCTGCACCCATCAGCTGACTGGCATCTAGAGCCCTCTAGGGAATAACACAAAGACAGGTAGACTAGTTCTAATAACTGGGCAGACCTTTGAAGCTTTCCAGGTAATGTTCCTATACTTTCCTAATTCACTTTTCAACATTTTCCATCATTCCTCAAACCATCATTTTCCCTGCCTGGTCCTCCTCAACAAACAGCTTTGATACACACTTCATAGAGAAGTCAATGAAATCAGAGACCTATCTCTTCCTCAATCCCTATGCTACCAGCTGACTTGCATTTTCTCACTGTCTGGATTATCTCACTGAAAAACATGGCTCCCTATTTCACATCTTAAAAAATAAATTTCCTTTGACCCCATGTTGGCTTCCAGCCCCTCTATGACCCTGAACACCTGTTCATAGCAAAATATTTACTAGTCAGTACCATCTCTACTGCCTCATCCCCACCTCTCTTCATGTTGGGCTTTTACTCCTACTTCTCCATGAAACAGGCATTGATCAAGATCACCTCTGACCACCCAACATCTTCTCAAAGTCAAGTTTCTGTCCTCATCTTGCCCACTCTCCTCATGACCATCCATGCAGTTGCCCTGTCTCCTTCCTGAAGACTCCATCATCTAGAACCCTCCAGGGAATAGCACACAGCCATGTTGACTAGCTCTAATGTATGAGCCAGTCAATTTACCCCCAACAGCATGGGTTGTTCCTTTCCAGCCTCCCTCCTTTGCCAGCTCCCAGGCCTCTCATTGTCAGATTGCCTAAGGCTTGATCCTTAGCCCTCTTCTCTTCTGTGTCTACACTCTACTCAGATAATCGTATTTGATTGTACGACTTCCAACACCTTCTAGCGGATGAAAATTCTTCACATTTACTTCCAGCCCAGTCCTTTTCTCTGAACCCCACTGAAACTACACATCCCACTGCCAACCTGCCACCTCCACTTGGTTATCTATTGGGCACCTTAAACCCAAACAGAAAAATACATTCCTTCTTCTCACTCCAAATATGCCAATACATTCCCCGCTTGGAGCCTCTCCCAATTCAGAAATGGCCCACCGTCCACCCATCCAGATGCTCAAGCCAAAAGCTTAAGAGACATTCTTGATTCCTCTCTTCCTCTCACACCAAAGAGCCCGTCCATCACTAAGTCTCCTTAGCTCTACCTCCGAAATGTATCCCGAATCCAACCCCTTCTTACCACATCCACTGCTACTGCCTGGTCCATGTCACCATCCTCTCTCACCTGGACCACATTAGTCTCCTAATTTATCCCATCATTCTGGTCCACCTCCAATGTGCCCTCTACAGAGCAGCGAGAGGGATCCATCTAAACTGGAATCAGGTCAGGTCAGCCCACTGTTTTAAAATCTTTCAGTAGTTCTCGCTACACCAGGGATGAAAGCCATAACCCCCACTGAAGCCTGCAAGGCCCTGTGTGATTTGGTCTCTGCCTATTCATTTTCCCTTGGGCCCACCCTTGGTCAGGAAGCTCCAGACATCCTGGACTCAGCTCATTACAGTCTTAGAATCTTTGCACTGATTAGTCCTCCTGCTTGGACACCTCTTTCCCTGGCCTGGTCTTCACATGCCCAGCCCTCATCATTCGGCTCTCAGGTCAGATGCAGTGTCCTCAGAGAGGCCTCTCAAAGGGCCCCCTCCCTGACCTCCATCATCCTGCCCCACGTCTGCACTAGTCTATTTTATCTTCTGTATTGGTGCTTAAAAGCATCTTCCTGATTGGTTTGTGTGTTACATTCTGCTTCCTCCTGCTAGAATATAAGATCCTTTGGGACAAGGCATTGATTTGGGTGGTTTCTGACTCTAGTCCCAGCGCTTCAAAAGCACCTGGCACATAGTAGGTGCTTATTTAAAAGACCTAACTAATAATCTCAGGCCTTCAGTTCCTTGCTGATGGGCCTTGAAACTCCAGTTAATTACTCAGTGCCTTCCCTATCTATAATGTAAGGGTTCTCATACCCGACACACCTCCTGGGCTGGTGTCGGGTGACTGAATGTAATAGAGCTTTACAATCTATTGGGCACCATGCAAAGGATTCAGTCCCTCACCTGGATCTGCCAAAAGGGGCATGCAGCTGGGAGGAGAGAAGTTTATAGCATCCCAAAGTAAGGCCCTTCTGTGGCCATTCCTGACTGCCCACCTCACTCCTAAGTCTGTTTGCCTTCTGTTTCCACCTTTGCTTCCGCCCCTTGCCTCAGCTTCAGAGCCCCTCTACAGTTCCCCCAGATGTCCCTTACCAGCAAGCCACTCCCTGGTTCTCACCCACTGAGGACCCCAGCAACCCTCTCTTCCAGCATCTTCTCTTAGTCAACCAGGCCCAACCTGTTGCCCTCATCAATTCCTGCTCACCCAGGCTCTACATCGTCTTTTCTGCCCTGCCCTTCATTCTCTCTTCTGTGAGCCTTCCCTGTGCTCCCTTCCCCATCCAGACATTTGCCTCCAAAGCTGTCTTGTGGCTTTGTTTTTCAGCAGGAGTCATATAAGCACTCTGTTTTCTTCTTTTCTCAGTCACCCATTGTCATATTAGCATCTTATAAGTCCCTTGTACTACACAGAACACAAGGTGACATCATGTCTATAGGGGAACAGAAAAGAATGTACTTACAATAGGAAAGGGCTTGGAAGGGAAGAGCTGAGTGCCTGACAGTGCCTCAGTTTCCACACCTGCATCAAGGAGGCTCTGCAGCACAGGTGTCCTAGATTTTCCATAACACCTCCCCAACTCCCCCACCCTCACCTACCTGTCTTCCCCAGGATTGATGCATGGCCTTTGCAGAGAGGGCCTTGGGCTCCCCAGGAAGCAAGGATGATCAAAAAAAAAAAAAAAAAAAAAAAAAAGATTAGGACATCAACAGCTGGTACACAGGGGATTCTTAGAAGGCTAGAAAAATGTCACTTCCCGAGTCTCAGGCCACAACAGCTATTTATCATCTTTACTGTTGGGGAACAGCCCTGAGAGGGAGCTGACCTTGAAGAAGGAGAGAATCACTTCTGGGGTGTCTGCCTGCTCGGGTGCTAAGTGGGGCAAAGGATGGGAGGACAGGGTGGAGACTGGAGGAAGAGGCAAGGAGACAAGGTCTAGGCCATCTGGAGGCAACACTGACTCTACAACAGTGTGCCTATAGGTCTGTATCCACTGAAAGGCTCTGTCACCATCAGGGGAGCCCTGGAGACTGAGTGGAAGGAAATGGCATTGAAAGTGTAAGCAGGAGATGGGACACAGCTGGAAGGGTTTGTCACAGCCAGAGAGGTAAATAATGAGTCTCTCTGCCAAAAAGTCCAGTCTTCTGCCCTCAGGTCCTTCCTAATAATTGAAATTGAATCTAAGCTGCATTCATGGCTGAAGGGGTCTACAATTAAGACCCAGATACAGACATGCCAAGGCCATTGCAGAGAGGCCAGAACCTGCAGGAGAGGATCCTGACATATTTATAAAGATATCCCTAGATATTTATCGGATATTTCTGCTTCCAATCACCTGCCCTGTGGCTGCCTTCGCATACTTTTTTTCCCCATAACTTCACAAAAAAAGGCATGTACACTTGCTCCCAAATGCAAAAATAGTCACATCCGAAAGTTCAGGCACCAAGATATCCAAGGACACTTGTCCTCACACATATGATCTCATGTGCTATGCACACACTCAGCTCACACCCAGCCTGCCATGGACAGGCAGCTGTACACAATCACTATGTCACTAATGTCCTTGGGGCATGCCAGTGAATGAAGCCAACCATGATCCCTGCCCTCAGGAAGCTGACATTCTGGGGTACCATCCACAGAAAGGCACAGACACTTTGCCTCTGACTCTTACACACAGACTTATTCAACACATACAGAGACGCTACACAAACATTTAAATGGCCCATAAACATTTATTGGGCACCTGCTATGGTCCAGGAAGCATGCTTGAGACTAGAGAGACATCAGCAAGCAAGAGCAGCACGGTTCCCGTCCTCAGACGCACCCAGAAAGGCCCACTGCCAGACACAGGCTCAACAAATACTGACACACACGATTTCAAACACAAATCCGGAGGCATTTTTATGATGCCCCAGGTAGCAACTCACTTAGAATGAGGAAGGAGGCGGCTCTTTAAAGTTCAAAGTCAGACCTCTACCAAGCCGTGTGTTCCTCTCCGTTCAACATCACATCGTCTCCATCCCTCCCTATTGGGTCCATGGAATAGTTGAAGTGCAAGGGACTGCCTGCATCCTGGAGCCCCCATCTCCCCAGCCCTGATGATGCCACTCAAGACATTTCTCAGGTTCCCCACTGCCAGGACGGGGCCAAGCACAGACCCAGTGGCCAGGGATTTTTGCTGAGCCATTACATTACAACAGAGCCTGCTCCTTCCAGACATTTTTTTTTTTCTTCTACTTTTGCTTTTAAAGAATCAGAAATAACTTGGCCGTAAAAATGTGCTTTGGGCAGAAAGCTGACTCCCAGGGTCAGAGCCCAAGAGAAGATTTCTGCAACACAGTTTCAGGGAAAATAGCAGGCACTCAGCAATTTTTATTTTCCAAGGGATGAAGAGAAAATACAATTGGAGTGGATTTAGGGCTTCGCAGGGCTCCTCTTCAGGTTGCAATGTGTATATGGTTTCTCTCTTTTCCCGGGCTGGAGAGAGTGGCAGCAGGGAGTGTGGGCTGAGGGGAAAGTGGAAGTGCTGGGTCTGCTGCCTGACAGCGCATGAGACCAGTAACC
This sequence comes from Rhinopithecus bieti, assembly GCF_001698545.2. NCBI lineage: Eukaryota > Metazoa > Chordata > Mammalia > Primates > Cercopithecidae > Rhinopithecus > Rhinopithecus bieti. Next base: position 5,386,204 of record NW_016804694.1, read on the forward strand.
CGTTTCCCCTTAGAGCGTGGCGAGTTTCTGCTGCAAGGTCAGAGGCTGGTGGGCTGTGTTCAGGGTAGTAGGTCAGTGGGTTTGGAGCCACTGACCCAAGTTCAGATTTCAGTTCTGCCTTCTACTAACTGTGAGAGCAACGTTTTTAGAAACCTTTCTGTGCCTCAGTTTTCTCACCTGGAAAATGGGAAGAACAGCAGCACCTACCTCATAAGGCCATGGTGACAATGAAAGAAATCTGCAGTTCATATGTATTTCAATAGAGGAGGCCCTAATAACCCTCGGAAGATGGCTACTACCTGCCGCCCATCCTCTCCGTGGCAGGCCTCTCCAGCTCCCTGCCTGTGGGATGGACACCCAGTACGAAAGCACTCTTAGCCTGCACTACTACAGACAGCAACGCCCGGGTCCTGAGCCATCAGGGAAACCCCATCAGCCCAGTGTTCTCACAGGTTCTCCCTGGGGACTGGGAGGCTCTGCTGTGCTGACTACTCTGCCTGCCCCTCAGAGCCTCCTTCACCCAGCTCTGTGCCCCAGGGAAAGGTCCCCTTGCCCTCTTATCTGCTGTCAGGTTTGGCCCATGGGATGTACCAGACGAAGGTCAGAGGGCAGGTGGAGGGTGAGGCTGTTACTTCTGTGGCATTCCCTCTGGCTTCAGAGCCTCAGGTCTGCTTCCTCCCTATCGCTTCAGGCCAGGGGCAGGCAGCTAATAGCTTGCATCACTGCTAGTCTTTGAGTGCCTCTCAGCCCTTGTTGATTCTGTCAGATCTGCCCACAGCTTTATAAAAAGTCCCTTCCTTAAAGATCCTGGAGAGGAGTGAAAAAAGCAGTGTACAAGGAAATAATCATGGTTATACACAAAGGCTTTCATACAAGAACGTTCATCATAGTGTTGTTTGTAATAACAAAAGGTGGAAAGGAACTAGATGTCCAACCATCAGACATTGGATGAGTAAACCAGAGTAATCCAAACAGTGCACTGGACTGCAACTATGAAGAAAAATAATGCACTGCAAGAATATTCACCAACACCGGGGAACATTCACTACACGCCTTTGAGAAAAACGGTGGGCCTAGAAGACTATGGATGGACTGATAGCATCAAAAATAACATCTACAGGTTTGGAAAGAGAATTCTTGGGGAGGAAATACACCAACATGTCTACTGTGTTATCCTTGAAGATGTGAATTACGGGTGGTGGTGTGTTTTCGTTTTGTACACTTCTGTGTTTTTTCACTTTTTTTTTTTTTTTTTGCATTGAGCATATCTTATTCTATTGATTAGAAAAGAAGTTATTGATAATACAGGCACAACTATTAAAATGACATTTTAAAAGAATATTTAATATCGTGGGTAAATAAATGCTGTAAGGTATGAAGTGAAAAAGCAAAAATTGCCCTCTCTTCATACATAGGTCATATGGAAATATGCCTACATATATATCTGTCTGTCTAAAATAATATAAATATTATTTAGTATTATATATAATATTTTCATTTAAAAAGACTGGAAGAAAGCACAAAATGTTAACAGAGGTTATCCAGGAAAGATATAGTTATGGGTAATCTTTTTACCCTTGCCTGCACGTTCTAATTTCCTATCATAAGCATTGATTTTATTTTTTTTAAGACAGGGTCTCACTCTGTCACCCAGGCTGGAGTGTAGTGGCATAATCATAGCTCACTGAGGCCTTGATCTCCTGGATTCAAGAAGTCTTCCCACATCAGCGTCTCAAGTAACTGGGACTACAGGTGCCCATCAACATGCCTGGCTAATTTTTTTTTTTTTTAATTTTTAGTAGAGACAGGGTTTCATTATGTTGCCCAGGCTGGTCTTAAACTCCTGAGCTCAAGCAATCCTCCTGCCTTGCCCTCTAAAGTGCTGCGATTTACAGGCGTGAGCCACCACACCCAGTCACCATTGATTTTTAAATAATCAGATTAATGTTTTACATTTAGAAAATCTAGGACACTTGAAGCCAAAATATGCCAGGATATGGTCTCAGTCATGTGCCAGCATGCCTCTCTCTGCCTTCAATACTCTGGCTTGGATGTCCCCGCCTACAAAAGATGAGTCCAGGCACTCTTGTGAGCATGGTAAAGTGGGGGGCAAAAGCCCTCATGGAATCAGAGATCTGAGCCCACGGGGAGTGGAGTCAGACAAACAGGGGGCAGAGAGCCACACACCCTGCGTAGCCTGAACATTCTACCTTGTTGATGTGCGTTTTGCCCTTAGTGCCTTCATGGAGCATGTCCTGACTCCACATGCCCTGTATCAAGCCCAGTGGAGACCCAGAGAGGGTGTCATCTGCTGGGGAGACAAACAGACATCTGCAAAGGAAAGCAGATGTTAATACAGACAAATAACCACCTTTCCATTTCTGTACGGCCTTGCCGAGTTCAGAGCACAGTGTCTTTGTTACTTCATTGAATGCCCACAGCAGCCCTAGAGGGGAGTATCATTATCCCCACTTTGCTGATGACGAAGATGAAGCCCACAGAACTTCAGTGAGTCTCCCTGGACTAAACTAGAATATGAGAGATGCCACAGAGCCTTCAGACCTGTGGGCCCAGCCAGCACCCAGAGCCAGGGTGGTGTAGGTCATCTCTGATGGCTTCAAGGAGGATTGAAGGAGGGGAGGATTTCAGAGGCAGAATGGAAGTCCTGTGGGCGAAAACGGCTGTCAGGACAAGTCATAAGAGACATGAAGGCTGAAGTTACAAGCCCTTGGAGAATTTTTGCCTATGTCTACAGGAGGAGTGCACCCAAGCACAGGAGTCTCAGCCCATCCCTCCCCTCCCTCCATGCTGAAGGCCAGCAGCAGGGCACTAGTTCCTGACTCTTGTCCTTCCTGGAACGATGGGGAATTGAAAGGCAAGTCACAAATGGAACATTTGCTCAACACCTGATGAGTGTCCTTTGAATACGACTATGTGTCAATGTTCTATTCACTGTCCTGTCTCCCAGAGCCCAGACAGTGGCTAGAACCTAAGTCCTCAGAGAGTTTCTGTGGGTGGGTGAGTGACTACCTGCACTATGCTGTGTTAGGCACTGGGTTGCCCAGCAGGGGCACAGACAGACACCTGCCCCCATAGAGCTAAGAGTCCAGTGTGGAGGCAGAAGTGATCAGATAGCCACATTAGGTGATGAGGCTCCCAGCCCAGGAAGAGCTCTGAAGTTAGGCCAGTTGTTACAGAACCACAAAAGAGAAAAATCACAAAGGAGCTGAAATTGGAGAGTCAGCATGCCAGCAGCAAGGGGACAGAGAGAACAGCATGTTCAAAGACTGTATCAGGGAGGAAGCACAGTGAATTCTGGGGACTGGGCGGCCATGGAACCCAGAGAGCAAGGACAGGACAGAGGGTGGGTGACGAAGATGAAGGTGGGGTGGGCCAGCCATTCAGGGCCACGAGGGCCAGGTCTCGGACATGGAGATGATCTCACAAACAACAGAAAACCAACAGAGGGTTCAGTGGGGTTAGGGTGGCAGTGAGGGTGACATGATAAGAATTTCAGTGTGGAAATTGGATCAAGCAGGACAGCAGTGGAGCTGCCAGACCAGTCGGAGGCTGTAGTGAAAGAACAGGAGAGAGGTCAGTTCTCCCACAGCTCCTCAGGAGAACTGACTAGTCGCAGTAATAGAGAGACTGTAGGAGGGGAGCAGAGGCAAGTGCCCACAGTGACACTTAGCTGCTCACTGGTGCAGCCGATGAAGGGGTGGTACTGTCCGCTGGGACACAGAGCCATGCAAGAAGACCACCATTGTTGGAGAAGCCCACAAGCTCTATTGTAGACAGGTAGGGTTTGGGGGCTTTTAAGACATCCAAGAAGAGATCCTGAGTAAAGAGTTGACAGCACAGATGGGAGCTCAATAGAAGTCTTGGTAGGAGACACACATTTGTAGATAATCCACACAAGGAAATGAAGGCCAAGTACGGATGAGATTGCCCAGGGAGAGGGTAGAGCACTGGGCCTTGTGGAGCCCACCACCAGTGTGTGTGCGCCAAGGTGCAGCCAAAGATTCAGGGCACGCCATTGGAGGCAAGGGAAGAAGGTGCTCCCAGAAGGACGAGGTGGGTGCTAGAGTCAAATGCTGCTGAGAAGTCAGATAAGAAGAGGACTTTACTAGGCCTGTTGGATGTAAAGACACAGAGGCCACCAATGACACTAGAAAAAGCCCCTGTGCTGGAAAGATGGGGTGAAGGCTCATTCAGAAAGGCTGGAGGAGTTATGGAATGGAGGCCAAAAAAAAAAAAAAAGAGCCAATTCCAAGATGTTCATGCGGGGGTGGAGAGAGATAGGAGGGTTGCCAAAGGGCATGTGGCATTAAGGGGGAAGCAGTTCAGTTCCCAGGATGAATGGGCTCAGGGCTGGGGTAAGGGCCTCCCTCAGAAAGACCAATGCAGACAGCGGAAGAGACCTGCCCAGAACCATTCCAAGGCTGGCTGTTGCATCTTGCCCACGAGAGACGGGTAAAAGCTGGAATGACTTAGGAGTAAAAGCTAGAATTTTCCGATTGGTCCTGGATTCAGTCACTTAGTAGCTGTGTGACCTTGGGAAAGTTACTTAACTTCTCTGGGATGAGGAATTTTCTTTCTCTGATGAAGAACTTTAGTTTCCTCATCTGTAAACTGGAATTATCACAGGGCAATCTGAAACGTGAAAGGCGACATGATACATAGCAAGTGCTTAGCACAGTGCCTGGCACATACTATGGGCCCCCAAACACGACTCTAACCAATCCTCCGGTCACAACAAAGTAACCACTGTCATACTAAAGAAGTGGGTGTATAAGGAAATCAGGATGGTCATGACTCATTATGAGGGTGGGAATAGGAATAAAAAAAAGAAGCATATTCTGGAGCTATGGGCAAATGAGAGCCTCCTTCCCAAGAAATCCACTTGAGCCATGGTCAGTAAAGGTCAGAAGGAAACAGTACAGAAATGTATATGGAAAGACGTCTTGTAGGGTTTGAACCTGATGCCCAGCTAGAAATCACCTGCTCTCACCAAGACCAAGAAACAGGTGTGGAGTGAGTCACGGCCAGCCTCACTCTCCAGCCCTTTTCAATTTCCAAAGGTCTTTTGTATACAGAATCACCTTTGATATTACAGTAGCTCAGTTTCACATGTGTGTGCGAGTTACAATGACCAAAGGCACACTAGCGAGCTGTGAGTATAGCGTTGGGTCTGAAACCAGGGTCATCCTACCTGAGACTAAAGCTCCTGTCCCTACAAACTGCCCTCCTTTGCTGGGTGGGCAAACCCCTCACTCTGTCAAAGCAATTTCACACTGAACCATTTTTAGAGTGTGTGATGTGATGATGGTAGAGGGCAGAGGTGAAGACAATGAGCCTAGATCTTTGGAGGGGACAGTTCCAGATCACTCTGGTGGCCTCGGCAAAGCAGCCAGCGGGCTCTGTCTGCACGGGGCCTTTGTGGCAGGTTTCTGTGTGATTGTTTATAACCTGTCAGTGGGGTCTCCCAGGGTTCTGTGTGGGCGGGGGATGAGGTGCTAGTCAGTGAGATCCCTAACATGAGAAAATAGCCTCATAGTGAGTCTAATTACCACTTTCCACAAGGAATTTCACCGTGCGTGCTCGTTTGCTTTTTAATCATCCTCTAAATATGCATTTTCACGTTATACCCTAATGGCACCCAGAGAATCATTAGGATCTGTTGGGACCATAATCCATGGTTTCGGAAGTCTCTAAGTATGTAATTTCGCTCCATGACGCAGGTTTCTAAAAGTCCACAAATAACCATTTGCATGATAAAGTCACAACTCTAAAGTCAATTACAGCTACAGCTGGAGAGAATTTATTTCCTTTTTGAAAATTAAAACATGAAATTGGGAAGTTGCCACACAAAAGCCTTCCCTTGCCTGGGTGGGAAGAGGGAACAGAATCTGGCCCTTTCTGCTACCCCTCGAACTGGGGTGGAGGCCCTGATTGACAGGGAGCTGTTTCATAATCACTGGGTAACCTGGGCCAGGGGCCTCTAGGGTGGCACTCAGTGGAGTTGGCTGTGGGACTTTGCCTCACACAGGTCTCACCTATCTTCCCCCCATGTCTTAAGATCATGCCTCCTGACAGGGGTTGGGGGGGTCCCACCTATGTCTCCCCAGGATGGGTCTCCTCAGCTTGGCTGGCTCAGTCAGCTGGCCAGCTAGAGATCCAAGGCACATGGAGATGGGCAGGGGTCTGGGGCTCAAACGACCTTGACATGAGACAGTGTGACCAAGTGTCCACTGGAACGAATGAACTCACTGTTCCCCATCTCGATATTTAGGATCCTGCAGGCTGGGCCTGAGCTCTGAGGGCCCTCCAGTGAGGGGCCTAGATCTTTCAAGGAGCCTGGGCATGGCTTGGAACTGTCACCATTTCCACAACATCAGGACTAGACACACTTTAGAAAGCATGTTATTCCAGTATTCTCAAAGTGCAGAAGGAAGGAAAGCTTCTCTACCAAGGTCACACCAGGAAAGGGCAGCAGAGTGGGTGTAGACACCCACTTTCCTCCCTCTGAGAATAAGCTGTGTCATGGAACCTGGCAGTCCCACCACAAGTCGTCAGAATAAAAACCATCTGGGTAGATTTCTGCTCTCTTTTCGTGTGGAGCTTTGTGCAGGAACTTGAACTGAAAGCAGAGTTCTGACCAGAATGAATCTGCTGGCTCTTTGAAGCATGAATCGAACTATTTGAAAAAAGAAAAAAAATACAAGGATACCCTCAGAAATCATGTGCACTGGAGCCAAATCTACATTCTATATATTCTAGAACCGTGACGCTGGGAGTGGAGCCTTCATCTATTCTCCAGTCTTAACTGGTGCTTTAGTTGGTATTTAGGATCACAAGGAAGGCGCATTCATCAATGGAAGGTGTCAGCATGCTGGCGGGTTCCCCGGGCATGTTCCTATATGTCCTGCACATCAGACTGTGTGATGGTTTGCCCCCGTTGTTGAGCCTCATTGTCCCAGACCTATTGGAAGATGCCTCTTCCAAGATGTCACTGTCCCCAAAGCTGGGATCAACCATGCCTCACTTTAAGAAGGAGCCCAGGACAGGGACGGTGGGAATTCATTGACCAGGAGTTTGGAGTTCTGGCCCTCACACTGCCAGTAACTGGCCTTGCAAATTTGGGTAACTCACTTCTGCTCTGAATCTCAGCTTCCTCAGATGCCAAATGGGACCCTAATTTACCTGGCAGGGATGTAAAGATAAAAAAAGACCACAGAATTTTGTAGTTTCATACTTGTAAAGGGGAACAGTTTTCAAATTATAAAGTACTACACAGATCAAGAGCCATTATTAATTTAGAAAGCATGGCAATGATGTCAGGTAATCGTGCTTAAATAGTATTGATTGTTTCCGCTCCCTGCGTGGGATGACGTCCTCCGCCCTGGGTGTGGAGTCAGGAGCCTGGGGATGGATGCCGACTCAACTCAGCCTGGCATCTCTACTAGACTGTAAGAACCTTGACTCATCTGGCACACGGTGGGTTCTTAATAAACGTCTACTGACACGTCAAACTATTCTTGGAGCCAGACTAATATTGCATGGTTTAGTTCATGATCTAAAACGGGATTTCCCCCCCCCCGTCTTCTGTACTCTAACAAAACACAGATGGAATTTTGATTACCACCGTTTATTGAGTGCTTGTTCTGTGTCAGACATGACACTAAACCCTGAACACACAGTATCTCATTTAATCTTCACAACGCCTTGCTAAGACAGGGCTGACCTTCAGAAACAGGCTCAGAGAAGTCAAGTGACATAGGTCGTATGAGTGGGACATGGGAGTGGGGATTAAAGGTGGAGGGCTCTGAAGACCCTGCTCTTAACCTCAGTGCCAAAGGGCCTTCTTTTAAGGTTGGGCAGGCCACTGGGACCCTTGGAACCTCAGTTTTCTCCTCTGAAAATTGGGAAGAATGATGCCCTCACCTGTTTTGGAGGGGAAAATGCCTAGTCCAGCATCTGGCACACGGTAAGTGGCAAGAAATGCTGGTGACAGCTTGTTTTGTTTGGATTTGCTGTTTTGATTGTGCCTCTTATAGATTCGAAACGACCTACTCACAAAATACTCAGGCCCTGAAATGTTTCAGATTCTATCTGAATCTGATTAAACTTCAAGCCAAAACTCAGAGATAAGTATTATGATTTTTATGCTATGATGACAGTAAGATGAATAATGGCTAACAAATGTGTGCCTTTTATGACATTGTATGCATGTCATAGCTGTCCTCAAGGTGGGAGCCTCTGGTCCAATGGAAAGGTGAGGAAACTGAAGCAGGGAGTGGGCCGGTAACCTACAGCACAGCACAGAGTTAACAGCAAAGTCTCAGGACTCTGAGTGAGACGGTGCCCAAGCCTGGCTCTGTCCCTTCACCAGCTGTCACCTTGGGCTAGTTACCTCCCCTCCAAGCCCTCACCTCCACCGAGACTTGAATCCGATAATTTTTGCAAAGTGCTGGACACAGTGGCTTGTACCTAGTACTGCTCTACAAAGTCTAATAGCTCTTGGTTTTTCTGCCCAGGACATGCTGCAGGTAAGGGGTAGATCAGGGCTTTGGCCTCCTTCCAGCCATCCTGCCCTGCCCACTCTGGTCCCTCTCTGCTCATCTCCCACCCCACAGCTTCCTACTGTAGCTGCACCACTCTCCTTGCTCTCTTTCCTTCCTCTGCTCATGAATGCAGGAGATGGGAGTTTCTGGAGGGGTCTGACCAGCAGTGTGGGGGCGGGGATCCACCCAAGAGGACCCTGGTATTTTCTCTGTGCCTGAAGAGGCTCTGCTCCTTGCCCCTAGGTCTCCAGCAGTACAGACTCAGGAGCCTACTTAGATTCAAATTCTTGGTCTACTGCATACTAGTGGGTCACCTTGAGCAAGTTACTTTACTCCTCTGTGCCTCCATTTCCTTTCTGGAAAATGCAATTGACAAAAGTACCTATTTTTAAGGGTTGGTATGGGTAGTAAAAGACTTGATACATGTAAGACACATAAAGCTGCACTTGGCATGACATTAGTGTCCCATAAATACTCAAATATGCCAGTAGAACTAATAGTAATAGTAACAGCAGAAGCAGAGTCTTACCCAAAGCCTGGGTTCTCCCCACTCAACACATTGACTTAGCACTGACTCTGCTAATGACCACAGAATGATCTTGGATATGCCATGGGCCCTCTCTGGACTTCATTCTCACACCCATGCAATGATTGGGTTGATAAGATGATCTCCAGGGCTCCTTCTATTCTAGGACTTTGAAATCCCTTCCTTATAAGGACTATGGCAACCAGTGGGGCCTATCCTCCTTCCACCTGTGAGATCTGCACTAGAGATGTGTGGGGAGGTGGATTATTCACTCGTGCACCCATCCACTCAGTCTGTCAACAAATACTTTGGAGTGCCTGCCACTGACAAAGCAGGCTCTCTCTTTCTCAATGACCCAGCCAAGGATGACACACCCCACATAACCTCCTTCCCAGGTTCTGATAGAACCTCCTTCCCAGGTTCTCACTTGCTTTCTATGAATAATCTTGTTCTCTGAATACACAGAAGTTCCTGCCCATATCCCCCAAGGTGGAATCACTCATGGGACAGAGCACGGGCTCTGTGTCCAGCAAGCCTGGTTTGACTGTCACCTTTCACACTCAGTAGTTCTGAGATGTCGGGCAATTTCTCCCAGGATGTGAGTCATAACCCACTTGTGGGTCAGCGGCTCAATGGAGTGGGTCATCTCCAGCATTGAAACATAATGAAAGAGTAGAGAGTAGAATGAAATGGCACAGAAAACAGAGTGTGCTGTGCAGGTAAGGGGTGGGTGTACACATGCGGGTATTCTAGGGAACACTGGGCTGTGCAGGTAAGGGGTGGGTGCATGCATGCATATATGCCAGGGAATATTGGCCTATGAAGGTAAGGGGTGAGGCGACTGGTGTCTGCCATGCGGGGTATGGCCAGAGTAACCAGTGGCTGCCGCAGATAGTGGGCCTGTGGGTGCATGCATGGTGGTATGCAGCGGAACACTGGACTGCGCAGGTAGTGGGGGTGGGTGCTGTTATGCCGGTTTGTTTGTGAACACTGCTGTTTGAGGTAGGGGGAGGGGTGGGTGCCATGCATGCACAGTATGCCAGGGAACACTGTGCCGTGCAGGTAAGGGGTGAGAGTGCATGCATGCGGGTATGCCAGGGAACACTGTGCTGCGCGGGTAAGGGGTGAGTGCATGTGGGTACATGTGGGTATGCCAAGGAACACCAGGCCATGATGGGAATCCTATGTGTTACTATGGGATATGGCCAAAAAACTTGAATGTCACAAACCTAGAACACATAACTTGAGGGTAAAATGAGAATAGCATCAAGCCAGGTAAGGCTGGAGATTCCCAACTGATGCCTCACTGGTCATCTGAGGTCCCCCTGTCTGTTTCCTGGCTCATGAAACTCAGCCTTCAGGAAGCTGAGTCATCTCCCTCACAAAACCCTTTGCTCCCTGTCAATCGACAAACCAGACAGTGAGTAAGAAAGTGCATATTCATCTCACAAACATTTGTTGAGCTCCTACACGATGCCAGACCTTGGGCTCAGTGCTGGGGTGCAGTGAGGAGTGGGGTGATAAGAACTGTGCCCCAGGGAGTTTACATTCAAGCATAGAAGCCAGTGATAAGCTGACAGGTCCATGACCAGAATGCCAGGCTGGGCAACATGCCGGAGGAAACGAAAGCTGGGCTGAGGAGACAGAGATGCTGTTTTCCACTGGGTGGCTAACTGGATTGCCTATTCATGCCCAGCCCTGCGGCACACAGAATGCAGGGAGCAAGTGTGTGCGGATGACGGGGTTCTCAGCTTAAAGAAGCATTGGGAAGACAAGACTCACACAGCGGTGATGGAGAAAAGGTGCATAAATCTCTAGGCTAGTGCTGGAGGGGTGGGGGCACTAGAGATCGGGAGGGGAAGCCCGAGTGTGCTCTGAAATCCTGTTTTGCAAGAAGAAAGGGTAGAGTTAGGATAAATAGGAAGTGAGCTGGCATTCCAGGGGAGGGAGAGAGGTGAGACCATGGGGGAGAAGGCCAAAGGGACCCTCGAGCAGGAGAGCTGAGTTATCATGCACACCAGGGGAAACAATAAGAGGAGACCTTGAAGGGGTGTGAAGGTCAGACAGAGTTTACTCTTGGGCCAAAAATAATAACATGTATGGGGCACCTACTGAGCACCAGGGCCTGTGCTAAAAATTCTCCATGTGTTAGCTCATTTTCATTCACACAACTCTTGAAGTAGATGCTACATTTCATTGAATCTCAGATGCCTTTGATTAGAAGATGGATGGTAATTTTTTGTATCCCTAAGAAAGAAATGTCACTGTTAAACTTGGACAGGTCATTACTTGCAGAACATGTTTCAATTCCAGAGACGTTAAAATAAACATCTTAGAATTGACAGAATGTGGCATTTTCATCCACGGGAAGTAGGGGCAGCGGAAGGGTCAGTAACTTTCTCCAAGTCACAAACTGGTAAGTAGCAAGGGGGTCTGAGCCCAGGCCACCTGGCTTTGGAGCGTGTGTTCTGTTTTGTCAGGTGCCATCCTCTCTGTCTGGGAGACGTTATGGCAAGAGGGAGGTGCTGCGGGTTTCTGAAAGGAGGCATGAGGGGTGTTCCAGGAAGCATGCAGGCCAAACTGGAGAGGGAGAAAGGGCAGGGCACCCCAAGGGGGTGACAGTGAGAACCAGGTGTGGGTGCCAATGGTGTGGCCAGCCCCTGGCAGGTAGAGGGAATGTGAGGGAGAAGAAGGGGTGCACAATGATTCAAAGTTCTAATATAATGATTCTGTCCAGCCAGAGGCTGAGTTTTCTACAAAGGAGAAATGAAAGAGGTGTAGGTTTCAATTAATTGTAACTCTCATCCTTGACCAAAGGATGCTCAGGTGGAAACAGAGAGAAAGAGGCAGGAACTAGGGAACAGAAGGCTGAGGAAGGGGCAGGGAAGGTTTTGCAAAGATGAGCAAAGCCAGTCAGTGAATCACTGGGGGATACAGAACTCCTGAGGCTAAAAGCCAGACTTTTGGACACTTAAAATCCAGATCATCCCCAACCCTGCCCAGGTTCCCAGGTTTTCTGTGCACACTGACCACAGTCTCCAACCCGCATCAGGAGAACTGACCTGTCCCATGCACTTGACTTAAGAGACAGTAGCCAATGGATCATCTCTGAAAGACCCAAGGCCTCCAGTCTCCCTTTGCCTGCGCCTAGGGAGGTACTTATCCTCCCATTGCCCCCGCTTCCTGTGGATAACAATGCCACATTGTCAATTCTAAGATGTTTATTTTAACAACTCTGGAACTGGAGTGAGTCTTATAATCAATAACATGTCAACGTTTAATTAGCAGCGATATTTCTTTCTTAGGGATACAGAAAAATATGGTTTATCTTCTAATCAAAGGCATCTTAGATCCGATGAAATACCACAGCATATACCTATTTCAGTATCTCAGACACACCCTGATTGCAGAGATTCTATGCCCCCAGGCCAGGCCAAGCCCGTCTCTCTGTTTTTGCAGACACCTGGCAGGAGCCACATTTTGGGCCTGGTTTAGCCTAATGAATTCCCTCCTTGGCAGATGTGGACTCAGCCTCACTGAAAATAAACAGAACAGACCCTGGATTCCTCCTGGGGGCCCACCGCAATGCGCCATAGATCCCTGGATCCACCGTAGGAACCATGCTGGGATAAGAAAAATCTACCAGGAGGGTGCCAGAGACACACGTCCTTTATGCTGAGCCCTTGGGCAGAGAAAATCACTGCCACTTTCTGAGCAGGAAGAAATCAACTCCAGCTAGTATCCCCAGCGATGGGAAAACAGCCAGCCTGGGAGGCGAGAGTGAAATACACGGAGCACAGCCAGGGCAGGACGGGGCTAGGGGCCTACAAGATTCAGTTTCCTCTCTTCCAGCTCAGCTAAGGTGAGCCATGGCTTTTCTGTTTATAAATGTCAAGCCTGATGCTTGTAACAGGCATTCGTTTAGCATGTCCTTAGCGGCTGGGACTTGTCAACTGCTGGGACCCAGAGGTAGGGCCCAGAGTAAGTGCCCTGGAGAAGCCAGTGTACTGGGGAGGCAGGGTGTGGCAGCTATAATTAGTCTGCAAGCTCGAGTGCTCAATAATTATTCATTTTAAGGAATACAGCAGAACAATTGAAGAAAGCCGTTGATAATACTCCCTCATTTAACAATTTTTTTTTTTTTTTTTTTTTTTTTTTTTTTTTTTTTTTGAGACAAGCTCTCACTCTCATCACCCAGGCTGGAGTGCAGTGGTGAGATCTCGGCTCAATACAACCTCTGCCTCCAGGATTCAAGCAATTCTCCTGCCTCAGCCTCCCAAGTAGCTGGGATTACAGGTGTGTGCCACCATGTCCAGCTAATTTTTGTGTTTTCAGTAGAAACGGGGTTTCACCATGTTGGCCATGCTGGTCTCTAACTCCTCACCTCAAGTGATCTGCCCACCTCAGCCTCCCAAAGTGCTGGGATCAGAGGCATGAGCCACTATGCTTAGCCTCATTTAACAATTTTTTGAACACCTACTAGGTGCCAGGCATTGTGAACAGGGAACAAAATGAAAAATGATCCCTGCCCTCATGGTGTGACATTCTGGAGTCAGGAGACAGACCACACTGAACAAACCAATTAAGCTAACTATATAATCTGTGCAAAGGTGATATGTGCCAGGGAGAAAAATAAAGCAGAAAAGGGGAATAGGGAGCTCTGGGGGAAGGGGCAGAGATTTTAAGAGTAGTCAGGAAGGTCTCACCAAGATGAGGACAAGATCAAGAGAAACTTCCCAAAAGTGATATCTGGCCTGAACCTTAAAAAGTGACTGGGAGCCCACCAAGTGAAGCACTTCCGGCACAGGGAGCAGTGTGTGCAAAGACTCGGGGGTCTGAAGGCTCTAGGTGACCCTGGGGAGCTATCAGGAGGGTCCCGGCCAGAGACGACATGGGAGTGGGGAGGTGTCCATGTCATGATGGACCACCATGCCAGACCAAAATGTCTGAGCACCGTCCAACCAGCTGGGAAGTCTTGGTGGATTTGAAGCCAAGATGTGACATAATCCTGTTTAAATAAGATCCAATGAGAGGCAAGCATGGAAAAGCTCTGGAAAAATCCTGAACAGCATTCCCAAGGAATGCTCTACAGGGCATTCTCTCAATTCCTAAGAACTCCACGTGAAAGAAAGAGTTCCATGTGCCAGATAGTTTTGACCCCCCCACGACACAAACACACATATATTATATACACACTGTATGTATGTAATACATACGTTATACAAGTTTTTTTTTTTTTTCTAGACGGAGTCTTCCTCTGTCGCCCAGGCTGGAATGCAGTGATGTAATCCTGACTCTCTACAACCTCTGCCTCCCAGGTTCAAATAATTCTCCTGCCTCAGCCTCCTGTGTAGCTGGGATTACATGCATGCACCACCACACCCAGCTAATTTTTGTATTTTTAGTAGAGACAGGGTTTTGCCATGTTGACCAGGCTGGTCTTGAACTCCTGACCTCAGGTGATGCCCGCCTTGGCCTCCCAAAGTGCTGAGATTACAGGCGTGAGCCACCACACCCAGTCCGATGTTACACGTGACTACGCAAATCAACATTGTCGTCTGCCAAAGAAAGGTAAAGGATCTGAGAAGGTCTGCAGTAAAAATAAACTTTTGGCTTTTGACTTTTACAATTTTCACATTTTCTTGGTTTTGCCAATTCCAAACTCACTTGACCATATAACCCTTCTCATTTCTTTCTCCCACCCTCATAATACCTATTAGCTTCCTGGAGAAGCAGCAGAGTGGGGAAAATGCTGCCAAACAGTTCCCATTTCTCAAAGTGTATCTCATTTTCCATATGTAG